>NC_134357.1:134869271-135220585 GCF_048569485.1 Anomaloglossus baeobatrachus | reverse complement strand
CAGTTAAAGTTTATTTCTTAGTTTCTATTGGGAAAACCTGGTAACAAGTTCCCTGTAAGAATATTTAGAGTCACCTCAGAGTTTTAGGACATGAATTAATCACCTACACTCAGTCTCAGCCATGATTTTATATACACAGGACTCCTAAGTATTGTATATTACTCTTATAAGTTATAGTAGGGACAACATTATCCCATAAGCCCAAAAATAAACAAATCCAAATTCTGTTACATGCAATGACCTAGTGACCCGGTATCTATATCATAAACTTACAGTGCAATAATACGTTATTACACAGTTAATAATGATTTATACTCGTAGACTACAAACCATCACGCAGACATATGGTCTGAAATCTGTAGCAGAAACTGTAAGACCGGCCAGTCTTGGCTGTAGCCTCGTTTGCTAACTGCAGCTATTTAAAGCTCTAGAGCACTTGAGGCAATTTTTACTTTAATGCAGACCATCTGAAAAGTATGCGTGGTTCAGATATGACTGCCGCTTGTGCTTCATGGATTTTATAGTTCTGTGTACCGTGCCAAATGCAGGAACTTTACAGGTGTGTTATTATGGCAGTGCGTGAGACAAGTTGACAAGAATTTTAGGCACTTTTTTATAGCAATATTACACCAGCCGCATGTTTTTATAAAACATAATATTTGCTGTTGTTTCTTGAGCATTTTGTACAACTGCTTAATAAGGAATATGTTTCACTTCTAAAGGGGTTGTCTGAAATCCAAAAAAGATGTCTGCTTTCTTTCAGAAACGGCATCACTCTTGACCATGTGTAGCAGTGAACACAAGAATGATGGTCCTTAATTAAAAAAAGCTTATTTTTGGATAAATAACCTCTCTAAGGAAGGGCTCAAATGAGCATATGAAATATTCTCCAATTTTAATTTAGAAAGTATCAACGATTTCCATCCATGTTGTCATCTATGTGCCATCTATGTGTCTATTTTTACATTCGAGTGACATTTGATTTATACATCAACAGTTTGAACATGATTAAATACAGTTTCCTACCTTAATAATATAATATAGCCATAAAAATGAGATGTAATACTGATGATTTATATGGAATCACAGATAATAGATTTTTCCGGAAGATAAGCATATCTTTACAGAGGGCCTGTCACTTGTTAGAAAAAATTGAGGAATATTCCTTGCGCTCCCCTGTTCTGTCGCTGTCTTACATTATGCACTGTGTCATTCCATTGCAAACATATTCATATTTGTTTCTTCTACAGTGCTTTATGTGAAATCTCTGCTTGCAGTCCAACTGTTGCTTTGTGCTGCCATCCCTCCCTCTTAGATGTTACCAATAAAAACTCGGCAGTGTCTAAAGCCTGCTTTACACCTTACGATATCACTTATGATATCGCATGCGATGTGACACGCCCCCATCGTATGTGTGGCATGTTCAATTTGTTGACAGTGTCACACAAACGATTATTTGCCATCACAAGTACTTATCCTTCCATACGACCTTGATGTGGGCAGCGAACATCCACTTCCTGGAGTGGGAGGGACGTTCGGCGTCACAGCGACGTCACGCGGCAGCCGGCCAATAGAAGCGTAGGGGCGGACATGAGCAGAACGTAAACATCCCGCCCACCTCCTTCCTTCCGCATTGCTGGCGGGAGACGCGAGACGC
The DNA here is from genome assembly GCF_048569485.1 of Anomaloglossus baeobatrachus. NCBI lineage: Eukaryota > Metazoa > Chordata > Amphibia > Anura > Aromobatidae > Anomaloglossus > Anomaloglossus baeobatrachus. Next base: position 135,218,928 of record NC_134357.1, on the reverse strand, counting down.
AGGTAAGATCTGTTCATCGTTCCCGGGGTGTCACACACTGCGATGTGTGCTGCCTCGGGAACATTGAACAACTCGAAGTGCAAATTTAAGGAAATGAACAACGTGTATGCGATGAACGGTTTTACGTTCAATCGCAATCACACGTAGCTGTCACACGCTACAACAACACTAACGATGCCGGGATGTGCGTCACTTACGACGTGACCCCGCCGACACATCGTTAGATTTGTTGCAGCGTGTAAAGCCCGCTTAAGACTGCTGGATAAGTTGCCAAGCCATGATTGGCAACATCTGAGAGGAGGGGTAACGCACACCCCTAGAGGAGACTCTGAATGAATACCAAGTTGAACTGTAAGCATAGATTTCACATATGCACTCCAGAAGAGGATTTTAAGCAATTAATCGGTCCTCTTTAAAGCACAATTATTCTACGAATCCTAAGAAGACTATTACCCAATGTAATCAAATAAGTTATAATATCTAATTCTATGGTTTTAAAAGATTCATGCTTTTTATATACGTATAAATAACAGGGCAAATTTATAACAAATGTTTAACAGAAGGACTGTATGTTACACATGCTCAGTAGAGCAGTAACTAGCCCAGCTCCTGATGACACTACGTTTAGGGAGAGGGAAGAGGTTGCAGTAGTGACCACAGCCTCTGCCTCCTGATGACGCTTTGCTTGAGTATCCCAGCATGCACTAGTATTCAAAGAGAATATAGCTGAGGAAAAAAATAAAGCAGTTAGATATAGTATACCTTTATTTGATCTTATTAGTAACCTCTCTTTAGTGATAGTATGTAGCGCAATAATATATTCCTTTCTATGGTTGTATTGGTAATGCCTGTTCTGTAGTAATATGTAGTGTGATAGTATATTTCTTCTAAGCTTTTATGGGTAACTTCTTCTCGGTGTTAGTATGTACTGTGGTATGCATTCCTTTCTTTGATTGTATTGGAAACCTCTTTCCTATGGTAGTATATTTTGTGATAATGTATTCCTTTCTTTGGTTTTATTGATGATCTCTTTTCCATTGTAGTATGTAACGTATTTCTCCTTTGACTGTAATGGCTTCTTCTGTGGTTGCATGTAGTGTGCTATTATATTCCTTTATATGGTTGTATTGGTAACTTCTTCTCCGTGGTTGTATGCATTGTGCTATTATATTCCTTTACTTGGTTGTATTGGTAACTTCTTTTCTGAGGTTGTATGCAGTGTACTATTATTTTCCTTTATATGGTTGAATTGATAACTTCTTCTCCGTGGTTGTATGTATTGTTCTATTATATTCCTTTATTTGGTTGTATTGGTAACTTCTTCTCCGTGGTTGTATGTATTGTGCTATTATATTCCTTTATATGGTTGTATTGGTAACTTCTTCTCCGTGGTTGTATGTATTGTGCTATTATATTCCTTTACTTGGTTGTATTGGTAACTTCTTCTCCGTGGTTGTATGCAGTGTACTATTATATTTCTTTACTTGGTTGTATTGGTAACTTCTTCTCCGTGGTTGTATGTATTGTGCTATTATATTCCTTTATATGGTTGAATTGGTAACTTCTCCGTGGTTGTATGTATTGTGCTATTATATTCCTTTATTTGGTTGTATTGGTAACTTCTTCTTCGTGGTTGTATGTAATGTGTTATTATATTTGTGTATATAGTTGTACTGGTAACTTCTTCTTAGTGTTAGTGCCTTCTCTCTTCTGGCAGTAGTATTTAATGTGGTAGTGACAGTGTCTGACTCTGTAGTGGGAATGCTTGTGTGTTTCCATGAAAGATAGTCAAATTAGGATTGACAGCTCCAAATATTTCCTTAGAAAATAGATACGAATTCTAGCTTACACTATATACTGTATTAGTACAATTCTGCATGAATTTATATGTTTTCTTTAAATAATTTTTAATAATAATAAAATATATGCACATTTATATTTCAGGCTGGAATGATAAGAACTGACAGTAGTGAGTTCTTTATTGAGCCTTTAGAAAGAGGTCGACAGGAAGATGAAGAGAATGGTCGTACTCATGTCGTCTACAGGAGATCTGCTGTTCAATACAATAAGACTGGAAATCAAGGGGAGATGCATAATGAAGGTACCTCAAAAGAAGCATGTGCTATCTCTGTCTACCTTGTGCAAAGATAGTTAAAGCTAAGTGGCATCTACCTGTGCCTTGCTAGTTTATCTCAGTAGATCATTCTAGTCACTTTAACCCAAAATAGAAATAAAAATAAGGAAGAAAGAAAATGTCATTAGGAATAAATACCTATATATCTTTAATTAGCAAATCACATTCATTTTGTTGTAGGACTTATTCATAGTAAATTAAATTGGCTATCTTGGAATTTTAGGACAGTTTAGGTGCCGGTGAGCATTTAGATACTGAGGAAAGGGATAAGTAGGATAAGGGGTGTCAAATATCAAAATTTCACTTTTATTAGTTAGGTTAATAAAAAAAGTTTACATTTTTTATATTATATTTACTTTTTATTATTTTTTATTATATTTAGTCCCATCTGACATTTTGGGAAAATGAATTTTCTAGAGACCCCTATGGATTCCAAAAGAGTTTTCTCATACAGGTTAAGATAAAATTAGCAGGTGCAAAAATGTTAAAAGGCTGCACTCAATTCCTATTGATTGATCATTTGGTCCAAAGGTGGGGAGAAGGAAGTTGTCATTGATTGGGTGCAGAGCTCACATGACATCACAACCTTACATGACCCTGGCGCAACGAGCTCGGACATCACTGGAATTGTGCCGGTACAGGAGGTCATGGGCTTTATTATTCTAACTGGGTAAAACGTGGAATCAGAGGGGGTTGTCCTAGTAGTGGACAACCTCTTTAAACCAGAGTTGCTTTGAGTTAATAGCTACAGCTAACATTGGTCCATTATTAGCCCGTGGGTGACTTTTTTAATTTTCTCAAATTTCTGCAATTTTCTCCAGGTTTTGGATTTAAGTTATGTATCTATGTAATTTTCTAAAATCTATTAACCCGTACATAGTCATGTTACAATGCAGTTGATTAAAAATGTAACTGTTACAAGTAAATGTACATTGTAAGCCGCACCCTCAGACAATTTTTGTGTAATGCCTATATTGTACTATGACAACTTACCCCCCTCCTTTATTTTTAGTTGCGAAGAGTGAAGTGGGGGATCTCCCTATTGCACTGAATTCAATGCAGGACAAGTTATTGGATATTGAACGGAAGAAACGCCATGCCAAGAAGGATGACTACAACATAGAGGTGCTCCTTGCAGTGGATGATTCTGTTGTACGCTTCCATGGAAAAGAGCATGTGCAGAACTACGTCCTCACCCTTATGAACATAGTGAGGTTTTTGAAAATTTCTTTGTTTTTGAAATTTTTGGTTTGGCTTAATTTGTTATACTGAATGTGAGCCATTAATGTTTATGATGTTTGGAAGATAATGGTTTGAACCCATACTATATATGTCAGCTGAGTTGCCACCTGAGGATTGTATTGTCTTTGGGGGCTCGTTGTAAACGTTTGGTATTTGGTGGCTGGTCATAAGCGTTAAGCTAGTTTACTTACGCTAATCTGCAGATATCAGTGAGGTTAAAGTCACCTGGTGGTCCACATTTCCAACAGATATGCTGAATATTAGCATGTTTCTTTTATTATTTATGTCTACATTAATATGCATATTATAAGATTCTGTTATACTCACAGCTTTTGGCTTAAAGTTTTTTACTGACCCAAGTTTCATGACATAAATTGGAAAAATTATTGATTCCCACTAATGACTACATGAAGTAATTTTGGATATAACTTTAATTTGTAAAGTACTAATATTTCTACCTAAGTGTGTAGATATGGACATTTTGGGAAATGAGGGAAATTACTGTTTTTCTGAAGAGTTATCACATTAAAGGGGTGGTTCACCCATTTTCATTATTGGCCACATGGATATTATGTTGAGAAACATGGTTTCTCTCAAATACCTTGCATTATCAATGGTGCCTATGAGTGGCACTATTACGGATTACTCATCCCCATCGCATGGCTCCGTGACCTCTGATTTCCGGTAATGTCAAGTCAACTTCCTGTTGATCTGACATCACCACAGTCGGCCCCAGTCTTTACGAGTCAGTTGGCTGTGGGCGGAATTTCGCTGCTCCTTCTTGCACGCTCTGCAGTGAAGGAGGAGGTAGCAGAGAGATAATGAGCTGTGATGCTGGGCTGTGACAAGCGGTGAAACTCCGCCCATAGCCCAGTCACTCAGGAAGACTCCGGCCCGCCTTAGTTGACATGACATCACTGGACATCAGAGGTCACGAAGCTTAGGGGTCACGCGAAGGGGGTGAGCAGACTACAATAGCGCTGCTCACAGGCATTATTGGCAACACACGGTATTTGAGAGAATCATTGTTTTGGCAATATAATATCGATGTGGCCAGTAATGAAAAGAGGTGAACCACCTCTTTAATTCTTAATACAGTGCCCATACTTTGCCTTGGCCCAAACTGTTTCATTAAAGAAAAAATGCATATATAACAAAATTAAATAAAATACAATTAATACTAAGGAATGGCTAGATGTCTGAAAAAGCAGGCATTTATACATACTATTTTTGTTTCCTAGTTTTAGCATAGAGTTCTTGTTTTATTATGGAAGTTCCGAATTGTCCTTTATTCTTTTGGAAGCTTTAAAGGAGCCAAAAATTTTAAAATTAAAATGAAATTGATATTTTTGTTATTCTTCTATTAAATTTCTCAGATGATCCAATGGTCCAGTTCCCACAATTTTAATAGGCTACACTAGAAATGCGAATGGTATCCCTTATGTTTACAATTCTAGATGTAATACTTATCTGGGCACCAGATGCTGCCTGTAGAAAAATTCTTTCTTTTCCATTCCATTGTCCTTTCTGCGTTTCTCATTTTTTTCTTTCATTCCAGACTGTTTTTAATGCTTGTAATCTTAGATGATGTGTGCATGTAGCATAATGCCATGTCCAAAAAAAGCTTATTGTTTTGAAATATGTGTTTTCTTCAGACTGCTATATATGAAATTCCCCCCTTCCTTACCTGTTCATATTGGGGGGGTTTTACTTCTATATGGCCATCAGATTTATTTTATAATTTTATTAGTGTGTAAATAATAACTTTTGAGAATAAATAAAGAATATTATTAGGGAGCTCATTTATGGAGATGAGCAAACCAGTGAAAGTTCGGTTTGGCGGGTGCAGCCTAACCAAACCTCTGCGGGTTATGATTTGACCTGAACCCCAATGGAAGTTACTGATTGGCAATTCGAGTCTCCGCCCACATACAGCCATACGGCCGGTCATAAGCAGAATACTTCTAGGGAGGATGGGCGGGGTTTTTCCTTATTTTTTGGGGGGGAGGGGCGAGTGCACACTATATCCGACCACGCTATTGTTACCCCCAGTGTGAGCCAATCAAACACTACAAGCGGCTCGCACTGGGCTGAGCACCGACCGTACCTGAGCACAGCGATGTGGTTAGCATGGATAAAGCACCCGAACTCCAAACTCAAACTCTGTTTTTTTTTATTTTTATTTTTGTTTTAAAACTCGGAGTTCTGCCAAAAACCGAACAAAAATCTTGGTTTTGCTCATCTCTACTCATTTACAATTGCCAGAAGTCATCCCTTGTAATTCACGTCTTACCTCAAAGTGTAAATGAAAATGTTTTTGCTGTTATACAGCCATTGGGAATTTTCATCAATGCGTTGTTCTTTGTGACACCGCTGATTTGTGAGCCGCAGCACCACAGACACTGAAGAAAAAACACTAAGGCGATGAGCACTCGTAAAGTTTTTGGTGCAGAGGTTTCGGGACCATTTCGGCATCTCTTGGCAGGAAAAATACAGAGGCAAAATACACATTTTTGGTGTGTTTTTGCTGCATCTTTTAAGTGCAGATTTTTCCCATTCATTAGTATGGGTGAAATCTGCAGCAAAAAGTTCTGAAAGAATTGACATACCGCAGATATTTTTCTGCACCAAATCTACAAGAAGGAAATACTCAACGTGTGCATGAGACTTCAGGATTCCCAGTCACTTTGCTGGCAAGAGGAAACCCATCAGGTTTTGTGACAAATCTGCACTGAAAAAAGCATCAAAAACAAGACAAATCTGCAACATGTGAACACAGCCTAAAGGGAATCTAGCACCAGGTTTTTGCTGTGTAATCTGAGAGCAACATGATGTAGGGGCAGAGACTCTGAATCCAAAGATGTATAACTTAGTATACTGGTCGCTGCAATTTTCTCTGTTGCAGCTTTAGCTCTTCCAGCATGTATCACTGATTGGCAGCTTTGTGAGTACACTGTACATAGTCAAATAGCAGAATACCCAAGGGATCCACAGTATCAACCTAAGCAGATAGCTGAATCCAGACAGAAGATTAGGTACTGAAAGGGAGACCTAAAATATAACTTTTATTTCACGTGCTTAATAAAAAGTGAACCTAGGCTCACTAAGAGTAAAACCAACAAACCACAGACATAAATATGTCCTGTTATGTACAGGGACAAAGAAACAGACCAATAAATCCTTGGCCCTTGGGGATGGGGTACGGCAAATGGTGGCCTCAAAGTTGAACTGAGGATACTACCAAAAAGAGGACCCCCACCATAAGAAAGTTAACAATAACTCTGAGACACATCCCTACTCATTCATAGGCTGAATATAACAGACTTGGGGCATGTGTCACAGAAATCAGAGGTATATGTTAACAATTATCCTGGAACATATCCCTCCTCACTCATAGAGCTGAATTCAAAATCAGCATAAGGGCCTGTGTCACAGGTATCAAACATGGACCATAGGGAATCATAATCAATTGTCCCATCAAGGAACGATCTTACCCGGTCCAGCTGATGTTTTGGAAGGGCGGCAATTGGGAGGACCACCAATGATGGCTTATCCAGGGGGGGCTGTCCACCAGCTCATCAGATCCCACAATGATAATGCCAGACGGTCACTTCCATATTACGGCAGAAACTCACTCCCAACGCGTTTCATGGAAAACAATCATCAGGGGAGTAGGTGAATTAAATCATATATGGCCCATATCATCCTATGTGGCCATTTCCATATGCCCAAAGAGATTCTAAACAAAACAAAATACAGAATAAGCCCTTCATATAGAGACAAGATTCAAGGCCCATGTCCTCTGTCCCACAAATCGTATACTCACCGCACTCCTAGGTGCGTCAGTCATACGCCCATTCAAAGGTGCCGCGCTCCGTTCCCGGAAGCGGGCTCCTTCTGTATTTTCTGATGATTGTTTTCCATGAAACGCGTTGGGAGTGAGTTTCTGCCGTAATATGGAAGTGACCGTCTGGCATTATCATTGTGGGATCTGATGAGCTGGTGGACAGCCCCCCCTGGATAAGCCATCATTGGTGGTCCTCCCAATTGCCGCCCTTCCAAAACATCAGCTGGACCGGGTAAGATCGTTCCTTGATGGGACAATTGATTATGATTCCCTATGGTCCATGTTTGATACCTGTGACACATGCCCTTATGCTGATTTTGAATTCAGCTCTATGAGTGAGGAGGGATATGTTCCAGGATAATTGTTAACATATACCTCTGATTTCTGTGACACATGCCCCAAGTCTGTTATATTCAGCCTATGAATGAGTAGGGATGTGTCTCAGAGTTATTGTTAACTTTCTTATGGTGGGGGTCCTCTTTTTGGTAGTATCCTCAGTTCAACTTTGAGGCCACCATTTGCCGTACCCCATCCCCAAGGGCCAAGGATTTATTGGTCTGTTTCTTTGTCCCTGTACATAACAGGACATATTTATGTCTGTGGTTTGTTGGTTTTACTCTTAGTGAGCCTAGGTTCACTTTTTATTAAGCACGTGAAATAAAAGTTATATTTTAGGTCTCCCTTTCAGTACCTAATCTTCTGTCTGGATTCAGCTATCTGCTTAGGTTGATACTGTGGATCCCTTGGGTATTCTGCTATTTGATTTGTTTCCATTACTGCTTGATGGCAGGCTTTCTTTCATCAGATATAGACACCAGACAATGGGCCACGGAGGCCAAGGACGTATTTTCAGAGAAAAATCTGGTGTTGAAAAGATACACACCTACCCTCAGTGGGGCATTCAAAGATCTTACAAAGGTCTATAAGGATCGTATTACATCCTGGTGGGAGGTCCAGTCATTGGAAAGTTACCTAAAAGAAAGGATTGTCCCACGACACCTTAGGATCACACTACAAGCTGGTTTCCGCCACAAAAATAGTGATTTCATGAACCTCTGGGAGAAAGAGGCAACTGAAAGCTCCCTCAGATTCATGAGGTTATTATTGGAAGAAGAAAAGAAAAATCTCACTAGCCTGGAGGACTCCCTTAAGGAGCATATAGAGATCACTCGCAAATTCAATAGCGAAGGCGATTTTGCCAACAAAGAATTGGTTTTGCAAGGGGTTATAGAAAAATTCCAATATAAATTAAAAGAGCGTAAACATAAATTCTATATTAGGGATTTACAAGACTTTAAAGAGAATAGAGTATATTTTCCTGCGAATAACCGAAATAACAGGCAAAGTGAGACGGATATCTCTTCCACAGACGCGGAACTTTCTGACTCTGAAACCAGGAGTAATCCTTTCAGACCCCCACAACAACCTAAAAAGCAGAGAGGTAGGGGAAGATTCCAACACAGGGGAGCCCCACAATATTTTGGAAACAGGGGGGGTTTTTTAGACAACCAATATCACCTGAGGAGCAAGGGCCAACTAAACCCGTAACCCCTAGCATGGCTCCTCAGGTGATAAACTTGTCTTCTAGACCCCTTTCTGAGGTGGACTTGTCCATTCTGAACAAGGGTTTGTCCTTTGTCCCTACAACGGACTTTGATGAGTTTGAGGCGATTAAGGATCTGCATCTTTTTGCCAGACGCCTTAAATGGAAAAAATTCTTTGAGAAACAGAAAGAAAAAAGCTCCGCTGAATTAGGGATTCCAGGAGAACTCCTTGAAGATGTAAAGTTACTCTTCCATCTTGGAGATATGAACCCGAATGATTTTGGTGAAGGGCCCTTCACTAATCTGAAAAATAAGAGTGTTAGGATGCCTCACACTATGACGGAGATCGATGCTGTTGACATCTTTGTCAATTTGGTGATGGAGGATGTTAGGAGCAGCAGGGGGTCCTATGGTAGTCAATATAATCTGACTAAAAGTGAGATGCTCAGTCTCAAGAATTTAGAGAGGGACTCCAGTATCACCATAAAGCCCTCTGACAAAGGGGGGAATGTGGTGATACTGGACTCCAGCGCCTATAAAGAGATCTGCTTAAAGATCCTTAGTGATAAACTCTGCTATGCTAAGTTGGACGCCAACCCTACTGCGGGGTATAAAGAAGAACTGAAAACCCTATTGGGGGAGGCTTTGGAGTCCAACATTATTGATAAGAATGAATATGAATTCCTATTACCCACCTTTCCAGTGGTGGCGACCTTTTACACTTTACCCAAAGTGCATAAGGGTTTAAATCCCTTAAAGGGTCGCCCCATTGTTTCAGGTATAGGAGGCATAACGGAGAAACTGAGCATCTACATTTATAAAATCTTACGACCCTTTGTGCTGTCCCTCAATTCCTACCTCAGGGACACAACAGACTTTCTGCGCCGCATAGAGGGTATCTTCTTGGAGGAGGGGATGCTCTTGTGCAGCATTGACGTAGAAGCGTTGTATTCCTCCATTCCACATACAGCAGGAATGGGGGCGGTCAAGTACTACCTTGAATCCAGAGGAAGCCAATTTCGCCAACACAATGACTTTGTGATGAGGGCACTTGAATTTTGTTTGACAAAAAATGCCTTTACCTTTGGAGGGAGTTTCTATCACCAGCTCAGGGGGACCGCGATGGGGAGTTGCTGTGCCCCATCGTATGCTAACCTCCTCCTGGGCTGGTGGGAGGAGACTGTGGTATTTGGCGGCCACCTGGACACCGAGGACGTCGTCCTATGGCTTAGATACATTGACGACGTCTTCGTTGTCTGGAAGGGCCCACTATGTGACTTCCATCATTTTATGGCTAAATTAAACGACAATGAGATTGGCCTGAGGTTCACCAGTGAGATCGGTGGGGTTAAACTGCCTTTTCTGGATGTGATGGTGGAGAAGGGGCCTGACGGTCGGCTGGTCACCAGCACGTTTAGAAAAGCCACATCTTCGAATTCCCTGTTGAAGTGGGAAAGTGCTCACCCTGTTCCCCTAAAGAGAGGAATTCCAAAGGGGCAATTCATAAGGATGCGGCGCAACTGCTCAGAGGAAGTGGGCTTTAACAAACAGGCGGTTGATTTAATGGAACGCCTAAAAGAGAGAGGTTATCCTGATGGCATTATTCACAAGGCTTACAACGAGGTACGCAAGGTGGATCGTACTAAACTTCTGAACCCCAATCAGAAGAAGGAGAGTCCTGCTGAGATCCTTAGATTCATTACCACGTATAACAATGGGGCGGGTGCCTTTAGGGGTATTCTTTCGAAGTATTGGCACGTCCTACAAATGGATCCACTGATTGATAAACATCTTTTGACGTATCCTTCTATTACCTATAGGAGGGCTAAGTCCCTGGGTGATAGACTTGTCCATAGCCATTTCAGTGAGGATGGACCAGTGGGAGCAATGAATGCGGCCCATGGATGTTTCAAATGTCATGATTGTGTGAATTGCAGATACATTGAGGAAGGAAGGGAGTTCGCCAACTACAACAACAAAAAGAGTTTTTCCATAAGATCATTGATCACCTGCAAGTCAAGGGGAGTCATATACAGGGTTAAGTGTAGGTGTGGAAAACTGTATATTGGAAAAACAATTAGAGAACTGAGAAGACGTGTGGGCGAACACAAAAATGATATCCTCAAGAAAAATGACACACCGGTTGCGAGGCACATCAACAATTTCCATGATGGCGACCTAAAAAGCTTTACGGTTATGGGGATTGACCTCATTCGCCCCCCTATCAGTGGTGGGAATTGGGACAAGATGATACTCCGAAAGGAGTGCTTTTGGATCTATAGTCTTAATACTATGGCACCAATGGGCCTCAATGAGTCCCTGTCTTTCACTCCCTTCCTTTAGGAGCACTGCAGGGTTCAGGGTGAGTTCAGGAGGGAGAGACGACGGCCGAGTGGGGGCACCAATGGGCGTGGGGGGTTCTTTAGGGTGCCGACCCCCACATGTTAGGTAGGGTCAGAGGGTTTGCTAGGTTGACAGCTGAGCAGGTTCCTTGCACCTTAAGTGGTGTTTCCCCCCCCCCCATTGTTATTCCATGCCTTGGTCTTTCCATGCCGCTCTATATAAGGTCCCCCCCACTCTCCCCCCCCCCCCCCCTCACTTACCCCCTCTTTCTTTCCCCAGTGTATGTGCCTGGTATGCGGTTGGGTATTTCTCCGTTTTTGCTCCTACTGGTCGCTCCTCACTCAGATATTTATATCCACAACTATGTCACTGGGATATTTAAATAAATGCCATTTTGCAGAGGTGACATGTGGACATAAGATATGTATCCTTAGGGAATTTTCCTTAATATATGTCCCGGATCATGTCAATTTTTTTGCTTTTATGAATGTGTCCCCTCTCTATGGGTGGAACTCTCCTGTGCATTAATGCCAACTGGGCACCTGTGGTCGGGTCTATACTGTACTAATATTATAATGTATGCTGCTGTCATAAGCTACTCTTACCCACCATATATTAACTCATGAATATGGTATCTTTAACATTGATGCACTGCAGGCGGGGCTGGAGCGTTTGTGCGTTGCCATGACAGCGCGATCCACGCTCTGATTTGTGTTCCCTAGCAGGCGTCACTCACCAGGACATGACGCTACCTGATGAGGCCGCGCCCCCATTGTGGTGATGCGGCGGCCGGTGACGCGTGCTTCCGGTTTCGATGTCTTCTGGGAGCGCGCGTCATCGGCCTGAACGTGGCTACTGCGCATGCGCCCCTCTATAAGAAGGAGCCCGCTTCCGGGAACGGAGCGCGGCACCTTTGAATGGGCGTATGACTGACGCACCTAGGAGTGCGGTGAGTATACGATTTGTGGGACAGAGGACATGGGCCTTGAATCTTGTCTCTATATGAAGGGCTTATTCTGTATTTTGTTTTGTTTAGAATCTCTTTGGGCATATGGAAATGGCCACATAGGATGATATGGGCCATATATGATTTAATTCACCTACTCCCCTGATGATTGTTTTCCATGAAACGCGTTGGGAGTGAGTTTCTGCCGTAATATGGAAGTGACCGTCTGGCATTATCATTGTGGGATCTGATGAGCTGGTGGACAGCCCCCCCTGGATAAGCCATCATTGGTGGTCCTCCCAATTGCCGCCCTTCCAAAACATCAGCTGGACCGGGTAAGATCGTTCCTTGATGGGACAATTGATTATGATTCCCTATGGTCCATGTTTGATACCTGTGACACATGCCCTTATGCTGATTTTGAATTCAGCTCTATGAGTGAGGAGGGATATGTTCCAGGATAATTGTTAACATATACCTCTGATTTCTGTGACACATGCCCCAAGTCTGTTATATTCAGCCTATGAATGAGTAGGGATGTGTCTCAGAGTTATTGTTAACTTTCTTATGGTGGGGGTCCTCTTTTTGGTAGTATCCTCAGTTCAACTTTGAGGCCACCATTTGCCGTACCCCATCCCCAAGGGCCAAGGATTTATTGGTCTGTTTCTTTGTCCCTGTACATAACAGGACATATTTATGTCTGTGGTTTGTTGGTTTTACTCTTAGTGAGCCTAGGTTCACTTTTTATTAAGCACGTGAAATAAAAGTTATATTTTAGGTCTCCCTTTCAGTACCTAATCTTCTGTCTGGATTCAGCTATCTGCTTACACTGTACATAGGCAGAAAGCTGCCAATCAGTGTGGGGCGGTTCTACATAGAGAAGGAGGCATGAGACAATTAGTTCTGTAGTGATAATCTCATGCTGATGAAACACTGATTTATTGAAACCTTAACAAGCAGCCCAGTAAATGACACATCGGTGGAATCAGCATCTCAGCCCCAATATCATGCTGCTCTCAGATCCAGTAGCAAAAGCCTGCTGACAAATTCCCTTTAAATCTTTGCAAAAGCAAGTAGTATAGTTGCTAATGGAAACCAAGCTTTCTGAAATATTTAATGGTCTATCCTAAGTGTTTTTATCCTTTAGACTTCGGATAGATCATTAATATTAGATCAGAGGAGATCCAACACAGAACTGTCTTTAGAAATTATTTCAAGCTTCATCTTTGATAAACTTTCTGTCATTTTTGTACTATTGACTTTCTCACCATTTTTCTGTGGTAGCTGAATCATGTAGGAAAAGTTTTAGATAATAAAGTTACAATAGTGCAGCCATTAGCCATCATATATAACGATATTCTTATATGTGCTGGTTAATGGCTGCACAATTCCTACATGACCAGCCATTTGCTTTGTGTGTGGGAGGGGAGATGTTGTTGCCTCTTCACTTTGCAGAAGACAAACCCTTTTTAATTTTTTGATTGACATGGTTTCATGAGACTTTATTGTATGTGGTACACAGTGTATTACTTTTTAGCAGTTTTTGGGGTACATACTGCAAAAAATACTGTGCAATTTATACTTTTTTGTTTGTTTATTTTTTGGGGTTTTTTTAAGATACCAACATAGAAAAAAGCAATCTTTGGTTTAGTTTTTTTTTTCCCTGATATTTTTTCCTGCTCAAGTTTTACACCAAAAACCCGTTGAATGAATTCACCAGGTTATTAAGGTTATGTAAATGCTTATAATAAAATAGATATTTATTTTATTTTGTATTTTTAGATAATTTGTTCCACAAGAGATTATAAAAGATCTCTAGGAAACGTATTTATTTTTTTTATTGTTTCTATTTTCCACTGTAACTGGGGCATCCATTAGAGACCCAGTTACAGGGGGAAATAACCCAATGCAAAAAAAAATTACTAGCGAAGCTAATCTTGGTCTTCTAGGACACAGCAGCTCTGCTATGCATTTGATTTCCAGGTCTTCCGGAAGCATAGACTCTAAAGGGGGCTTTACACGCTACGATATCGTTAATGTTTTATCGTCGGGTCACGATGTTAGTGACGCACATCCGGCGTCATTAACGATATCGCAGTGTGTGATACTTACCAGCGACCTTAAGCAACCTCAAAAATAGTGAAAATCGTTCACCATAGAGAGGTCGTCCCAAAACCAAAAATCGGTAATGGTTGATTATCGATGTGGTTCGTCGCTCCTACGGCAGCACACATCGCTGTGTGTGACACCGCAGGAGCGAGGAACGTCTCCTTACCTGCCACCGGCAGCAATGCGGAAGGAAGGAGGTGGGCGGGATGTTACGTCCCGCTGATCTCCGCCCCTCCGCTTTGATTGGCCGGCCGCTTAGTGACGTTGCGGTGACGTCGCTGTGATGCCGAACGTCCCTCCCCCTTGAGGGAGGGATTGTTCGGCAGTCACAGCGACGACGCCGACCAGGTAAGTGCGTGTGACGCTGCCAAAGCGATAATGTTCACTGCGGCAGCGATCACACGAAATCGCATGCACGATGGAGGCGGGTGCTTTTGCGTACGATATAACCCCGCACCTAAAGTGTACAGTAGCGTGAGGATGAAGCCCAGGACCAATCACCACAAATTAACATGGCTTTGTAATTTCAAGGTTTATACTAAAATTGGATGACCCCATAGTAATTACTAGAATAGAATGTAATCATCCAGTGAGACCCATAGTCTAATTACTATTAAGCCTTATATGCACAACTATATTAAAGGCTCCATACATGTTTGTAGTTGCATCTATAGGCCCATAAATTATCTCAGTTTGTCTTGTATTTTATACAGAATCAAATTTAAGTTATTTTCTTATGGATTCATACATAATTCAGAAAAACGGAAAATGTTTTATGTTCCAATGGATGCTGTATTATGGAGCTATTGTACCTTAATGGGAATCTGTCTGTAGGATGAACCCTCCTAATCCATCAATAGGAGCATGTAAGTCATAAGAAGCTGAAAAAAATGATATCTTGATATCTATGATTCAATATCTTATTCCAAAGAAATCTGTGTTTTTTTTCTGTGTAAATGAGCTGTTCCAGGCTATGGGCTGGACACGGATCTGCATGAGATTATGCCTCACAAGCTTATTTTTAATAAAAAAAAAAGCATTTCTAGTGTGAGACATGTAAGTAACACAGAACAGAAGAACTGAACTTTATCTCTTACAAACACATTAACAGCTGCAGCTCTCACAGCTCTGCTGTACTGTAACAATATTGCAAACTATCTGCCTGTGAGATAGAGGCTGAAGCACTGAGAGGAACCTACAGATGTTTGTTATAATCACACACAGCTCTGCAGTGAGATCAAGGCAGCAGAGAGCAGCCATCACATGTCACACTAAAAACTCCCTCTTCTATTTAGGCTGGAATCACACTTGTGCATGTAAAATCGGTCCGAGTCTCATGCTAGAAAGTAGCATGAGCTCTGTTCAAGTGTTGATCAATGTGCAATGCAACAGCAATGCGTTTCTGTGATTTTTCAATTGATTATAGTCCATGTGCAATCCATGTGTGATCCGTATGTGATCCGTTTTTATTCTCAGCAGCTATGTCATCTGCCATTCAGCTCTTCTACATGGCCGCTGTTACGGGGGGCTGTCTGATAATAACTGAAAGGAGTATCAGACAGTCAGGGTCCACCGTGCAAAGACTTTGCTGCAGACTATGGCAGAGTGCAATACCTCTGTTAACTCACAGAAGGATATAATAAGTAAGTAAATATAATAAGTAAGTAAAGCAATTCCTCCCTTACTTGGAGGGTGTGTGGAATGATCTCTGTTAATAATCACAGAGACAAAGGCAATGTGTGCGAAATGGCACCTACCTAGGTCCGCTCTTCTAGTGGTGCAAAAGAGACGAACAGCAGCATAAGCCGCACAAAGCTCCTACCTGCGTTCGCTCCACTAGTGTGCGAGGACACGAACCACTAGATATGGCACCTGCCTAGGTCCGCTCTTCTAGTGGTGCAAAAGAGACGAACAGCAGCGTAAGCCGCACAAAGCTCCTACCTCTGTTCGCTCCCCTAGTGTGCGAGGATACGAACAACTGCCAGACGCAGTATAAGGAACGTTACCCTAGCGGCAACGTCCACCTACGAGTAGAATCACAAGGCCCAGCCAGACCATGTGCCTCAGGCACCTGCCTATGTCCGCTCCCCTAAGAGGTAAGGATACGGACAGCAGCCGAAGCTGTAAGGTATAAGAACGCTACCCTGCCGGTAGCGCTCACCTAGCATAGACAGAGGAATGCCTAGAGGAACGCGCACAGAGCGTCTACTCATATGCATGAACCAAGAGGACTGAGCACCATGCGGCGTGTGTCAGGGTCTTATATAGACTCTGTGCCTCATCCAAGATGGAGGACACCAGAGCCAATCCGCTGCCAGAACGACAGGAGTGACGTCATGCTGGCCTATCACCGAGCAAGACGTCACAAGCACATGACCAGCGACCAATCGGCATAGAAGGTGTCAGAGACATGTGACCTCGTGTCAGCGATGATGTCACCCGCACATGTGCAATGGCTCCAAGATTGGACTTAGTCTCCGGCGCTCGCACATGTGCAGTAGCAAGAAATCTGGACTTAGTCTCCAGCGCTCGCACATGTGCAGTAGCAAGAAATCTGGACTTAGTCTCCAGCGCTCGCACATGTGCAGTAGCAAGAAATCTGGACATAGTCTCCAGTACTCGCAGCAACCGTAACAGTACCTCCCCCTCAAGGGCCCCCCTCCTGGCGACGCAGGTAATCGGCAACTAAGTCGGGAGCATGGACAGCCTCCTCAGGCTCCCAAGAGCGATGTTCCGGGCCATAGCCCTCCCAATCTATCAAGAAGAACCTGCGCCCTCTAACCATCTTAGAACCAACTATGGCTCGGACCTCATAGCTAGAGCGAGAGGAATCAGAGGCAGGAGAGTGCACTTCACGAGCGTGAGGTAAAATAGCCGGCTTTAGCAGTGAGACATGGAATTTGTCATGAATCCTAAGATGGACAGGTAACTTCAATTGATAGACTACAGGATTTACCTGTCGAAGAACCTCATAAGGACCCAGGAAGCGAGGAGCAAATTTGACAGAGCTCACTCTAAGTCTCACGTGTTTTGCAGAGAGCCACACAAAGTCCCCTGGAGAAAAGACAGGAGCCGGGCGACGAAACCGATCGGACACCGTCTTCATACGGTCCTTAGCTGCTTGGATCGACTCTTGAGTCCGATCCCAAACCTCTCTGGCATTGGTTGCCCAGTCGGCCACAAGAGGAGGAGGTGCAGCAGCGGGAAACGGTACCGGTACCCTAGGGTGTTGCCCATTATTGAGTACGAACGGTGTCTGCCCAGTGGCCTCAGCCAGCGAATTGTTAAGGGCAAATTCTGCCCAGGGTAGGAGGGAGGACCAGTTATCGTGGTTTTCAGCAACAAAGTGTCGAAGGTATATAATCATAGATTGATTGGTACGTTCAACCAAACCATTAGTCTCCGGATGGTATGCCGAAGAGAGATTCAACTCAATTTGCAGAAGGCTACAAAGATCTCGCCAGAAACGGGAAGTAAATTGCGGGCCTCTATCACAAATTATACGATCTGGCATCCCGTGAAGCCTAAAGACATGCTTGAGGAATAGTTTGGCTAGTACCCTGGAAGATGGGATTCTCGATAACGGTACGAGATGAACCATCCGGGAGAAATGGTCCGTAATGACCCACACAAATCTATGTCCCTGTGAACATGGAAGATCACCCACAAAGTCCATGCCTACCACCTCCCATGGTCTATCTGGCACTGGTAAAGGATGCAAGAGCCCAGCCGGTCTCTGCCGTAATGGACGGTTGCGAGCACACGAGTAGCAGGAACCGACATATCTCTTGACGTGGCTGGCTAAGTGTGGCCACCAATACCACCTCTCCAGTAACTCTCGTGTCCGCCTAATACCAAAATGCCCACCCACCTTTGAGGTGTGGGCCCATGACAGTATATCATTCTGTCGATCAGGCGGAACAAAGATCTTGCCCGGTGGGATTTGGTCTAACGTCACAGGGGAGAGCGTATGAAAAACCCTGGAGGGAAGGATAAGACGAGGTTCGTCAATCTCTTCCTGGGTAGAAAGCATAGAGCGAGACAGGGCGTCTGCCTTGTTATTCTTACTCCCAGACAGATAGTTGATGGAGAAGTGAAAGCGGGAGAAAAACAAGGACCAGCGGGCTTGGCGAGGATTCAGACGCTGAGCGGTTTGTAAGTACGTCCGATTCTTATGGTCTGTATAGACCTGGAAAGGATGTTTCGCTCCTTCGAGCAAGTGACGCCACTCCTCCAAGGCTAATCTCAAGGCGAGCAGTTCCCTATCCCCAATGGTATAGTTTCTCTCTGCCGGTGAAAAGGTTTTAGCAAAGAAGAAACACGGCCTTTTTCTACCTGCACCGTTCTTTTGATACAAGACCGCACCAGCACCCACTGAAGAGGCATCAACCTCTAAGAGGAAGGGCTTATTCTCATCGGGTCTTTGAAGAACGGGAGCAGTTGAAAAGTGTCTTTTTACTGCCTCAAAAGCCTGAGATGTCTCAGTAGACCAGGCTTTGGGATTAGCACCTTTCTTAGTCAAGGCCACCAAAGGGGCCACCAAAGTAGAAAAATGGGGTATGAACTGCCTGTAATAATTTATGAATCCTAAGAAGCGTTGCACCGCCTTCAAGGAATGAGGTTCGGACCATTGCAGGACAGCAGAGAGCTTCGCAGGATCCATAGCCAGACCCTCTTGTGAGATAATGTAACCCAAAAAAGGCAATGAGGACTGCTCGAATACACATTTCTCGAGTTTAGCAAACAATGAGTGCTCCCTTAAACGGGAAAGGACACGAACGACATCCTGACGATGAGTCTCCAGATCAGGAGAAAAAATCAGGATGTCGTCTAGATACACCACTACTGAGGATAACAGTAAATCCCTGAACACATCGTTTACGAAGTCCTGAAATACTGCGGGTGCATTACATAACCCAAAAGGCATGACGAGGTATTCATAGTGACCGTCTCGGGTGTTAAAAGCGGTCTTCCATTCGTCACCCTTTCGAATTCGTACCAAGTTATACGCACCCCGCAGATCCAACTTCGTAAAAACTTGAGCTCCTCTCAGTCTGTCAAAGAGCTCCGAAATTAAAGGTAATGGGTATTTGTTCTTTATTGTGATTGCGTTGAGACCCCTGTAATCTATGCAGGGACGCAAATCACCCTCTTTCTTCCGAACAAAGAAAAACCCAGCTCCCGCGGGAGAGACAGACTTACGAATGAACCCCTTCTCTAAACTCTCTCTTATATAGGTCGACATGGCCTCCGACTCAGGTATCGACAGGGGGTAAACCCTGCCTTTAGGTGGAACCGAACCTGGGATAAGGTCTATGGCACAGTCATACGGCCTATGGGGTGGAAGAACCTCAGCACCCTGTTTGGAGAACACGTCAGCGAAATCCAAATAGGGTGTAGGTATGGGAGAGAGATCAGTTGATGCAACCGCAACGACCTTAGGTGGTAAGGGAAGACATCGGGACTGACATTTCGAACCCCAACTAATAATGCTGTCAGACTCCCAGTCAATGTGAGGAGCATGAGTCCGAAGCCATGGAAGACCCAGAAGGACGTCGTCTATACCCTCAGGCAAAACAAGAAAAGAAATCTCCTCTATGTGACCCTGAGACAGGGAAAGGCGCAAGGGAACTGTCCTCAATGTAATGGAGTCAGACAACATAGTTCCATTAACAACACGGACAGGAATAGGCGCCTCTAACATGATAGAGGGAATATTGTGTCCCTTTACAAATCCTGAGGACACAAAAATCCCGTCAGCTCCGGAATCCACAAAAGCCATAATAGGCCATGTATTCTCAGATAACGAGAGCTGACCTGGGATACAACACTTAGAGGGTGCAGAAGACGTCTCTAGTAACCCCCCTCTAATGGTTACTAGGCCAGGGAGTTTCCCTGACGACTAGGACACTTGTTGGCATAGTGCCCAGCCTGACGACATACGTAACATATAGGAGGACCAGACTTGCGTAGTCTGGAGAACGTATGACCTAACTCCATAGGAGTGGGAGATGTTTCAGATGCTGAGGAAGATGGTAGTGGACCCTCAACAACTGGAATAGCCCGATGCTTAGGGCGTGAGGAAGAGACCTCGAGTCTACGTTCCTTATGGCGTACATCGATCCTCGTTGCTACTGTGATCAAGTCCTCCAGAGAAGCAGGGACCTCACGAGTAGCAAGGGCATCCTTGACATAGCCTGCCAACCCTCTCCAGAAGATAGGAATCAACACCTTCTCTGGCCAATCTAGTTCTGCCACCAGAGTTCTAAAAGCAATGGCATAAGAACTAGTGGATAACGAACCCTGAGATAGATCTAACAGTCTCAGGGCCGCATCATGGGTAACCTGCGGACCCATGAATACCGCCTTAAGAGCATCAAGAAAGTCTTGATGTCTCAGAGTAACCACATCAGAGCGCTCCCATAGGGGAGTCGCCCATTCTAAGGCTTTGTCCTGAAGTAAGGAGATGATAAAGCCTACTCTGGACCTCTCCGTAGAGAAGCGAGAAGAGTTGACCTCTAGGTGTATCTGACACTGACTAATGAAACCACGACATGATCTGGCATCGCCAGAATATCTGTTTGGCAGAGCAAGTCGAGGATCATGTGCAGATGTCACCATGGTCTGAGGTTTATCCTCTATACTCTTGAGCCGTGACTCAAGTACTTGTATGTAACGGTGTAACTGCTGATATTCTGCCATAACTGCCAGACCCTTGGCTCAGTCCTAATGTTACGGGGGGCTGTCTGATAATAACCGAAAGGAGTATCAGACAGTCAGGGTCCACCGTGCAAAGACTTTGCTGCAGACTATGGCAGAGTGCAATACCTCTGTTAACTCACAGAAGGATATAATAAGTAAGTAAATATAATAAGTAAGTAAAGCAATTCCTCCCTTACTTGGAGGGTGTGTGGAATGATCTCTGTTAATAATCACAGAGACAAAGGCAATGTGTGCGAAATGGCACCTACCTAGGTCCGCTCTTCTAGTGGTGCAAAAGAGACGAACAGCAGCATAAGCCGCACAAAGCTCCTACCTCTGTTCGCTCCACTAGTGTGCGAGGACACGAACCACTAGATATGGCACCTGCCTAGGTCCGCTCTTCTAGTGGTGCAAAAGAGACGAACAGCAGCGTAAGCCGCACAAAGCTCCTACCTCTGTTCGCTCCCCTAGTGTGCGAGGATACGAACAACTGCCAGACGCAGTATAAGGAACGTTACCCTAGCGGCAACGTCCACCTACAAGTAGAATCACAAGGCCCAGCCAGACCATGTGCCTCAGGCACCTGCCTATGTCCGCTCCCCTAAGAGGTAAGGATACGGACAGCAGCCGAAGCTGTAAGGTATAAGAACGCTACCCTGCCGGTAGCGCTCACCTAGCATAGACAGAGGAATGCCTAGAGGAACGCGCACAGAGCGTCTACTCATATGCATGAACCAAGAGGACTGAGCACCATGCGGCGTGTGTCAGGGTCTTATATAGACTCTGTGCCTCATCCAAGATGGAGGACACCAGAGCCAATCCGCTGCCAGAACGACAGGAGTGACGTCATGCTGGCCTATCACCGAGCAAGACGTCACAAGCACATGACCAGCGACCAATCGGCATAGAAGGTGTCAGAGACATGTGACCTCGTGTCAGCGATGATGTCACCCGCACATGTGCAATGGCTCCAAGATTGGACTTAGTCTCCGGCGCTCGCACATGTGCAGTAGCAAGAAATCTGGACTTAGTCTCCAGCGCTCGCACATGTGCAGTAGCAAGAAATCTGGACATAGTCTCCAGTACTCGCAGCAACCGTAACAGCCGCTGACAGCAGACACAGACAGAGCCATGTAGCAGAGCTGAATGGCTGCTGACAGCAGACACAGACAGAGCCGCGTGATCAGAATGAAGTTGGATGAACTTCACCCGACTTCATTGTCCTCCCGCGGCTCTGTCTGTGTGTCATGGCCTGATTTTTGGTCACCGGTGAAGGTGTCACCGGTGACCGCAAATCCCCTGAGTGACTTAAGTGACCAGCGGTATCAGCGGTGCCATCACTGAGGTTACCCGCGGCCACAGCTGAAGTCCTCCAGTTGAGATCTGTGGCCGCAGGTAACCTGAGTGACGTCATCGCTGATAGCGCGACTCACTTCAGTCGCTGCGGGGAGCTCACAGAAAGCGGTCGTGGTCTGTGACCGCTCTCTGTCAGCTTCTGATGTAGCAGAGCTGAAAGCGTCGTGGGACCTCTGTGGATTACGTCGGACCTGGAGGGGTATTTGGGGGTTTAATAAAAAGGTGAAAGAGGGTTTTTTTGTCATTTATTTCAAATAAAGGATTTTTGGTGTATGTCTTTATTTTCTTTATCTTACAGGTTAATTATGGAAGGTATCTCGGGGAGACGCCTGCCATGATTAACCTAGGACTTAGTGGCAGCTATGGGCTGCTGCCATTAACTCCTTATTACCTCGATTGACACTGCACCAGGGCAATTCGGGATGAGCTGGGTACAGTCCCAGGACTGTCGCATCTAATGGATGTGGCAATTCCGGGCGGCTGCTGGCTGATATTGTTAGGGTGGGGGGCTCCCCATAACGTGGAGCTCCCCATCCTGACAATACCAGCCTCCTGCATATGGCTTTACCCTGGCTGGTATGAATATTGATAGGGAACCACACGCCGTTTTTTAAAAATTATTTATTTATTTAATTTACTGCACGATATAGACCCGCCCACCAGCAGCTGTGATTGGTTGCAGTGAGACAGCTGTCCCTCAACGTGGGGGCATGTCTGACTGCAACCAGCAACCAATCATAGGCACCGGTGGGTGGGGAAAGCAGTGAATACGTGATGGACTAATGAGCAGCCGGCTTTTTCAAAAGAGGAAAAGCCGCCGGAGCTTTGTGACAGCCATGCAGCGCCACGCTGGAGATCGAGGATCGGTGAGTATGAGAAAGGGGGTGGGAGAGACCGAAAGAGAGAGAATAGAGACCAAGAGGGAGAGACCGACAGACAGAGAGAGAGACCGACAGACAGAGAGCGAGACCGACAGACAGAGAGCGAGACCGACAGACAGAGAAAGAGAAACCGACTGACCGAGATAGAGATTGACCGACATTGACAGACCTCACTCATTTCCAGTGTTCTCTGCAACATGCGATAAATAATTAGAAAAATGCATGTCACTAGGATGGTGTGTGTGCCGTCCGTGTGACATCCGTTTTTTCCATGCACCCATAGACTTTCATTGGAGTGACTCGCACGTGAAACTCACCAAAACGCAGCATGCTGCGATTTTTTTCTCAGTCCGATTTGGACTGAGAAAAAAATAGCAGATGGGAGCTGCCACATTGATTAACATTAGTCCGAGTGCAATGCGAGAATTTCTCGCATTGCACTCATACGAGTTAATCGCAAGTGTGAAGCCGGCCTAATAATAAGCCCTGGAGGCAGATTCTCATGCAGATCAGTGTCTGGCCCATTGCCTTGAATAGATCATTTACATATGAGAAATTGTGCATTTCTCTGGAATTATATAGAATATAGAAATGTGGCACTCCTTCTATAGTCGCTGGTGCTTGGATAGGGTCCCACCCCAGATCAAAAAATTGAAAAAAATCCAGCACTCAAAGCATTCAACTGGAATTGTTTTATATTTTATTCATTGTTCTGTGTAATTATTAAAGACGTTTCGGTCATCCGACCTTCATCAGTTTACACTACAATAAAAAGATACATGAAAAATTTTTAAGTATACAGAAATAATGGCATTATACAATCATGGTAACAAAAAAGGACAGATCTGTCCTTTTTTGTTACCATGATTGTATAATGCCATTATTTCTGTATACTTAAAAATTTTTCATGTATCTTTTTATTGTAGTGTAAACTGATGAAGGTCGGATGACCGAAACGTCTTTAATAATTACACAGAACAATGAATAAAATATAAAACAATTCCAGTTGAATGCTTTGAGTGCTGGATTTTTTTCAATTTTTTCTTCTCTGGAATTAGACATCGGATCACAGATATCAAGTTATCATTTTATTCAGTTTCCTATGACCTATATGCCATATAGACAGCTTAGGAGGGCCATAGAATCATAGCATGGTAGAGTTGGAAGGAACCTCAAGGGCCATCGGGTTCAACCCCCTGCGAGTGCAGGTTTTCCCAAATCATCCCAGCTATTTCTTGTTCTGGCTTTCGCTTGAAGATTTCTATTGATGGAGAGCTCACTACCTACCGTGGTCACCTGTTCTACTCTCTGACTGCTCTCACTGTCAGAAAGTTTTTCCTAATGTCCAATCTGAATCTCCTTCCTTTAAGTTTCATCCCATTGCTTTTTGTACTCCCTTGTGCTAATGAGAATAGAGTGGTTCCCTCGGCATTATGACTGCCTTTCAGATATTTTTAGACCACTATTAAGTCTCCTCTCAGCCTCTTCTGTAAACTAAACATTCCTAGTTCTTTTAGCCGCTCTACCTATGACATGGTTTTCAGAGCTTCTACCATCTTGGTTGCTTTTCTCTCGACTTACTTCAATATATCGATGTCTTTCTTGAATTGGGAGGCTCAGAACTGTACACAGTATTCCAGGTGGGGTCTAACCAGGCAAGAGAATAGGGGAATAATGATCTCTCTTAATCTAGATTCAATGCTTGTCTTGATACATCACAGAATTTTGTTGGCCTTTTTAGCTGTAGCGCCACACTGTTGGCTCATGTTGAATCTAGGCTCTACTATTATGTCCAAACCCTTTTTCCCTGTGCTATCACTTAGCGCTATTCCTCCCATATCCCATACTATAGATGGTTTTTAAATTTCATTTACACAGATGTAGGACTTTGCATTTGTCACGGTTAAACGCCATTCTGTTCGCCTTGGCCCATTCGAGTGGGTTTAGATAATTTTGAATATGCTCTCTTTCCTCTCTAGTGTTGGCTAAATCAATCCTACTGTCAGCTTCCCTTTAACAGCATTGCTTTTAGGGAGAAATCCCTACATTATATAGAGTTGCACGGTGCACAGAGTTCACAAGAATTCTATGCACACAGATCAGCTGTATAAATGTAGTCTAATTCACCAATACGAAGTGATACAAGCAGCAAATAAATACACATCAAAAGAAAAATGGATTCATAAACTGAATTTTATTCTTTAAATTGCTGCACAGTTTTACAGCTGTATAGTTCTACAAGTGAAACTAAATTTTGATGAAACTCACCTACAAAAAAGTGAGCTATGCAAATGTATAACACACACTGCTTTGGACTACATGTATAATGTATAATGACCACAGATTCAAGTTATAGACTTCTTTGTAGACTTAGTGAACCAAAGAATAACACATCTGTTAATTACTATTCAACTTTTAAGATTGAAATATGCTACCAATGTTGGAAAAACTTAACTAAAAGAACTTGTAGTTTATGGTCTAAGAAAGCAATGGGAAGACGAGATGGGGGCATGTAAGCGTTGCATGGAGAAATGCCTGCCAGCTGCAATAAACCAGGCCTGGAATAAGGTCACACAGCTAACAGTAATCCCTATACAATTAGTCAGCACATAGTGAATGCTAAGAACTACAAATATTCTTTGGCACAATGTTGGTATACTATAGGTAATGAAATACCCATAATTGCTCACTGACACCACCGTATTAATCAGACCAATGGTATCCAATTTTATATTAGCTTGCACATTATTCAATATGGCAGTGTTGAGCAAAGTTTTTCTTCTCATGCCGATTCGGCAAAAAAAAAATCTGACACAGCAGTCCTTGGGTACATAGAAAACTTTGGACTGCACTCAGATGACGTCCAAGTGCAGTCCGATATTCACGGACTGACTGGAGAAGATGGAGAAAATTTGTTCTCTATCTTCTCACAGTGTGCTCTGATTTTCTCATCTAAGAGAATTGGGTCACACTTTGTTGACACTCGGATGAAAGTGTCCTTAACATAATTGACCCAGTCCTCTCAGATGAGAGAATCTACAGTTGTGCCTAAAAGTCATAGCCTGTATAATATTGATGTTAAACGTTAGATTCTTTAGCAACTGAGAAAACATGAGTAGCTAAAATTCCTGCCAAGTAAAGTGCCAAACACTTGTAACGAATTGTAACAAGGTGGCAGGTATGTATCACAGAAGTGGTGTAAACCTTTATGTCAATTCTGGTACTTGTAGTGCCATGATTCTTGCTGTGGCGTGTAAGAGCCAGATTTATGGGCAGCTAGGGAGATAAGTGGGTCTGGCGATCCACAAACCTCCACCCATGGGTGTGTCTCAGTTGTTTTAATGAGACTGTTTGTTTGTCACATAACTTTCAGTGTATGGAGGCTGTGTGTGTGAATCCTTTGTGGGGAAAAGAGGATTCATTTGTCCTAATTAGGACTGTGGACAGAGGTATTGAAACCTCTCTGCAAGGAACCCCTGGGAGAAGACAGGGTTTGTTTTGTGCTGACCGTGGTCACTGTATGGAAGGGCTGCGATGCACTGAAGGTACGGACTACTGACTGGTGTCAGTGGGATACTTAACAAGTGTATCTCAAGCTGTGAGGGCGTACCATAACGTAACGGACTTGAAATCTATGTTTATGTATACTGGCCTGGGTCAATAGAATACTTGAATAGTGTATCTGAACCTGAGTAGGCGTACCGCGAATATTACAGTCTTGAAATCCGGATTTATGTTGCGTAACATGAGAGTGGTTTATGTGTTTTAATAAACCGACTGGACTTTTGAATGTTTTTTGTTCCAGTAGCAGTTCCCTAATGAGTAGAGATGAGCGAACCAGTCGCGGTTCGGCTCGAGCTCGGTTTGCCGAACCGAGGTCTGGTTCTAGTTCGGTTCGGCGAACCACTCGAACCCATAGGAAACAATGGGAGGCAATCACAAACACATAAAAACACCTAGAAAACACCCTCAAAGGTGTCCAAAAGGTGACAAACAACTCACAACACAACACAAACACATGGGAAAGTGACAAGGACATATACTCATGCGAAAACAAAACAGCTGGGCAAGGAAAATGAGGAGAAGACACAGATATATGAGTATATGCAAGGGAACATCGATGCCATTACTGTGCAACTTGAGCCCTGCTCATTTTAGGCATCCAATCTGGATAAACTGCCTGAGCTCACCATGTATGCCTTGGGGATCTTGTCGTGTCCCGCAGCCAGCGTTCTCTCGGAACGTGTCCTCAGTGCTGCTGGGGGTGTGCTGACAGATAAGCACACGCGTCTGTCCACTGACAATGTGGACATACTAACGTTCACCAAGATGAGGAAGTCATGGCTCTCAGAGGACTTTTCTTCCCCTGGCTCAGCCAGGGGAGGCGAAAGGCACGCGTATTTTTGAGAGTGCTTCATGCAAAGCATCTTTTTCATCTTGAAAATGGGGGTCAACTGATGCCAGTCAAGTGGGGTATGTGTTGCCCAATTAGTGGAAACGAGGGAGACTGGTTGGAGTCCCCTCGCTTTTGAAAAAAGAACCAAGATGAACAAGTCATGGCTCTCAGAGGACTTTTCTTCCCCTATGTCATCCAGGGGAGGCGAAAGGCACGCGTATTTTTAAGAGTGCTTCATGCAAAGCATCTTTTTCATCATGAAAATGGGGGTAAACTGATGCCAGTCAAGTGGGGTGTGTGTGGCCCAATTAGTGGAAACGAGGGAGACTGTCGTTGGAGTCCCCTCGCTGTTTTTTACATGATTTTCGAAGTGCATGAGATGCCTAAGAGGTTTAGTTTCAGCATCTCAAACTTGTTGGCTACATGAAGGCTGCCTTTACACCCTTTTGTCACCGAGGATTTTCGAGACCTTATGCCCATTGCAGTGCCCCAAGAGCCGATGGACATTTGCCACTCCTTCTCCAAAAAAGGGGTGCCCGCGCTATCACAGCAGGTCGCACACAACATCACCGCTTCCTTGAGAAACTCTGTGTGTGACAGGGTGCATTTCACCACAGATACTTGGAACAGTAAGCATGGACAGGGGTGTTACATGTCGCTGACTGGGCACTGGGTAACTATGGTGAGAGATGGAGAAGGGTCTGCTGTACAAGTCTTTCCGTCCCCACGAGTTGTGTGTTTCAATACTTCCTCTGTATGTACAAGTTCCTCCACTGCTTCTGCCTCATCAACCTCGTGTTGTTCCTGCACCTCAGCCCAAACCCTGTGTGGTCAGGCCACCCTTCCTTGTAACTGCGCCCAAGGAATCCCACAGACCTCCTTACTATGCTGGCAGCAGAGCTCAAGGCCATCAAGCGGTCAAATGTTTACTTTGAAATGTAGGGGAAATGTGAGACACCGCTGTGGAGTTGTGGACGGTTAGCTCTGTAGAGTGAGACCGAGTTTCATCAATGGTTGTCTCCACTCAACCAGCAGCCAGGGAATGCCGTGTGCGACAATGATGCTAAACAGTCTGCGGCCCTTCTTCAGGGCAATGTGACACACGTGCCTTGTATGGCTCACGGGTTGAATCTGAATCTCCAGCAATTTTTAAAACACTATCCCGGCCTACATGTCCTACTGTCGAGGGCACAGTGTAACGCCTGCCTGGATCGACACACTCAGACGGGCTCTAAAGTATAGGCTAGAGGGAACCCACTCACCAAGCTGGACCCCCAGAACCCTGAAACCCTTTAACCCCTATACAGTTATTTTGAATGACACAGGGCCCAAGTTGATCAATACCTATGGAAGGCTGCAGTTCCAGAGAATAGTAGTCATGCAGGGTCAAAACATTAATTGAGGAAGAGGAACAGAATGGGAGGGACAGGACTTAATCAGAAAACAAGCAGAGATGAAATGCAAATCGGCCAACGAGGTACCTAAACAGCAAGCAGGAAAAGTAGTCAGGTAACAAGCACACAAACTCATAAAACTAAACTGGGGGTAACAGTAACCAGAGGTTCATAGCTATGTCTGGCAGTGGTGTTCAGACAGGAGGGGCCTAAAAAAGGGTGTTGTGTCTTCCCATTGGTTGTAGCTGAATGATGGTACTTCATCTGTGAGATACCCACCACCTGCGTTCAGCCATTGGTTCTGCATATGTCAAGGTAACGCAGCCCAGTGGGTGAGCATAACCTGCGTCCACCTGCGCCGCTGGTGTCGACTTCTCTCCCATCATCAGCACTATGCACGAAAGGAACAAGTTGTCACCTTGCGGCAGGAGTACAAATTGACGTAGCGGACTCCGGTGGTGACTTAACAGCCGTGTGCGGCAATGATGCAAACATGGCAGCGTGCCTTCGTCAGGGCAATGTGACACACGTGCCTTGTATGGCTCACGTGTTTAATCTGATTCTCCAGCAATTTTTAAAACAACATCCTGGCCTACATGGCCTTGTACAGCGGGCACGCTCGCTATGTGCTCACTTCCATCGTTCTCACCCAGTAGCTCAACAACTTTCATCGCTCCTGAAGTCTTAAGGTCTGGCGGTAAAACGTCTGAAATGCGATGTTCCGACATGCAGGAATTTGAATCTGCACATGTTGCAGCGTCTGTGGCAGCACCGCAGACCCCTGCTGAAATACGTTATGATGTATACCCTGGGCTAACTTGATCCAGAGGTGGTGCAGATCACGCTGCTGGAATGGTGTCAGATCAAGGACATATGCACCGTTCTACACAGTTTACAAATGTCGACGCAGATGTTTAACACTGGCGATGACATTCTCAGCGTGACAATTTTGGTCATCTACATGATGGAGCACACTGTAAGCATTATTTGGAGTCAGGTGTTGGTCCAAGAGGAAGGGAGGAAGTACTGGAGGAGTCATATGCGGAAGGGATAACAAGATCTATAAGGTCCAGACGGTCAGCGGCACCTTGGCAGCAGTCATGGTACAGTGGGGGAGAGGGATTATCAAGGGCCCTTAGTATCAGCAAAACAGTTGAGGAAGGTGCAGGAGCCCAGGAAGAAATGGAGGACGAACTGGCGATGGCCATGGAAGACTCAGCAGATTAGTGAGAGCTTGCTCACATTTCGGTTGTGCGAGGTTGTGGGGAGAGGGCAGAGGAAGGAGGCACGATTCTCACCTCTCCGCCACCAACACACCAAGGACTTGGTCCTGCTGGATGCACAAGACACCTTCTTGCTGCACTACCTACAACATGACCCTCAGATTGTACGAATTCCAAGTCATGCTGACTACTGGTTGCCACACTGTTAGGGGTACTTTGCACGCTGCGACATCGCAGGCCGATGCTGCGATGCCGAGCGCGATAGTACCCGCCCCCGTCGCAGCAGCGATATCCTTGTGATAGCTGCCGTAGCGAACATTATCGCTACGGCAGCTTCACATGGACTCACCTGTCCTGCGACCGTCGCTCTGGCCGGCGACCCGCCTCCTTGTTAAGGGGGCGGGTCGTGCAGCGTCATAGCGACGTCACACGCCAGGCGGCCAATCGGAGCGGAGGGGCGGAGATGAGTGGGATGTAAACATCCCGCCCATCTCCTTCCTTCCGCATATTCTACGGAAGCCGCAGTGACGCCGGTAGGAGATGTTCCTCGCTCCTGCGGCTTCACACACGGCGATGTGTGCTGCCGCAGGAGCAAGGAACAACATCGGACTGTCGCGTCTGCGTAATTATGGATTACGCCGACGCTGCAGCGATGATACGATTACGACGCTTTTGCGCTCGTTAATCGTATTATCGAGCCTTTACACACTACGATGTCGCATGCGATGCCGGAAGTGCGTCACTTTTAATTTGACCCCACCGACATCGCAGCTGCGATGTCGTAGTGTGCAAAGCCCGCCTTAGATCCCCGTTAGAACACAAAATTTTGCGAAATAACTCCTGCCATAAAAAGGGACGCACATATGCAGGAGTATCAGCAGAAGGTGTTACGCAATCTTACATCTGCTTTTCCACTAAACACCAGTGGTGCACAGAGTGAATCTCAACGCTTTTTCATCGATAGGAGGAAATGGTCTTACTTGTCCACATCTGAGGGACCGAAGGCTGGCTGCTGTGCTGAGACGGCATTGAGTACGGTGTCTCTGCAGAGTTGCATTTTTGGTCATATACAAACTGAGTTGAAAAAGGACAGATGCTGGTGGAAAGGGGAACAGGTGTGTTGGAAAGGGTAAAAAAGTTTGTGTCCGTGGGTTTGGTGGTTAAGCAAAATTAACATTTGCTGAAGAAACAACATCTGGTATGGTGGGACTGGCAGATTTGGATAAGGTGGTGTATACCATGTTACCGCTATATAAAAAATATTAAGAAGAAAAGAAAGAGAAAGGTAGATGTCCCAATCGCCATTCGGTGTCCACCGTGCTCACAGATGGAAAAGGAGAGGTTGGCAACTGGAAGGTTAGGTGGAGGATACAGAGCTGGTTGACTCTCAAACAAATAGTAGCCTGAACCGAGTTAGATGCCACTCGGATCTGGAGACTGGGAGCCCTGTTAGCATGACAGGGTCCACACAACCACCCAGCCCCGGAACTCCCTGTTAACAACAGAGGGGCCATTGGGTACGCTGTCCGTGTGCGTAGGGGACACACCTGTGGACAGCAGGCGCATCAGCAGCAGCAGGCCTGTTTATGCCACTGGGCTGCACTAGCAGGACTGGTAGGACAGGAGCTGTTCTTAAACGTTCTGTGTTACCAACTGTGGTGGCGGTCTGCATCGATGACCTATCCCTGCCTACCTCTGGGCTAAAGCCGCAATGTGTTCAACACATGGAGGTGTGCTGTTTCGTAGCATAATAGAAGACTGGGCACCTTCTTGTTGGCTCCAGCCCCTTTTATAACCTGGGTCTGCCCCAAACCAGGGTGGACCACAATGCACCTCCTGGAGACAAAAGCAGAGTGACACGTCATGAGTGGCATAACTAGTGTCCTATTTTGAACCGCCACTTGAATGATGACCTCATGGCTGCCACAACCAAAACACCTCAACAGTCATCGTCTGACCAACAACAATGAGGTGACAAGTCATAGGGGCGGGCCTCTGCAAGCCTGTTGGGAGTGGCCTGGCCAAATTGTCAGGACACCTGATGCCCTGTGGTCTATATGGGCCCCCCACATCAGGGGCAGGGCCAAAGAGTTCATTACCCGACCTAGCCTCTGATGCAGTAAGTGCCTGAGCATGCTCAGTAGCATGAAATACATTTTCTGAAAAAAAGACTATCCGCTTCAGCATGCTGTCTAGGCACAACACAGGACTTAGACCCGGCATGGAGTGCAAGTACCTGTGCAAAGAGGCTTTTCTCAGTCAGTGTGAAGCCCCACAGGTGTTGTGTTGGTGCATTACCTTCAGGGACTCCACGTGGAGGAAGAGTCTGGTCACTCTTAAGTTGCTTCTTTATATGTATTTTTGCGACGCCACTCTTGGTATTGCGGTCAGTGGGGACCGCCACTGCAGTGTAAGGGGACACCTGGGGCTGATGTTGGGTGCAGTTAGTTTTAGTGGCCTCCCGAGAGTGAGTCAAGCCCCAGGACCCTGTGTTAGTGTGTTGAGCCGCAGGTGGCAGAATGACTCAGGCACAGTCCAAACGAGCATGCGCTGTAGCCCAAAATTAAGACTTTGCCTCAGGAATGACACAGTCAGGCTGAGCATACTCAGTAGGCGAAACACTGGTGTTAGGCTGCGGCTGGGGTAAATCGGCACACGTATGCGCACTGGCCGCCTCTCCACACTTACACGTTGTTGAGAAAATAGCCAGCTGGACAACCCGAGGCACAGCCCTAAATGGCAACTGGAACAGCAGCAGGTTGCTTGCGTTTACGGCGGCACCAATTCGTAACAACAAATAACAGCTAAAATAACAGGTTTACTTCTTCCCGTAGATAATCTGATATTATCTTTTTTTCACGGACACGATTATCGTTAACAAAAGTAGAGGAGGCACCCAAACAGCAGCTGCTTCAATGGATGTGAAGTGCGCAATAAAGTGGGCTCTCCTCCACCACAAGTTCAATATCACAAATACTACATTCCACAGTGGTGGAAACCCAATCACACTTGTTTCATAACTGCTCTCAAGTTTCTACCAGCACTGCTGAATAAGGGGTAACAGAGATGGTTGAGTCTGCAGAGCCGTTCAGTCACACTGTAGCCTGGGAATCAGAGGTCTGCTATAAAGCTCCAGTGAGTACAGGCAAAGAAGTTCTTATTATTAGTATTATTATTATGAGTAATATTTATTTATAGAACACCATTGATTCCATGGTGCTGTACATGACAAGGGGGTTACATACAGATTACATATACAAGTAACAATAGACAGACTGGTACAGAGGGCAGAGGACTCAGCCCTTGCGGGATTACATTGTAAAGTATTTTGTGGAGTAGACAGTAGGTGGGGTGTAGGTTGGGCAGAAGCTCCGCACCATGGTGGTGTCATTTAATGGTTATAGTAATTTATGAACAGATGATTTTTCAGGTTCCGTTTGAAGCTTGCGGGTGTAGCAGATAATCTGACGTATTGAGGCAGCGAGTTATAGGAGACAGGGGAAATGATCTGCACAGATGTCCAGAAGGTTTGTGAGTTGGATCCAGGCTCCAATGAAGAAGATGCTGATCATAATGTACACCCTCATTTCCAAACCGTACATCATTCTGGTGGAGACAATGGGTAACATGATGACGAGACTTAGATACCTGATTGTAACGTCAACTTTGCTATTGGGTCAGGGCAGGAAGAGGTTGTCACGGAGGACTCTGGACGAGGGGAATGAAAACACACAGGGTGATGATGAGGTTGGAGACACCACTTACTGTCAAACCAAAGTGAGCCAATCCATGACGTCAGCAGTGGAGGTGGAGGAGGATGCTACTGACGACGAGTTTACGTTGTGTCTTCATGGACAAAGACAAAGTACTGGAAGCAAGTCAACAATTGAATACTCGGCCACAACTCTGCCTATGATAATAAAAAAAATTCACTGCACTCATAGATTGTGATGCAAAAAAATTTTCAAATTTATTGAGGCGACTGTGAAGTCATTCCGACGTTTTGACCTCGCCTGGATCTTAGTCAAGAGTCGCTTCAAGATGGGTGCCTGGGATATGGAAATTTGAGTGGGTTAATAGCGTTTGGTAGAGAATACCTTGAGGATAAAGGTCCTGGTTTTAGCCAGCGCAGCAACATATACACCATATCACCAGCCACAGCGCTGCTGCGCTGGCTAAACCCAGGACCTTTATCCTCAAGGTATTCTCTACCAAACGCAATTAACCCACT
This sequence comes from Anomaloglossus baeobatrachus, assembly GCF_048569485.1. NCBI lineage: Eukaryota > Metazoa > Chordata > Amphibia > Anura > Aromobatidae > Anomaloglossus > Anomaloglossus baeobatrachus. The sequence goes on along the minus strand of NC_134357.1, from coordinate 135,184,580 downwards.
CAAATTTCCATATCCCAGGCACCCATCTTGAAGCGACTCTTGACTAAGACCTAGGCGGGGTCGAAATGTTGGAATGACTTCACAGTCGCCTCAATAAATTTGAAAATTTTTTTGCATCACAATCTATGAGTGCAGTGAATTTATTTATTATCTTGGATTGGACCCATTTTTCACTTGCACCACCATCCACTAGTCAGAGTGCAGACCAATTTTTTTGATCTATACAACTCTGCCTATGGGCATAAGTCATGTTGGCTATGCAGTTCGCATGGGCTGTAAGCCTTGCCTAGCCTGGTAATTTTTTGGACATAGCAAAGGATCACACAAGGCATGTAATCTGTAACAATCTCTAAGTAGAAGTCAAAAAATTTCAAGTTTGAGTACTACCACTATGAAGTGTCACATGGATATGAATTGATAGCGTGAGGATGTATTGCTCAGCTTTAGCCACTGTCAATGCAACATGATTATTTGACGTTCATTGCATGCATTGTTGCAGACTACACACAAGGGGCTGCAGTTTTTTTGGAGCTGCTTTTGTCTGTTTGTTCACTATAGCAATAGCAAAACGATCTTCGGGTGTGGACTTGGAGATGCTGTCTATGAACAGAATGAAAAATAAAGGTGTGTGTTACAGCAAGTAGTAACCGTGAAAACACTTTGTTCAATTGTGAGGTGAGTCATTTTGGAGTTTGGTGAGGAGTACCGTAACGCCAGTGAGCAGCATCCTGTGCCAGAGACCAACATTCTTCCGGTGCTGTCTATACTGTTAACCATGTTAGGAGCGTAAAGTCTGTATTTATGGCAACTGGACATCACAGTACCCGGGTACGGCAGGCTGTGCCTAGACAGTAATGCGTGCACGCAACACTTTGTTTTATTATGAAAACACATATCTGTTCTGGGTAGGACGACTATATAGACAATCAGACTTGCTGCCTCTGCACTGTCAAATTGTCACGTACAGTTTAAATCATAGAGGGACAGCGACACATGTTTGCATTGAATGTTGCTTTTCAAGATTTACATGACTGTGTTGCAGAGCTGTGTGGTTTACATTCACACTGTTATCATCTGCATTATCTGTGAGGCTTCAGCTAACAAGGGTATTCAGGGGGGGTAATGTGTTTTGTCTATGTTTAGGTAGATAACTGGGAAGCTCTTGTGATGCGCCACTAGTAAGTTGTCTTCGCACACACACACACACACACACACAATTACTGCTGCTACGCAGAGGGCTTAGCAAACAGTAGGCAACTGAATAGATTGTTCTATTATTTCAATTTAATGCTTGGTTCTTATTGTTTGTTTTGGGAAAGTGAAACAATCATTTATGAACCCAACTGCAAACAGTGCTTTTCATGTTGCGTGGTTTTGCTGCATACTGGGGAGCCCATCAAATACAAGACTTAAAATGAAGCATAAGTCGCAATGGGAATTTCACTGTGCTACAATGCGGCCTAGCGGGGCTGTGCAACCACCGCCTGCCCCATCACGTGCATCTGCGTGCTCTTCATCCTCCGTGACTGTGGGGACAGCAGTCACACATGCTTTTTCACACTGAACTTCTACCCCGTTACCCGTAAGCAGGAGTGTGATTGGCAGGTCGTCACTTGTTTTTTAAGTGCAAACAGATGGTATTGTTGAGCTGTCAGACATTGAGAGAACCACCATTGGATGAAGGAAACATTATATCCACGCCTGCATCTTCGACAAAGATTGGCTGGACTACCTGCAAGAAAGGAATGGAAAGGAGTGTAGAATGCACATGTGTTGCACCTTGCTTGGCAGCAAAGGAACAATAACTTAGTATTCCAAACAATTTTATGGTGGCAGAAAAAAGTTAGCTCTTTGGGCAAATAAAATAGCGTGGAAAAAGTGGGCAGATGGGTACAGTGGCCGTGTTCTGTGGGTACCAGGACAGTAAAGGAAGCCTCACTTTCTATCCCTCCTAATGATGAAATGCAGCAAGGAATTCCATGAGTTTGCTATAAAAATAGCGTAGCTAAATGAGCAGGAGGGTGTAAAGCAGAGGTGCTAGAAATAGCTTGGCACCAGTGGGGCACAAATAGAGTACAACAGCCACTTTTTGGATGCCACTAAGTTGCAGCATTTTTTGTTATTATTATAGCTTATTAAAAACAGAGCAGGAGGGTGTAATGCAGAGGTGCTAGAAATAGCTTGGCACCAGTGGGGCACAAATGGAGTACAACAGCCACTTTTTGGATGCCACTAAGTTGCAGCATTTTTTGCTATTATTATAGCTTATTAAAAACCAGAGCAGGAGGGTGTAATGCAGAGGTGCTGGAAATAGCTTGGCACCAGTGGGGCACAAATGGAGTACAACAGCCACTTTTTGTATGCCACAAAGTTGCAGCATTTTTTGCTATTATTATAGCTTATTAAAAACAGAGCAGGAGGGTGTAATACAGAGGTGCTAGAAATAGCTTGGCACCAGTGGGGCACAAATGGAGTACAACAGCCACTTTTTGTATGCCACTAAGTTGCAGCATTTTTTGCTATTATAGCTTATTAAAAACAATGCAGGAGGGTGTAATGCAGAGGTGCTAGAAATAGCTTGGCACCGGTGGGGCTCAAATGGAGTACAACAGCCACTTTTTGGATGCCACTAAGTTGTAGCATTTTTTGCAATTATTATAGCTTATTAAAAACAGAGCAGGAGGGTGTAATGCAGAGGTGCTAGAAATAGCTTGGCACCAGTGGGGCACAAATGGAGTACAACAGCCACTTTTTGGATGCCACTATGTTGCAGCATTTTTTGCTATTATTATAGCTTATTCAAAACAGAGCAGGAGGGTGTAATGCAGAGGTGCTAGAAATAGCTTGGCACCAGTGGGGCACAAATGGAGTACAACAGCCACTTTTTGGATGCCACTATGTTGCAGCATTTTTTGCTATTATTATAGCTTATTCAAAACAGAGCAGGAGGGTGTAATGCAGAGGTGCTAGAAATAGCTTGGCACTAGTGGGGCACAAATGGAGTACAACAGCCACTTTTTGGATGCGACTAACTGGCAGCACTCTTTTAAATTAAAATGGCTTTGCAAAAATGTGCAGGAGGGTGTAATGCAGAGGTGCTAGAAATAGCTTGGCACCAGTGGGGCATAAATGGAGTACAACAGCCACTTTTTGTATGCCACAAAGTTGCAGCATTTTTTGCTATTATAGCTTATTAAAAACAGAGCAGGAGGGTGTAATGCAGAGGTGCTAGAAATAGCTTGGCACCAGTTGGGCACAAATGGAGTACAACAGCTACTTTTAGGATGCCACTAAATTTCCTCAGTGTTTGCTATTATAATGGCTTAGTAACAATGAGCTTGAGTGTGCAATGCAGAGGTGCTGCAAATAGCTTTGCACCAGTGGGACACTAATGAAGTCCAACAGCCACTTTTAGGATGGCACTAACTGGGAGCACTCTGCAATTAAAATGGCTTTGCTAAAAAGGGCAGGAGGGTACAGTGGCCGGGTTGTGGGTCAGTGTAGAGGAAAGGAAGCCTCACTTTCTATCCCTCCTAATGGTGAAATGCAGCGAGGAAGTCCCTGAGCTTAGCTACACAGATGCTGTTATCTGTAGCTGTTAAAAACTGTTTCCACGGACCTGACTGTCACCTATGGCTCTGAGCCTGCTGTAATTAGCCCTTACAAGGGCTGAAAGAAACTTCTATCCCTATTCTGTATAGCGCTGTGTCTAGAGCGTACACAACAGGATCGGCGACAGGAGCTGCGCCAGCGGTGACTGACACCCAGACGCAGAAGGCAGATAATGGCGTCCAGATGGGCAGATACCCGTTTTTATAATCCAGGGACATGTGACATAGACAGCCTATGACACATGCCCTTGCTTGTCTGGCAAAAGTCCACTTAGCTGTGTGTATGTCTGGGATTGGCTGACATGCTGGCCCACCCCACTACACGCGCGTTTAGGGAAGGAAGACAAGAAAAAAAAAATGGCGATCGCCATTATCCCAGCAGCAGTGATCTGAACGCGCAGTCCCCGCACACTATATGCTGAAATTCCATAATAGTGTGAGTCACAGAGTGACTTACACTATTACAGCGAAAAGCCAGCTACTAATTAGCTTGGCTTTTGGCTGATAGAACCGTTGTCGAACGTAACTCGAGCTAACAAACTTTTAGCAAAAAGCTCGAGTTCTAGTTCTATCTAGAACACCCCCCAAAATCACTCGAACCGCAAACTGGAGAACCACGAACCGAGCTCAACTCTACTAATAAGCTGAATGAGACCTCAATGAACTTAAACATTGTTGTCCATGAAGATAAAATTAGGCCTGTGTTTATCATGCAGAAGCACAATGACTGTATTAATGATGTTATTCAAGTAGTAGGGGCTTGTCACTGTACCAATGACTAAGGGGTACTTTACACGTTGCGACATCGCTAGCATCGGCTAGCGATGCCAAGTGCGATAGTACCCGCCCCCGTCGCATATGCGATATGTGGTGATTGCTGCCGTAGCGAACATTATCGCTACGGCAGCTTCACACGCACATACCTGCCCGGCAACGTCGCTGTGACTGCCAAAATATCCCTCCTTCAAGGGGGAGGTGCGTTCGGTGTCACAGCGATGTCACCGCGACGTCACTAATCAGCCGGCCAATAGAAACGAAGGGGCGGAGATGAGCGGCACATAACATCCCGCCCACCTTCTCCTTTCCGCATTGCCGTCGGGACGCAGGTAAGGAGATGTTTGTCGCTCCTGCGAGTTTACACACAGCGATATGTGGACCTGCAGGAACGACAAATAACATCACACCTGCGGTCGACCCGACATTATGAAAATGACAGACGCTACACAGATCACCGATTTTCGACGCATTTGCGATCGTTTATTGTCGTACAAAGGATTTATACGTTGCGATGTTGTTACCGGCGCCGGATGTGCGTCACTAACGACGTAACCCCGACGATATTTCGGATGCGATGTCGCAGCGTGTAAAGTACCCCTAAGTGTAGGGCAGTTCTGTATTGACACACTGTAATATTACCACCCCCAAAAGCTCATCTAGTGACAAAAGTGGCTGATGTATAGCGCTTTCCTTGATGTCTCCAAAATTGTTGGTGGCCATTATTTCTGCTCAACATGAATTGACTTTCATCAGTGAACAGCACTGAGGCCCACTGGTCCCTTGTCCATCGTAGATGCTCCCTGGTCTATGCAAGACGATGATGCCTGTGCCTGGTGGTGTGGTCAGGTACTCTTGCAGATTGTCTAGCACGCAAACCAACACTGATGTTTTCAATGATCTGACATGACATTTGGGTGCCTCTCACCTCCCTTAAATGTGCCTGTAGTTATGTGGCATTCATCATCCGATTCCGAAGGGCATTGTTCACAATTAAGTGGTCATCAGTGTGGCAAATCGCCAAAGGATGTCCACTTCTATGCCTTTCTGTGACTCTTCCAGTCTCTCTGTATCTCTGCTGATGACACTCTTTGACACTCTAAGGTCAGTGGCCACTTCCTTTGAGATCTTGCTTGAAGCCTTGCCATGGCGAAGGACTATTGATCAATTGATAGTTGTCATCTTGATCTTATGATGTCAAAATGTGATCAGGAGGAATCTTTAAATACTAATTGAACCCTCGAAATGTATTGATCGATTCACGGATCAAACACCTGTAGGGAATTTTGCCATTAAGCTTCTTCTTAGAGAATAGCAAGTTGTGTAAAATTACTGAAATATTGAACAGTAGGACATGTGCATTCAAAAGTTTAGAGAAGGTCACTGTAAGTCCACCAGGCTAGGTTAGAGGTTTCCACGTGTAAAGCAGAAGGTTGAACATCAGGTACTTTCTCTGCTGCAATCTGATGGATAGCTGTCATAAGTGAAAAAAAACCCTGAATCCTTTTATGCAAGATATTATTCTGTTCTATATTTATAGCGATATTATTTTCTGTAGTTCTTGCTGTATAATGATTGGGGTTGTAGCACCCAGGGATATGGGGTACTCGGTTCCTGGCAGTGTCTCTATGGGGAATGTCACGATGGTGGCCGTTACCCTGTTCCGTGCCCTGGGCCTTTTTTGTAATGGGGGATATTTACAGGGGATTTGTGAATAAAGTTATTTGTGATGCCACTTGCGGTGATGCGGCTAAGTGTAGGGAGCTGCCGCTGCAGGTTTTGCTGGGGCTAATGGAATGTGCAGCTCTGATGACTTGGGCCCTCCGCAAATAGGGTATTACCCCAGCAGGTGTATGGTGCAGTGAGCATTGGAAGAAGGAGTCTAGACAGGTATTCAGTGCAACTGGTTTTACTAACTTTTCTCAAGATGTTAACTGGATGCCCGAGGCCGGCTGGTTTCGCCTCCATGTCCCCTTCGTCCCAGTGCCAGTCTGGTTCTCTGGTACCTTCTTCCCCTGCACCTGTCTCTGGTAAGTGGGTCCCCGAGGTATGGAACAATGGGGGTCCCTGGTTTGTGGTTTATCCACCTCTGTCTACCTGACAGTAGCATGAACCCTGTGGCGTTGGAGTCTCTGGTCCTGTCCCCGGCTCTCTCTTTGCTACTGAGTCTTCGGATTCTTTAGGGTCAGCAAGTTTCTTGATGGTCCCCTTTGCTGTGCAGGTGTTAACAGGTCGGCTTGTAGCTCTTTCCTGTCCTAGAGTCCTGTACCCCGTCGGTGCATAGTTCCGGGAGTACTCCACTGTACTCCACCGTCAACCACCTCTGCTAGGTACCAGGTCACTATCAACCCGAGTCAAGGAGTCACTTCACTTCCACCTTTACTCCTCGCCTGTCAGACACTATCTCCTGACTACTATCCACAGTCTGCCCCTCCCACCTGATCAACTTGTGGACTCCAGTGGCTCCACCTCTAGGTGGCCATCCATGGTCCCACCCTAGCTGGGTACCATTGTATGGAGGATTGTTGGGGAAAACTTAGATTACCTGGGTTTTTGTTGGTACCGGCACTGGGGTTCTGGGTACCTGAGTGGGTAGGCCCTGCATCCTGGTGGGGATGCAGAACCTTGTAGCACCCTGAGGGTCTCAGGGGCGCTACAGAATGTTTAGAACTGTGACTCATTTTATATTTTGTCAGTCACTATTCATTTATATTTGGTTCTTTAATGTGCTAAACAGCAAATAAGTTTTGTTTTGTTTTTTAATCTGCACTCCAGCAATTGGTTTGACTTATCTTTTTAAATATAGTCTAATTTTAATGAAGGCTCTTTGAGTAAGCTATGTGCATACCTTTATAGTTGGTCTGTCTACCATGTTCATTTCTTCTTCCTCTTTAATATGGTTCCCCTAATGCAAATGAATTTCCCATGATGCTTCTGGCTTTGAAGACAGGGTGGTGATCCATTACCTTCTTGTGTTGGGCTCTGCGCCCTAAGGGCAACAAGTGATATATTAGTGCCCCAGAACAGCTGTCCACTGCAAAATCTCCATGATATGCTATGTGATACAGCTCCAGTCTGTTTTCCCTGCCTTTTGTTTTTGGGAGGAAACCCAGCATTTAGAGCCATCCAAGGCTTCTAGACTTCAGGCAGTCACTGCCTTCAAAGGATTCTCTACAAAGAATTAAAAATGAACATTTTATTTATGGTAAAGTAAATTTGTCCAGTTACTTTTGAGCCCCTGAAATGAGGAGGCTTTGTAGAAAAATAGTTGGAATTCCTAAATGTTTCACAGGATATTTTAGATTAACCTCTTTAATTAAACCTGAAAGATTCCCCTTCAATTACATCTCAGTTGTTTCATTTTCAATAAAAAATAGCGTCATGCAGAGGCCAAATCAGGAAGATACAGTCACTGTCCAAATATTTCTGGACCCAACTGTATGTGTACCACACAGATACTAGTATTTTCTGAAGTAAAAAAAAAATACTTTATAAAGTGTAAAACAACTTAAGTGGGTGAAAGTGCATTTCAGTGCTACCCCTGAATTTGTGGAGGATTGGAGAGTCATTGTCATTCAATGAAAGGACATTTATTCCACACCAGCTGGAGATGTTGGATCTTGCCATATGGTTTAAATTGGTCACACTTCACTTTACATTTGCACATTGGCGGAGAAGAACATTTTTAGGCACGCTCTGACCAATGTAGTGTTATGGTCTACATACATAAAACTTTCACAAGTAATAAAGTGTGTCCTGACATCCCCTTAGAGAACAGCATAGAAGCTGCCTGATGGAAACTTACATTTTTATGAAAGGGTTGGTCTGAAGAGGCTTTAGCTTTTCAGTATGATGTTGCTGTTTCGGGATTTCTTCTCATTCCTAAGTGCATTGCTGGGATTTGGAGCCATCTTTATGTTTGTTGTATTCCAAAGAGGTGAATGAATGTACAGTAGATTTGTTCTGTACAATGTGTTGTGTTATTTTGTGTCTTTATGAAAGTCACAAATTGTTTAAAATGTCCCTATTTTATGTAGTTTTTGTAAATGCCATCAATTACACTTCTTGTAAGTTATATCAGTTGGCAATATTCTGATAAAATTATATGCATGTGTATACGTAGTATTTATACAGAATCTATATACAAAGTTACATTACATTCGGAAATTATAAAAGCATAAAATTATTTTAAATAGCATTTAAAGTAGTTTCCAAGATAGAAGTCAATGGATCGCATAAAATATCCATTGTTGTCACAAGGGTAAGCTTCTGTCCTGTAATACAGGAATGGGCCAGGTGTACCAGCGATTCACTCATTGTTCTGGTTCATAGATGATAAGAAGCCATCTATGATATTCTTCTACTCCCTAATAGGACATAGTTACCGGAGTTGTCTTCAGGAGACAAGATTTTTAAACATTGCGTACATTATTATATTAATGGAAATATGTATCTCCCCAGTTTCGAATGGAATAAGAACTTCATGTCATCTATTAAAAAAACCCATAACAGAAAGTTGGAAATAGTGTTTTATGATCATCAATATTTGGAAAGCCAATAATAAATTATTAAGAACAATTTTTTATTAAGCAACAGAGAAGTTCTATTAAAAGGGAACCCGTCAGTCGATTCTTGCTTCCCACACTACAGGCAGCATTAATCAGAGCTTAGTTGCCTGATTGCAGTCAAGCATGGGTTTCTCTGAAAATATCCATCATTTTAGACAAAACATCATTAATAGATTCGCCAATCATAGACTCCACTTTATGAGCACATCTATGATGGGCTGATGGGATGAAGAACAAGCATCTTCTGTACCACTAGGTCACATCTTGGAAAAGGAAGCTGCAGAAGAGGACTGTTGACAAGCCTTTTGTGTAAAATTTATAAGATTTTTAACAAAAAATTTTTATTTATCTTAGCGGTGTTGTCCACTACATGGACAACTTTTCAATCAGCATATTTGCCCTCAGTAAAATAACACCTTTTATACTCACCTCCCAGTGTCAACGTCGTTCCAGCGGTGTCAACACTCACTCTCCCGGCGTTCATGTGAGGTTGTGATGTCACACGAGCCATGTACCCAATCACCGCCAGCTTCACTTTACAGAAGTGTGAACGGACAGCTGCAGCTTTTACTTCTTACTCCCTTCTGGTTTGAGGTATGATTTTCCTAGCTCATGCAGGTTACTTGCCACAGGTGAGTTTGAATGAACATCACATGCGTGAAACAAAGTTTTTTTACCCACAATTTTGAAAAGGTGCCAAGAATTTTGTCCAACCCATTTTTTGGGTTTTATGTGAAATTATGTCCAATTTGCCTTTTTTCTCTGTTTTTTTATTCTGTTGTTACAATACACACAAAGTTTATTCAATATGTGCATTGTGTGTCTGAGTCTGTCACATGTAAAGCATGTAAAACAGAAATAAGAAAAGAGAACTGCCTGAGGACTTACCGTAAAAATGAAAATTGTTGAAAAATATCAACAATCTCAAGGTTTAAAGTCCATCTGCAGAGATCTTGATGTTCCTTTTTCCACGGTGAGCAACATAATCAATACGTTTACAACCCATAACACTGTAGCCAATTTCCCTGGATGTGGACAACAGAGAAAAATTGATAAAAGGTTGTAATGCAGCATATTCCGGATGGCAAATAAGCAGCCACAATCAAGTTCCAAAGAAATGCAATATGTCCTGCAGGTTCAGGGTGCATCAATGTCAGTGTGAACTATCTATCGCTATTTGAATGAAATGAAACGCTATGGCAGGAGACCCAGGAGGACCCCCTGCTGACACAGAGGCATAAAAAAAGCTAGACTGCAGTTTGCCAAAATGTATGTAAGGCAAAATCCTTCTGGGAAAGTGTCTGTGGACAGATGAAAACAAGATAGAACTATTTGGTAAAGCACATAATTTACTGTTTACCAAAAACAAAGATAAGAACACAGTACCTACAGTCAAATATGTTTGAGGTTCAAAGATGTTCTGGAGTTGTTTTGCTGCCTCTGGGACTGGGTGCCTTGACTATGTGCAAGGCATCATGAAATCTGTGTCCCAAAGTAGTGCCCAGTGTCAGAAAGCTGGGTCTGCAGCCTAGGTCATGGATCTTCTAGTAGGACAATGACCCCAAACATACTTCAAAAGCACCTATAAATGGTTGGAAACAAAGCACTGAAGAGTTCTGAAGTGGCCAACAATGAATCCGGATCTAAATCCCATTGAACACCTGTGGAAAGATCTTAAAATTGCTGTTGGGTGAAGGCACTCTTCAAATATGAGAGAGCTGGAGCAGTTTGCAAAAGAAGAGTGGCCCAAAATTCCAGTTGAGACGTGTAAGAAGCTGTTGATGGTTATAGGAAGCGATTGAGTGCAGTTATTTATTCCAAAGGGTGTGCAACCAAATATTAAGTTGAAGGTGTTCACAATTTTGTCTGGCTCACTTTTTGAGTTTTGTGTGAAATTATGTCCAATTTACCTTTTTTATGTTTTTCTTTGTATTGTTCTAATACACACAAATTAAATAAACAAGTGTAATTGCAACAATTTTCTGGGAGAAATACTTTTTCTGAAACAATTTCAAGGGTGCTAACACTTTCAGCCATGACTGTATACATTCCTTTGTGCATGTGTGTAATGTGTAAATGGGTATGTGAATTACCTATTATATTACTAGAAGGTGGCCCGATTCTAATGCATTGGGTATTCTAGAATTTATTGTGTAGTTAATGTCTAATTTTTGTTATATATATAGATGTTGTTGTGTGTAGTTGCCAAGTGTTTGTGTAGAGCGTTGTAAATGTTCTGGGTGTGGGGGGGGTGTGAGAGCGGTGTTGTTTGTGTGTTGCGTTGTATGTGTTGCATTGTTTGTGGAGCGCTGTGTGTCTGCAGCGTTGTGTGTGTTGCGCGGTTTGTGTGGGTGTGTGTGTGTGTTTTGGGGGGAGGTATGTTTTGTGCAGTGTGTGTGTGTGAGTTGGAGAAGTAGTCCTGGAGGGAGAGGAATATAATAGGAGGAGTAGTCCTGGGGGAAGAGGAGTATAATAGGAGGAGTAGTCCTGGGGAGAGAGGAGTATAATAGGAGGAGTAGTCCTGGGGGGAGAGGAGAATAATAGGAGGAATAGTCCTAGGGGGAGAGGAGTATAATAGGAGGAGTAATCCTTGAGGAAGAGGAGGATAATAGGAGGAGTAGTCCTGGGGGGAGAGCAGGATAATAGGAGGAGTAGTCCTGGGGGGAGAGCAGGATAATAGGAGGAGTAGTCCTGGGGAGAAAGGAGGATAATAGGAGGAGTAGTCCTGGGGAGAGAGGAGTATAATAGGAGGACTAGTCCTGGGGGGAGAGAAGTATAATAGGAGGAGTAGTCCTGGGGGGAGAGCAAGATATTATGAGGAGTAGTCCTGGGAAGAAAGGAGGATAATAGGAGGAGTAGCCCTAGGGGGAGAGGAGTATAATAGGAGGAGTAGTCCTGGGGGGAGAGGAGTATAATAGGAGGAGTAGTCCTGGGGGGAGAGGAGTATAATAGGAGGAGTAGTCCAGGAGGTGAGGAGTATAAAAGAAGGAGTAGTCCTGGAGGTGAGGAGTATAATAGGAAGAGTAGACCTGGGGGGATAGGAGTATAATAGAAGGAATAGTCCTGGGGATTGAGGCGTATAATAGGAGTAGTAGTCCTGGGCGGAGAGGAGTATAATAGGAGGAGTAGTCCTGGGGGGAGAAGAGTATAATAGTAGGAGTAGTCCTGGGGGGAGAGGAGTCTAATAGGAGGAGTAGTCCTGGGGAGAGAGGAGTCTAATAGGAGGAGTATTCCTGGGGGGAAGTGTCTAATGTCTAATAGCTGGAGTAGTCCTGGGGGGAGGTGTCTAATAGGTGTAGTCCTTGGGGTGGTGTATAGGTGCCCAATGTGTGCGGGGGGTGGGGCCAAGCGGCCAATGTGTGTGGGGGATGGGGCCGAGCGACCAATATGTGTGGGGGCGGGGCTGAGGGGGGGTGGGGCCGAGTGGCCAATTTGTACGGAGGAGGGGCCAAGTCGAGCAGCCAATGCGTGCGGGGGGCGGGCCGGGCCGAGCCGAGCAGCCAATCCAGTGGTTGTCACTGTAATGCCGTCATTTTGGAGCAAGACAGACAGACAGAATAAGGCATTTATTTACAGTACAGACCAAAAATTTGGACACATCTTCTCATCTCTAGAACAACTGTTAAGAGGAGACTTTGTGCAGCAGGCCTTCATGATAAAATAGCTGCTAGGAAACCACTGCTAAGGACAAGCAACAAGCAGAAGAGACTTGTTTGGGCTAAAGAACACAAGGAATGGACATTAGACCAGTGGAAATCTGTGCTTTGGTCTGATGAGTCCAAATTTGAAATAATTGGATCCAACCACCATGTCTTTGTAGAAAATGTGAACGGATGGACTCTACATGGCTGGTTCCCACCGTGAAGCATGGAGGAGGAGGTGTGATGGTGTGGGGGTGCTTTGCTGATGACACTGTTGGGGATTTATTCAAAATTGAAGGCATACAGAACCAGCATGCCTACTACAGCATCTTGCAGCGGCGTTCTATTCCATCCGGTTTGCGTTTAGTTGGACCATCATTTTTTTTTCAACAGGACAATGACCCCAAACACACCTCCAGGCTGTGTAAGGGCTATTTGACTAAGAAGGAGAGTCATAGGGTGCTACGCCAGATGACCTGGTCTCCACAGTCACCAGACCTGAACCCAATCGGGATGATTTGGGGTGAGCTGGACCTCAGAGTGAAGGCAAAAAGGCCAACAAGTGCTAAGCATCTTTGGGAACTCCTTCAAGACTGTTGGAAAACCATTTCCGGTGACTACCTCTTGAAGCTCATCAAGGGAATGCCAAGAGTGTGCAAAGTAGTAATGAAAGCAAAAGGTGACTACTTTGAAGAACCTCGAATATAAGACATATTTTCAGTTGTTTCACACTTTTTTAACCCCTTCAGCCCCAAGCCTATTTTGACCCTAAAGACCAGGACATTTTTTGCAATTTTGACCAGTGTCACTTTATGAAGTTATAACTCTGGAACGCTTCAACGGATCCCGGTGATTCTGATATTGTTTTCTCGTGTCATATTGGGCTTCATGTTAGTGGTAAATTTAGGCAGATATTTTTTGCGTTTCTTTGTGAAAAAAACGGAAATTTCGCAAAAATTTTGAAAATTTTGTAATTTTCAAACTTTTAATTTTTATGCTCTAAAACCAACGAGACATATGACACAAAATAATTAATAAATAACATTTCCCACATGTCTACTTTACATCAGAACAATTTGGGAAAAAAAAAAAAATTTAAGGAAGTTATAGGGGTTCAAAGTTTATGAGCAATTTCTCATTTTTACAACAAAATTTACAAAGCCATATTTTTTAGGGACCACATCACATTTGAAGCGATTTTGAGAGGTCTACATGAAAGACAACACCCAAAAGTGACACCATTCCAAAAACGGCACCCCTCAGGCTACTCAAAACCACATTCAAGAAGGTTATTAACCCTTCAGGTGCTTCACAGTAACTAAAGCAATGTGGAAGGAAAAAATGAACATTTTACTTTTTGCAACAAAAATGTTAATTTAGCCTCAAATATTGCATATTCACAAGGGTAGCAGGCATAAATGAACCCCAAAAATTTGTTGGGCAATTTCTTCTGAGCACGCAGATACCTCATATGTCGCGAAAGACCACTGTTTGGGCACATGGCAGGACTCGGAAGGGAAGGAGCGTCATTTTACTTTTTGAACAGAAAATTAGCTAGAATCGTTAGCCGCACCATGTTGCGTTTGGAGAACCCCTGAGGTGCTGAAACAGTAGAGCTCCCCCACATGTGACCCCATTTTGGAAACTAGACACCTCATGGCATTTGTCTAGATGTTTATTGAGCACTTTGAACCTCTGGGGGCTTCACAAAAGTTAATTGAGTTGAGCCGTGCAAATAAAAACATTTTTTTTTACCACAAAATTGTTACTTCAACCAGGTAGCTTTTTTTTTCACAAGCGTATCAGGAAAAATTGCACCATAAAATGTATTGTGCAATTTCTCCTGAGTACACAGACATCTCATATGTGGTGGAAATAAAATGTTTGGGCGCACAGCAGGGCTCAGAATGCAAGGAGCGTCATTTGACGTTTCAAACGCAAAATTGTCTGGGATAATTAGCGTATTCCATGTTGTGTTTGGAGACTCCCTGAGGTACCGAAACAGTGGAGCTCCCCCACATGTGACCCCAGTTTGGAAACTAGACACCTCATGGCATTTGTCTAGATGTTTATTGAGCACTTTGAACCTCTGGGGGCTTCACAAAAGTTAATAGAGTTGAGCCGTGCAAATAAAAAATTTTTTTTTACCACAAAATGTTTACTTCAAGCAGGTAGCTTTTTTTTCACAAGGGTATCAGGAAAAATTGCACCATAAAATGTATTGTGCAATTTCTCCTGAGTACACAGACATCTCATATGTGGTGGAAATCAAATGTTTGGGCGCACAGCAGGGCTCGGAATGCAAGGAGCGTCATTTGACGTTTCAAACGCAAAATTGTCTGGGATAATTAGCGTATTCCATGTTGTGTTTGGAGACTCCCTGAGGTGCCGAAACAGTGGAGCTCCCCCACATGTGACCCCATTTTGGAAACTAGACCCCCATGGCATAGAAAAAAAAATAGGGCGCATGCACAAATGTTCTGCAAAAAAGGGGGGGGACTAGGTGGGATGGAAAAAAAAAGTCCTGTCAAAAGTAGAGTACGACTGCAGGACGATTGCTGATCAGGTACCTAATTGTACATGTTTTGTTTTGTTTTTTTTTATTTGGGGTGCACAAAAAAAAAGCAAAAACTAGAGCAACAATTAGGTACCTGATTAGCCAATCACGTAGCTGATCAGCACTTGGCGGCAAGCAGGTGGGGGAGGAGGGGGGGAGAGGGAGTGGGAGATGCGATTGGGGATAGTTAGAAAAGAGCCACGAACAATACTTACAAGATGGATCAGAGCAGCGGCAGATTGGGGGGCGGCAGATGGGGGGGCAGCGGCATATAAAAGGGAGCATCTGTGAATGTGAGACGGCGGCAGCTGGGATAGGGTGGTGGCGGATGGGAGAGGGCGCAGTGGATGCAGGAGCGGCAGAGGATGGGGGGGAAGGGGGGATGGCAGGGAAGGGGAGTGGGAGGTGAGATTGGGGATAGTTACCCCACAGGATGGATCTAGGCAGCAGGATCACAGGAGATGAAGGAGGCAGCAGATCGGGGAGGCTGAGAGGTGGGAGAGGGAGCGCAGCGCAGATCACGGGGGAGACAGGTGAGCAGAGCGCAGATCACAGGGGAGACAGGTGAGGGAGCACAGATCACGGGGGTGACAGGGGAGGGAGCACAGATCACAGGGGTGACAGGTGAGGGAGCACAGATCACGCCGGTTACAGGTGAGGGAGCACAGATCACGGCGGTGACAGGGGAGGGAGCACAGATCATGGGGGAGACAGGTGAGGGAGCACAGATCACGCCGGTGACAGGTGAGGGAGCACAGATCACGCCGGTGACAGGTGAGGGAGCACAGATCACGGCGGTGCCAGGGGAGGGAGCACAGATCACGGCGGTGACAGGGGAGGGAGCACAGATCACGGCGGTGACAGGGGAGGGAGCACAGATCACGGCGGTGACAGGAGAGGGAGCACAGATCACGGCGGTGACAGGGGAGGGAGCACAGATCATGGGGGTGACAGGGGAGGGAGCACAGATCACGGCGGTGACAGGGGAGGGAGCACAGATCACGGCGGTGACAGGGGAGGGAGCACAGATCACGGCGGTGACAGGGGAGGGAGCACAGATCACGGCAGTGACAGGGGAGGGAGCACAGATCACGGCGGTGACAGGGGAGGGAGCACAGATCACGGCGGTGACAGGGGAGGGAGCACAGATCACGGCGGTGACAGGTGAGAGAGCACAGATCACGGGGGTGACAGGGGAGGGAGCGCACAGATCACGGGGGTGACAGGGGAGGGCGCACAGATCACGGGGGTGACAGGTGAGAGAGCACAGATCACGGGGGTGACAGGGGAGGGAGCACAGATCACGGCGGTGACAGCGGAGGGAGCACAGATCACGGCGGTGACAGGTGATGGAGCACAGATCACGGTGGTGACAGGGGAGGGAGCACAGATCACGGCGGTGACAGGGGAGGGAGCACAGATCACGGCGGTGACAGGGGAGGGAGCACAGATCACGGCGGTGACAGGGGAGGGAGCACAGATCACAGCGGTGACAGGGGAGGGAGCACAGATCACGGCGGTGACAGGTGAGGGAGCACAGATCACGCCGGTGACAGGTGAGGGAGCACAGATCACGGCGGTGACAGGGGAGGGAGCACAGATCACGGCGGTGACAGGGGAGGGAGCACAGATCATGGGAGTGACAGGGGAGGGAGCACAGATCACGGCGGTGACAGGGGAGGGAGCACAGATCACGGTGGTGACAGGGGAGGGAGCACAGATCACGGCGGTGACAGGGGAGGGAGCACAGATCACGGCGGTGACAGGGGAGGGAGCACAGATCACGGCGGTGACAGGGGAGGGAGCACAGATCATGGCGGTGACAGGGGAGGGAGCACAGATCACGGCGGTGACAGGTGAGAGAGCACAGATCACGGGGGTGACAGGGGAGGGAGCACAGATCACGGGGGTGACAGGGGAGGGAGCACAGATCACAGGGGTGACAGGTGAGAGAGCACAGATCACGGCGGTGACAGGGGAGGGAGCACAGATCACGGCGGTGACAGGGGAGGGAGCACAGATCACGGCGGTGACAGGGGAGGGAGCACAGTTCACGGCGGTGACAGGGGAGGGAGCACAGATCACGGCGGTGACAGGGGAGGGAGCACAGATCACGGCGGTGACAGGTGAGAGAGCACAGATCACGGGGGTGACAGGGGAGGGAGCACAGATCATGGGGGTGACGGGAGGGGGCGGGTAGCCGACCACGGGGGTGAGAGGTGGGGGGAGCGTGCAGCACATCACGTAGGGGAGGGGGCGAGCAGCACATCACGGAGGGGAGGGGGTGAGCAGCACATAACGGAGGAGAGGGGGCGGGCACCGATCACGAGGGGGAGGGGCTGGGCAGCAGATCGGTGTGAGCGGTGGCACTATGGCAGATAGAGGACAGGGAGCGCGCAGCACATCACGGAGGTGAGGGTGCGGGCACCGATCACGAGGGGGAGGGGCCGGGCAGCAGATCGGTGTGAGCGGTGGCACTATGGCAGATGGAGGAGGACAGGGAGCGCGCAGCACATCACGGAGGTGAGGGTGCAGGCACCGATCACGAGGGGGAGGGGCCGGGCAGCAGATCTGGGGAGCGGTGGCACTGTGGCAGATGGAGGGCGGCGCCGGATCGGGAGGTGTGGGGGTGAGGGTGCGGGCAGCAGATACGAGGGGTGGGGGTGCGGGCAGGAGATCGGGGAGACAGATGGCAGATCGCGGAGGGCAGCGGCGGCGGATCGGGAGGCTTTTCGCCAGTTTCATACAGTGCAATGGCGGCGCGGCAACTTCCGGGTCCCATGCTCCGGTCACATAACAGCATGGGACCGGAGCTTGTCGCCCTGCCATTGCACTGTGTACACTCACTGTGCTGGCGTGCTGCAGGGAAATGAAGCTGATGGGGGCGGTCACCGGCAACAGGTCCACTGTGATTGGAGAGATGGGTCACAAGGCCGATCTCTCCAATCAGAGCTACTGGAGCTGGGGGAGGGTGATCCAGTGAGGTCACCCAGCTCCAGCCAATGGCCAGTGCTATAGCTGCACTGGCCAGGGCTGGATTTCAATGTTTCAGTCATTTTAAATGGCTGGAACATTACAGTGGCTGTGATTGGTTGAGCGGCGTTCGTCAGCCAATCACAGCCTCCGTAGGTCCGGGGAGGAGGCACCACCCCTCCTGAGGTCAGGAACAGGTCCCCTCCTCCCCGAATCTGCGGTTTATGTTAACCGATTGCAGTCACCGGAGGCTCCGGTGTCGCGATTCCGCCATGACGGAAAGATCCGTCCTTGGTCGTTAAGGCCCAGGGCACCATGACGGATCTTTCCGTCCATGGTCATGAAGGGGTTAAGTATTTCATTCCACATGTTTTAATTCATAGTTTTGATGCCTTCTATGTGAATCTACAATTTTCAGAGTCCTGAAAATAAAGAAAACTCTTTGAATAAGAAGGTGTGTCCAAACTTTTGGTCTGTACTGTATATAGATAAGGATATAATCAAAAAAAGTGCATAGGGCCAGATGCAAACAATAAAGACTGCATAACTTACATAGTAATCCCACCAGGTCTGGTCACCTCAACATATGTTTCAAAAATAGCTTCTTCCTCAGGAGGAGGGGGTTGAATTATTCTCAGATTCCAGCAGTCCTAAAAATTGGCTTTTACTAGAGCTGAATTTGGAGAAATAACATTATATTAGTTGTGTTGTCCTATTTAAATTGATCTTTATTTATTTAAATTTTTTTCACAGTTTTGTTTTTTTTTGCAAACCACAAAAAGGCTGTAATTTGAAAACGGATGTTGAATAAATGTTATTGCAATTGTGTAAAGTTACACATTTAAAAGTTTATAAGTGAACTATGAAAATTGATAGTGAACACATTCATTGCAATAAATGTATATTTTACAAAATTCCAAGATGATTGGTCTGAAAACAGAGAGAAGCAGCATTCTGATGTGAAATTCATGGTGATGGGTTTCTTACAGATGTGAAGATTAGCAGATGATAGATTAAAAGACTGGCTGAAAACAGGAAATGAATAGACTGTGGCAAGACTTCTGCAATCTGTTCTGATCCTTTTTAGGGAGAGAAAGAGAAACAGACAAGTGTAGTGTGCACATTACCGTATTCTTATCTCCGTAATGTAATTTCCTGACCAATCTGTCTAGGTCCAGCTTTTGAAACAGCACAAACATCCCTCTCCTTCATTTCCTAGTCGTTCATTCTGCAGAACTAAGGAACAGGGAACATTTGTTCCCAAAACATTTAGGACCCTGAGGGACTAATGGGGAACAGAGAACTGTGTTTTACATTTTCACTGGCACGTCTCCAGTTACCAATTGTATTCAAGCCTGTGTGAAGGCATATATTGTGCGCTGATGATTACCTTCTAACATCTTTTAGGAAAATATTGTTGCTGTTCAGTACTTTCACCTCTTCTCTTGTACCTGAATAATATTCCATTTATAAGGTTTCCATGTCATAAGAGTCTATATAGAATGACAATGACAGTAGACTTCTTGAACTACTCCTGAGTAAGCATGTGAATATTAAAGAAATTATAATTGGGATAAATTTAACACTGATTCAATTTATAGAAAGCTATAATAGAATGAACAAAATTGTGTTTTGAAAACCCTGCTCATAAAATGGAGAGATGATCTGTGCGTAATTCAGAGCTCACTAGAGATAGTTAAAGAAGTTTTCCACTACTAATGTGATCCCCTTTCTTTTATCCTAACTCTTCCTAACTAACACTTTCCTAATTTACTTCTGCTATCTACTCTGCTCCTGTAAGCTTATTTCTAACAGGCTCGTAAATAGCATTATTGTGGTAGCTTTGATCCTTCCAGTTACAGACCGTAATCGGACCAACTGAGAAATATGATCTTTTCGATGGAGTTGAGTGTGGCAAAGTAAAACAATTTTGGCTTTTTCATTTGAACATTTACCTGTCATGTCTCCACCAGAGTCCGCTCCTGCATCTTCTGCTACAGTCACCAGGCCACGCTGTATTCCAGCTGTGAGCTGTTCTGGTAATAGAGAAGAAGTCAGTACCAGTGGTTCTTGTTACGGGGCTGCCTGGTATTATAACTAATTCCGAGTAACAGGCAGTCAGGGCCCACCGTGCAACTGCTGCTAGTGACAGCAGAAAAGGGTGTCTGTACCACAGAAGTAGTACTTGTTCCTGTAACTTCACAGCAACACTAAGACTAGTACGACACACCCTGTTTAACTCACAGTGAGTACCGTATTAGCATAAACTAATATGTGGTAACAAATAAATAAGTTAGGGCGACTACCCCATATGAATAGGAAATACCTCTGTTACTTCACAGAAGTAAGCTAGTAAATTAACAAAGCATAAACAATGCTCCTAGGTAAGGAGAGAATGCACAGGTCTCCTGTTAATGGTCACAGGCAAACCTAAGAACTAACCTCTATTATGCTCATAGAGGAAGTGTAATATGACAACTGATAACAAAGAGCAATAGCTTTCTCTGAAATGGCTCAAGTGCAAGTCCCTGTCCAAGCCCCGTGTGCTAACCGCACTAAAGCATGGGAAGTGGGTATATTATGCAGACTCACATGGAGCGTCTACTCCCACACAAGCACATGTAACGACTGAGCACCGAGAGGCGGGCTCCAGGGCCCTTTATAAACTTGGCTCCGCCCACAAGATGGAGGATAATTAACAGGAACGACCCTGGGCCAATAGTAACGAGCAACGACAGAAGTGACGTCACCCTCGGCCAATCATGCAATGCCACGTCACATGCCGAGGACCATGTGATCCCCGCATCATCTGTGACATCACACACAGCCAATCATGTAATGCCACGTCACATGCTGAGGACCATGTGATCCCCGCATCATCTGTGACATCACCCACGGCCAATCATGTAATGCCACCTCGCAGACATGCTCAGAACAGAGCACATACTTAGCCTCAGAAATGACCGTGTCCGTGAGCATGCTCAGTAGCTCAAAATTGGGACTTAGACTCAGGAAGCTAAGAAGTTCCCAAACGACTGGAACGACACAAACAGGAAGAAGGGGAACGTGGAGCAACAGACCCAGGGGCCGTAACAGTTCTGGTGGGCACAGGCTCCGCCAATCCACAAAGCTGGGTTTGACTTTGACCTGCAGTTCCACTGGCTGACTGTGGTGGTGTGTTTCTTCCAGCTGAAGTTACCACCTTTCAACCATGGCCAATGGGAAGGCACCACACCCTTGTTATTCCTCTTCCAGTCTACTGGTCGCCGTCAGATATAGTCTTTGTAGTTTTTTTACTGCTGTGTTTCTCGTTCACACCTTGTTCTTATACTATTGATTCCCGTGTTTTTGACTTCTTCCTGTTTACTGACGACTCTCCTGCCTGCTATTTTTGTACTTTGCTGCCATCTCTAGTTTGACTTTGGCCTGATTTCCTGACTACTCTTTTGCCGATTTTGTCCCTTTTTGTACCTCCTGCTTTTGACTCTGCCTGATGACTACTCTTCTTGGAGTTTAAACCTTCTATAGGCAACAGTCTCCTGGACCCTGTAGTAATTCCAGATTCCTGTACAGGGGTTAAAGGGTTTCGGGGTACTCAGGATCATGTTGAGTTGGTGGCTACCCTGTAGTCTGTCCGTGACAGCCACCCTGAGTCTGTGGTTCCGAGCAGACATCATATTACCATATGGGACAAATTGTTTCATATTGCATTAGTTGAGACAATTAGGGTGGTGTCCATGATCAGCATTCACAGCGTTTTGGACCCAGCATTCTTTATATGTGTCCAAAAGGCTGCGTTATACAGTACAAGCAGAATGGATGAGATTTCTAGAAATCCCATGCCCACTGTGCATGTACTGCCCACAGCGTAAACTGACCTGCAGTGCGGCTTTCCGAGCCGCAAGCATGTCAATTGCTTGCTGCGGAGTCGCAAGCGTTCTTCGCAGGGAGAACAGAACAAAGTAACCACAGCTGCCCAAGCCCGGATCATGGGCACAGGCAGCTGCGGTCTCCTGCGGAGGAGACTCACGGCCCCACAGGTCAGAACCGACTAAATATCTAATTTTTTAAAACATTTTTTACTTGTTCATAATTATGTTTTGGGAAAGGGGGTTGATTTAAACTTTTATGACTTTTATGTATATTTTAAAATATTTTTCTTTACTTTTTTATGTTTTTCTACTTTGTTTCATTTATTAGACCCCTTAATGGACTTGAAACTACAATCTCTTGATAAAAAATAAGTAAAATTAGTGGTCTACAAGGTCTAGCTGGGTTTCATAGGGATAATGCCATAGAATACAGGAAGGCCTACAGATGGCCATCGAGTGCCTTGGAAACCTATCCACACCCCATGATCACATTGTATTTGCAGACATTGGACTCTAAGCTGATGATGGCCAACTTGGAACCCAATAAAATGTTTCTATCACGTGTGATAGCTGCATGCAAGGGGGCTGTAACTGAAGTAAGTTTAGATTGAATCAGTTACTCTTGGGTAATGAGTATGTAATACAGCCGGCACCCGTGCTGTACGGAACAGACAGTTCCCTTATCAGATCCATATAGTGAGTATAGAATAAAATACACTATCAAATGCAGGGATTACTCCACAATGTGTAAATTGGGTTTTAAAAATGCAATTTGTATACAATGCACTAAAGCTTTCTAATGCTGATGAAAAACAGCAGAAAATCTCTAGATTATGAAAAAGTTCTCTATATTTTGAACATTTGGAAGTGCCATAGATACATTGTAATGACTACAATATATTCTTAAACAGTGTGAATTTAATAAAGTTTGGCCAAAATAAGTCCCACGACTTCATCGTCTTATAGGCTTTGGACTTTTCATTTTTTCAGTTTTAAGTGCCACCAGTTCCTGACACCTTAATCAGATTTAAGTGTGAAAAATCCCCCTGTCAGATTTTTACAGCCGGTCAGATTCAATCTGTAACAGTTACGATATTAGATTAGTTGGACTTAATACTAGTGAATGAGAAGCCCAGAACTATTAATATCAACTAGTCACATAACGTTACCTACTAGGCTGTAATATGTATATTGTACAAATCAGCCCGTGTAATTAGACGGGGTTTAACATGTATTGATTTACATAAATGTAGTATCTGTACATGGAATACATGTTGTTCATAAAAGATGCAAAGTCAAGAACTCCTACTGAGAAATAGGAAATATTGGCAAATGTCTCATTTTAAGATTCTCAGGCTTCTAAGCAAATTGACTTCCAAAGCTGGGAGATACATATAGAAGAAGTTATATAGCAAGAATCAACATGGCTTCCTGCTGGTGCAGGTTCATACCACCGAACCTCACTAGTCCAAGACAGAACATCCCTTCTTTCCCGTAGCTACTGTTTCACTTTTTGTAGGAGGAGGCCATTTCCCCCTTCAATTGTTTCTTAAACCTCCTAGGAAAATCTCCAGTTCATATAAATCTGACAACATTCAGCTGTTAATCTCACCAATAACATGCATGGTGGGGAAGAAGATGCCATGTAATCATTTGGCCTGGAAACCAAAAACCTGACGAACTCCCCAGTTTCTCCACATGCAGTTGTCTGGGTCTGTCTGGAACAGCACACTCATGAGATCTTTGGCTTATCTGACAATCTGACAATGTCAACAAAGCAATAAAAGCATACAAATTGTGTTATGTGTTTTTATATAACATAATATACAGTATGTCACAAAAGTTAGCACACCCCTCACATTTTTGTAAATATTTCATTACATCTTTTTAGGGGACAACATTGAACATATGACACTCTGATACAATGTATAGTAGAAAGGGTACAGCTTGCATAACAGTGTAAATTTGGTGTGTGCTCTAAATAACTCAACACACAGCCATTAATGTCTAAATCGTGGCAGCAAAAAGGAGTACACCCCTAAGTGAAAATGGCCAAATTTTGTCCTAAGTGTCAATATTTTGTGTGGCCACCATTATTTTCAAGCACTGCCTTAACTTTCTTGGGCATGGAGTTCACTAAAGCTTCACACGAGCCATTGGAATCCTCTTCCATGATGACATAACAAAGCTCATGGATGTTAGAGACCTTGCACTCCTTCATCTTCCGAGTGAGGATGCCCCTTAGCTACTCAATACGGTTTAGGTCTGGAGACATTCTTGGCTAGTCCAGCACCCTCAGTTTCTTTAGCAAATTACTGGTGGTTTTGGACGTATGAATGAAGTATTATCATGTTGGAATATGAATGAAGCCGATCCTGTTCTGCTTTATTATGTCACAGTACATGTTTGCATTCACGGTTCCCTTAATGAACTCTAGCTCATCACAGCAAGCAGTACTCATGCAGCGTCAAACCATGACACTCCCACCACCATGCTTGACTATAGGCAGGGCACACTTGTCTTTGTACTCCTCAACCGGTTGCCGCCACACACACTTGACATCAAATGAAGCAAATTAAGTTTATATTGGTCTCGTCAGATCACAGGACATGATTCCAGTAATCTATGACCTTTGTCTTTTATCTTTTGCAAACTGTGCACTTTCTTGTCTATTTTGAAATGACAACCTGTTATAAATCAGCACCGCAGTCGCCACAAGCAGCCTGCTGAAGTTCCTGCTATGCCCAGGCGCCGGCCGCCACTTTTAGCCATGCCTTGGGTCATCTAAGGGTGGAGAGGCAGCTAGGGTGCATGTGCATGCTGATTTGCCCCAGCCTGAGCCTAAAGCGGGCTTTACACAAAGCGACATCGCTAGCGATGTCGCTGGTGAAAGCACCCGCCCCCTTCGGTTGTGCGTCACTGGCAAATCACTGCCCGTGGCGCACAACATCACTTACACCCGTCACACGTACTTACCTGCTTAGCGACGTCGCTGTTGCCGGCAAACCTCCTCCTTTCTAAGGGGGCGGTTCATTCTGCGTCACAGCGGCGTTACAAAGCGGCCGCCCAATAGAAGCGGAGGGGCGGAGATGAGCGGGCTGAACATCCACCCACCTCCTTCCTTCCTCATTGTGGGCGGCTGCAGGTACGGTGATCTTCCTCGTTCCTGTGATGTCACACATAGCAATGTGTGCTGCTGCAGGAACGACGATCAACCTGCGTCCTGCAACAGCAACGATAATCGGGATTACAACAACTGGACAACGATCAATGATATGGTGAGTATTTTTAATCGTTAATGGTCGCTAACGAGGCCGGATGTGCGTCACGAATTCCGTGACCCCAAATGACATCTCGTTAGCGATGTCGTTGCGTGTAAAGCTCGCATAAGTCCAGTGTTTTTCGCCTAGTGAGCATGCTCAGCCTGTTAATTCCATTCCTGAGGCAAAGTCCTCAGTTCAGGCTATTGAGCATGCTCACACACTTAGTGCGAAAAGCCTCTTTGCCCAGTTGCTTGGACTTTGTGCTGTGTCCAAGTCCTGTGTTGTGCCTACTGAGCAAGCTCAGCCTGATAGTGTTATTCCTGAGGTTAAGTCTGTTGTTCAGGTTACTGAGCGTGCTCAGGCACTTAGTGCATTATCTAAGGCATGGGTCCCCAATTCCAGTCCTCAAGGGCCGCCAACAGTGCATATTTTCAGGATTTCCTTAGTATTGCACATGTGATAATTTAATCACCTGCACAGTTGATGATTCCAACACCCATGTAATGCTAAGGAAATCCTGAAAACATGCACTGTTGGCGGCCCTCGAGGACTGGAGTTGGGGAACCCTGATCTAAGGCTAAGTCTGGTGAGGACTTCATTGGGCATGTCCGTGAGGTGGCAGGATCTGATAGGCCGGTCAGCGGCAGGTGTCGTGATGATGTGGGGACTCCGGACTGGCTCACGGAGGCCCGCCCCTATGACCTGGCACCCCATCATTGGTCATCAGACGATGACTGATAGGGTGTTTGGGGCAGCACCGCACTTGTGTCATCAGTGACGTGGCGGTTCCGGATAGGCCGCTGGGGACATCACTGATGATGTAGCACTCTGCTATTGGCCCCTGGAGACACCATTGTATTTCGACCTGGGTTTGGGGCACAGATCCTAGTTGTTAAAAGGGCCTGGAGAGCACACCATGGTGCACAGTTTTCATTATATGCATAGCTCTGTAGCCACAGCAGAGCTTGTGAGCCACATTGCGGCTAGAGCCTTAGTACTGGAAGCGGTAGGTAGGGTTAGGCGTCCGATGTCCATCGTGCCAAGATCCGCGGTGAGGCACGGTAGGATCAGTTTTTCCGCTTTCCCTCCTATCATTCCAGTTCGGCTGTAGCAGCCCAGGGGTGTTAACTGGGCTGCATCTGCTGCGCCGACTGTTCAGGAATCCCACCTACATGCACGGACAGTCATTACCAGGACCCTCTGTGCTGCTAACAGTCCTGGTCTCGATGTGTGTGGGCCCTGTGGAGTTAACAGGGTTCACAGTTTTCCTGATCCAAGTGACTTTTAACTTGGGTCAGGCTTTATTTCGGAGACACCTAGCTCTGTATTATCCGCCTGACCTTCGGGTTCCCAGCAGCAGTTTACCAGTACTGCATGGTGGACCCCGATTGGCGATTGGGAGATTTACTACCTTTTCCTAATCCGCCATTCCCCCCCGTAACACAGCCTTTGGCTATGACGCTGAGCACATGCACTCAACTTCTTTGGTTGACCATGGCAAGGCCTTTTCTGAGTGGAACCTGTCTTGTATAGTCTTGGCCACCATGCTGCAGCTGTTTCAGGGTGGTGGCAATCTTCTGAAATCCTAGGGCATCATTATGTAGAAAAACAATTACTTTTTTATCAAATCCTCGGAGAAATCTTTATCATGAGTTGCCCTGTATAACTTACAGTGACCAGTATGAGGGAGTGTGTGAGAGATAACACCAAATTTACCACACCTGAAACCTTGTATTACTAATGAGTGACTTGACACTGGGAGGTAAAATGGCTAATGGGGCACAATTTGGCCATTTTCATGTAGGGGTGTGCTCACTTTTCTTGCCAGCGGTTTAGACATTAATGGCTGTGTGTAGAGTTATTTAGCGGGCACACCAAATTTACACTGTTCTACATGCTGTACACTAACTACTTTATATTGTATCAGAGTGTCCCATGAAAAGATACAGTGGGTACGGAAAGTATTCAGACCCCTTTAAATTTTTCACACTGTTTCATTGCAGCCATTTGGTAAATTCAAAAAAGTTCATTTGTTTTCTCATTAATGTACATCTGCACCCCATCTTGACAATTTTTCCAAATTTTTAAACAAGAAAAACAGAAATATCACAGCCATGAGTCTTCTTGGGAATGATGCAACAAGATTTTCACACCTGGTTTTAGGGATCCTCTGCCATTCTTCCTTGCAGATCTTCTCCAGTTCCGTCAGGCTGGATGGTGAATGTTGGTGGACAGCCATTTTCAGGTCTCTCCAGAGATGCTCAATTGGGTGAAGGTCAGGGCTCTGGTTGGGCCAGTCAAGAATGGTCAAAGAGTTGTTCTGAAGTCCCTCCTTTTTTATTTAACTGTGTGCTTAGGGTCATTGACTTGTTGGAAGGTGAACCTTCGGCCAAGGCTGAGGTCAAGAGCACTCTGGAAGAGGTTTTCTTCCAGGATATGTCTGTACTTGGCTGCATTCATCTTTTCTTCAATTGCAACCAGTCATTCTGTCCCTGAAACTGAAAAACACCCACATTCATTATGCTGCCACCACCATGTTTCACTGTTGGGATTGTATTAGGCAGGTGATGAACAGTGCCCTTTTTTCTTCACACATACTACTTAGAATTATCATAAAAAAAGTTCTATCTTCGCCTCATCAGACCAGAGAATCTTATTTCTCATAGTCTGAGAGTCCTTCATGTGGTTTTTTGCAAACTCTATGCGGGCTTTCATATGTCTTGCACTGAATAGAGGCTTCTGTTGGGCCCCTCTTCCATAAAAGCCTGAATGGTGGAGGGCTGCAGTGATAATTGACTTCGTGGAACTTTCTCCTATCTCCCTACTGCATCTCTGGAGCCCAGCCACAGTGATCTTGGGGTTCTTCTTTACCTCTCTCACCAAAGCTCTTCTCCCACGATTGCTCAGTTTGGCTGGACGGCAAGGTCTAGGAAGAGTTCTGGCGGTCCCAAACTTCAACCATTTAAGGATTATGGAGGCCACTGTGTTCTTAGGAACCTTGAGTACGGCAGAAATTCTTTTGTAACCTTGACCAGATCTGTGCCTTGCTACAATTCTGTCTCTGAGCTCCTTGTGTAGTTCCTTTGACCTCATGATTCTCATTTGATCCGACATGCACTGTGAGCTCTGAGGTCTTATACAAACAGATGTGTGCCTTTCCAAATCAAGTCCTATCAGTTTAATTAAACACAGCTGGACTCCAATGAAAGAGTAGCACCATTTCAAGGAACATCCCAAGGAAATTGACAGCATGTGACTAAAATATGAGTGTCTGAGCAAAGTGTCTGAATACTTATGACCATGTGATATTTCAGTTTTACTTGATTAAAAATTGTGCAAACATTTCCACATTTCTGGGGGTTTTTTCTCTGGGGGGTTTTTCTATCAAGATGGGGTGCAGAGTGTACATTAATGAGAAAAAAAAACGTTTTTGAATTTACCAAATGGCTGCAATGAAACAAAGAGTGAAAAATTTAAAGAGGTCTGAATACTTTCTGTACCCACTGTATACACCGTATTAAAATATTTACAAAAATGTGAGGGCTGTACTAACACTAAACCACCATAATACATAAAACATTTGTGGTTTGAGACTAATTGGCATGTGACCGCAAGTATGCAAATCAATCACAGCACAGAGAATAAAGGGGATGTGTGACAGTGTGCACATGGATTCAGCAGTCTTCAAAATAGCAAAATACCTCAAAACACCCCTCAATGGAGTAGTAGAAAATAGCAACAGGGGCAGAACAGGAAAAATAATAGATCTAAAATATAACTTTTAATAAGTGTACATTTAAGAAGTGAATAACTCATTGCATAAAACCGTGAATTAAAAATGAACCAGTGGGCCTCAAAGCTCAAAGTGGCCCCATCTAGTACATTAGGCACATCAAAACAGAGCATATTTTACTTGGCGTCCGTCTATGCTGGACATCTTTGTCCGTTTGGGGCATTTTTTCTGGATGGTCAGTCTTGGTTACTGACGGGATGCAGGACATCCTATATGAAGACTCCCCTGATGAATTATTTATGAAACGCGT
The DNA here is from genome assembly GCF_048569485.1 of Anomaloglossus baeobatrachus. NCBI lineage: Eukaryota > Metazoa > Chordata > Amphibia > Anura > Aromobatidae > Anomaloglossus > Anomaloglossus baeobatrachus. Next base: position 135,155,278 of record NC_134357.1, on the reverse strand, counting down.
TGGGAGGATGTGAAGTCGTTTGAATATTGAGCCATTTGTTGGTATTTATTAAGTCCATATATTGGTCACCACATTGGAACTCTAGACCTGTCTTATGCAGATATGCCCATTGAGTCACGGTAAGACCATTCCTTTTCTTTTCTAAGCAGGATCCATCACTAAACTGTCTAAGGGTGGTATCCTGGATTCTGAAAGGGTCTGGTGTATTATTATTACAGAGTCCCATCATCTGGAACCCATACATCACTACTGAAGGTGTTCTTCCCATCTTTGTGTTGTGGGGTATTTTTAACCACTTGGTTTAACCTCAGTGTGTTTATCATGGTATGCTCTGTTTTGATGTGCCTAATGTACTAGATGGGGCCACTTTGAGCTTTGAGGCCCACTGGTTCATTTTTAATTCACGTTTTTATGCAGTGAGTTATTCACTTCTTAAATGTACACTTATTAAAAGTTATATTTTAGGTCTATTATTTTTCCTGTTCTGCCCCTGTTGCTATTTTCAGCAGTCTTCAGACACATAGAGTGAATGGAGACTTTTAATTTCAGTCCAAGCAACTCCTTTAATAGCAATTAGAATTTTCTAGAGAAATGAAGGTTAACATTCCCTACACATTATAATAACAGCATTTAGAGGCTAGAATTGTTTTTTGTTGGACCACTCAGTTACTGGTTTATGAAATCAATTCAAGATGTATACTCATTCGGCAAAGCATAAATATTCTTTCAAGGAATGGTTACTGACTTCCCCTGTGTTGACATTCCACTACATACAATATCTCATTCTGCAGTCAAGTTCCTAGAGAGATATCCAACATTGTCTATGGAGCCAAGATTCTGCACCTCTCTATTGACATGTCTGACTATATTAAACTGTGAGTAGTTATGTGTCAGGAGAGTACATTTTTAAATTTGTGGAGAAAAATCTGAGTATTACTGTCAATGGATAATAGCTACTGAATGTCGACTGGGATTATAAAAAGAGGAGAAAGTTTGTCATTCCCTTATTTGTATGTTAGACTTTAAGGGGTACTTTCCACGGGTCAAATCGAAAGTGACGCACATCCGGCGCCGGTAACGACATCACAACGTGTAAAGCCTAGATGTGCTGATAAACGATTGCAAAAGCGTCGTAAATCGGTGATCTGTGTAGCGTAGGTCATTTCCATAATGTCGCACCAATAGGAGATAGGCGTTCGGCGTCACAGTGACGTCACTAATCGGCCGGCCAATAGAAGCAGAGGGGCGGAGATGGGCGGGACATAACATCCCGCCCACCTTCTCTCTTCCGCATTGCCGTCGGGACGCTGGTAAAGTGATGTTTGTCGCTCCTGCGATGTGTGGAGCTGCAGGAACGACAAACAACATCATACTTGCGGTCGACCCAACATTATGAAAATGAACGATGCTACACAGATCACTGATTTTCGTCGCTTTTGCGATCGTTTATCGTTGCACCTAGGATTTACACGTTGCGACAATACTACTAGGGTGATCAAGACATCTTGAGGGATCTTGCTCCATTCCATTTGCAAATCTGCAAACCATTCATCTTTATTGCTATGGGTACAGGCCCCAAATCGCCGCCCTAACTCATCCCAACGGTGCTCTATATGGTGTTAATCAGGTGATTAGTTTGGCCACTGCAACAGGCAAACATTTTTTTTGCTAGCCATTTTTTTACTAAATAGGATGTGTGCTTAAGATCATTGTCTTGCTGGATTTTGCAGCCCCTGCCTACTTTGGGTTCAGCATGTGGCAGCATTACATTATCCAGTATAACATTGTACATGATAGCATTCATATTTCCATCAGTTCTATATTGAGGGCCAATGGCAGATGCAGAAAAGCAGCCCCAAACCATGACATTGCCACCACCATGTTTCACTGAAGCTGTTTGGTACTTTACCTCATTACATTTTCCTATTGGGCGTATATATAGTGCTTGCCATCACTACCAAAGTGAATGAACTTGGATTCACCTAACCACAACACCTTAGATCAATCTGTCTCTTTCCATTGGCCATGTTATTTGGCAAACTCAAGTTGGTCCTTCCGGTTCTTTGCAGAGATGAATGGCTTCTTAACTGGAACTCGTGCATTTAAGCCTACTGTTCTTAGCTGTCACACCACAGTTTGGTGACTCACTTTGACCCCATATTCTTCATTCATTTTGTGTGAAATCTGTACGACAGTTTTATGGACATCAGGTACAGACTTCTTCTTAATAATGTAATCAACTTTAGAAGAAGTTTTCAATGGTTGTCCACTTCTAGGTTTATTAGCTGTTCCATAACCTTCTTTTTCTTTCTTTCTTTATTTTTTTATTACATGTGTACTCTGAGAACAGTTGAATTCCATGGCTACCTTTCTTTGGCTTTTGCCTGACTTCACTCTCAGAATAATAAGCTTCCTAACATCTTGTGATAAATTTGACTTTGTCTTTGCCAAATTTAAGCCAAAAAAACACATAAAAAAAATTATGCCAAATTAGACTTCTCATGGCAAAATATGCAAAACATTTGGCCGAACAAATATAGAAAGGTAACACATAAAGGCATAAAACAATGTCAAACACAATTTTCATCCTTAGGCCTAGGACACAAGGTGAGAAAAATGGTGCGAGTGGAATGCGATTAAAAAAATCGCATTCCACTCAGACTAATATTACTCTATGGGGCCTCTCCCATGAGCGATTATTTTCTCAGCCTTTATCGGACCGTGAAAACAGTCGCAGCATGCTGCAGGTGGAATGCGATCCTGTTCCACTCACACCCATGCATCTCTATGGGGCGAGAGAAACATCGCACTGTACTCGCGTTACACCGGTGTAATGCGAGTGTAGTGCGAGAATCGCAATAGCCAGCACCGGAGAAGATAGGGAGATAAATCCCTCCCTCTCCTCCGTAGCACTAGCCCTCCCATCCGCAGTGCCGGCCCTCCCCTTACAGCTGTGGTCTGATCACATGATCGGACCACAGTCGCATGACACTCGGCTCCCGCTGTGCTGCGAGCGAGAGCCGAGTATCATGCGAGGACTCGCAGTAATCCCCGTGTGGCCTCGACCTTTTAGCTGACAACCATTTGCTTCCAGTTTACTAAAATTACCAGGCCAATGGCATCACAACAACCAGACAGAGGTAATCACACTTTAAAAAAAAATGCAAAACTTTTGGTTGCCACCATAGTTGTGGGGGGAAACGAGAGGAGGGAGCAGTGAAAGGGGAAAAAGGTGGAAAATTAATATGGAGCTGGAGATAGGATGATACTGTGAAATTAAATGCGAAAAAGTGGAGGGTGTTCTTGACACGAGATCAGGGAAAAGTGCAAACCTTTGTATGCAATTATACGATGTATGTAAAGCGCTGTGGAATTAATAGCGGTATATAAAAGAATACAATTATTATTATTATTATTATTATTATTATTATTATTATTATTATACTGCCTATAAAGGAAGGGGGAACAAAGTTTTAGTGTGCGTTTTGTGGGGAAGCTTTGGCTATCTCCATAACAGTAATGATGGGGAGGGGACCTGGATGTGGCTCTCGATCATCTCTCAGAGTTGAATGTGGCTCATAAGGTGAAAAAGGCTGGGAACTGCTCCCATAAATTATACCATCAGACTAAATACTTGAGAATGCTAAATCAAGAGTTTGACGAAAAAAATAAAGAAAAACTCTAATTAATACACACTTTGAGCCATAATGAGGGGCTGTGCTGGCGTCAGATGCTTCTGATTCTCAGAGTTCCATGAGTCTTTATGAATCTGGAGCATCTGCCAAGTGGTGTCCACCTCCATTCTCTACACCAAAATTCTCACTCCAGTCAAGTACAATTTAAAGGGAACCTGTCACCAGATTTGGCGACTATAAGCTGCGGCCACCACCAGTAAGCCCTTACATACAGTATTCTAGAATCCTGTATATAAGAGCCCCGGCCGTGCAGTAGAACATAAAAAAAACACTTTTATAATAATCACTTAGGAGGTCCGATGGGTGTCGCTGGTCTTCGGTCCAGCGCCTCCTCTCTGCAGCGGTCGCAGTCCTCCTTCCATCCAGCCCTGTGTGAATGACTTTTTCTATGTCAAGCACAGAGGCCAGCATTGCGATCTTGAGCAAGTGCACTTTGATCTGCCCTGCTGAGGGCAGATCAAAGTACTGTAATGCACATACACGAGGAAATGTTAAAGACCGCCTGTGCATGCGCATTACAATACTTTGATCTGCCTGAGCAGGGCAGATCAAAGTGTGCCTGTGTATGACCTCATTGCCGGCCAGTATGGATGACTTATGGATGACTTAGGATGCGTCATGAACACGGGCCTCAGAAGAAGAAGAACGTGGATCACCGTAGAGAGGAGGCGCTGGACTGGAGAGTAGCAACACCAATCGGACCGGACCACCCCCTAGGTGAGTATTATAAAGGTGTTTTTTATGTTCTACAGAGCAGACTGGGCTCTTATTAAAGTACAGTATTCTAGAATTCTGTACATAAGGGGTCACTGTTGGTGGCCGTAGCTTATAGTTGCCAAATCTGGTGACAGGTTCCTTTTAATTTGATGACGTCTGGCGTCATACACACCATCCCAGCTCTGCCCATTTTGTTGGAGCTCCAAGTTGTACCTTAGTTACATAGTTACTTAGGTTGAAAAAAAGACCTAGTTCCATCTAGTTCAACCTTCCTCCACCAATTCTACATTTGGTCACAAAGTCATTTATAACCAACAATGTTGTGTGTACTGAGGAAATCATCCAGCCCTTTTTTAAAAGCTGTTATAGTATCTGCCATTACTACCTCTTGTGGTAGGGCATTCCACAGTCTGACTGCTCTAACTGTAAAGAACCCTTTCCTATTTAGCTGTCGGAATCGCTTTTCTTCCACTCGCAGTGAGTGCCCCCTGGTCCTAAGCATTGTCTTTGCAAGACATAAGTCATGTGCCAGTCCTTTATATTGACCACACATGTATTTATACATATAAATGAGATCTCCTCTGAGACGTCTTTTTTCTAAGCTAAACATATCTAACTTTTTCAACCTGTCATCATATGGGAGGCCTTCCATTCCTTGTAATAGTCTAGTTGTCTGCCTTTGAACTGACTCTAACTTCTGAATGTCCTTTTAAAATGCGGAGCCCAAAACTGGATTCCATATTCCAGATGTTGCCTTACAAGTTATTTATAGAGGGGTAACAATACGTTGGGATCACGGGATCTAATCTCTCTTTTTATACACCCTAAAATCTTGTTTGCTTTAGCAGCTGCTGCTTGACATTGAGTGCTGCTGCTCAGCTTATTTGTAATAAGAAACTCCAAGTCCTTCTCCTGTTCTGTAGTCCCGAGTTTACTTCCATTTAATGTATACGCAGTTATAGGATTACTCCGTCCTAGCTGCATTACCCTACATTTAGCAACATTAAATCTCATTTGCCAAGTATCTGCCCATTCTGACATCTTATCCAGATCTTTTTGTAATATTGTACTATCAAGGTCAGTTTTTAATATCCTACATAGTTTGGTGTCATCAGCAAACACTGACACTTTACTATCAATCCCATCCACAAGGTCATTAATAAAGAGATTAAACGGAATCGGTCCTAGCACAGATCCCTGCAGCATCCCACTGCTGACTATAGCCCATTTAGAGAATGTACCATTTATGACTACTCTTAGTTTCCTATCTTTTAGCCAATACCTTACCCAGTTGCATATAGTTTCTCCTAGTCCTTGCTTCTGGAGCTTTAGTATAAGGCTATTATGTGGTACAGTATCAAATGCCTTTGCAAAGTCCAAATAAATCACATTAGCTGCATTACCAATATCCAGGTTTGCACTTACCCCCTCATAGAACCCCAACAGGTTGGTTAGACACGACTTATCTTTCATGAATCCATGCTGTTTGTCAGTTATTATATTATTTTCTGCAATATATTTTTGCATGTCATCCCTTAAAATGCCCTCAAAAACTTTGCATACTACTGATGTCAGGCTTACTGGACGGTAGTTGCCTGGATCTACCCTCTTACCTTTCTTAAATATCGGTACCACATCAGCAATCCTCCAATCCTGAGGCACCAACCCTGTTACAAGCGAGTCTAAAAAGATGAGATACAGCGGTCTGTCGATTACGGAGCTCAATTCCCTCAATATTCGTGGATGAATGCCATCTGGCCCTGGGGATTTGTCAATGTTTAATTTACTCAGACGTAGGCGTACTTCATCTTGTGTTAAATTAATTATATCGGGTGGTGAACTTTGATTACACAAATTATTTGAATTTTCAAAGTGACTTTGTGATTTTTTCAAAGCTTTTTGTGTTATACATAAAAAGTGGAAATGTATTGCAAGTGTTAAATATCTAAAGGTCAACACATTTAGATACATTTATAGAGCTGGTGTTAAGCCTTTTGTGAGATTACGGGGTTTTTTCAGTCCTTTCTCTTTTTTGCTTTCTTCCTTGGAGCAGATTTCTCCAGTGAGGTGGCAGTACTCTAAGTAACTTCTTTCTAACTTAACATAATATACCACCGGATTGTTCTAACTTCTATTACCGTTCCAGTTAGGCCTCAACAAAGTTTGCATAACTCTGTGAAAACAAGTGGTAAAAGGGGATGGATAGAAAGTTTGTATATTTATGTATCTATGGAGACTCTTCAAACAGTCTGTCCTCTGATATATGTTTCTTTATTTGGCGTTAACATCTTTCGAAGCAGCGCCATCCTTCATCTAGCAGGAGCACAATTGGAACTATGTTCTAGGAATGAAAAAGCAAAGTCAGTGGGATATGTGACACCTTGATCCGGAAGGAAGGGGATTCCATATTGCAAGTTGTCCTCTCTTCTTCACAGTTCATGGGTTTTAACTCTTTCAGTACTAAACACCCAATAAATAAATGCTGGATAGAAAGTATCACAAATATATATTGTTTTTATCACACAGTAAAACCATAACAAACCAATAGTATATAAAAGACATGAATATAGGTAAACGGAGCAGGAGAAATATGCAGAGGCACTACAGGTGTATCCGAAAAGTATACAGCAGGCCTGCCTAAAAAACAGAGTATAGTCACAAAATGAAGTGGGACAAGCAATATCATAGTAAGACAAGAGCTCAGTAGCAATGAACACTATTATATAAGCTCCCATGTGCAAAACTAACTGAAAAGCAGAGTAACCGCACAAAAAAGGCACTTCCAACCGACACATATCCACATGTGCTAGTGGGATGTGAATGGTCCACTGGCGTTCCTGGTTTCCTGGTGAGCTGGTTTGGTAAACTCTTTAGCTCCAATTCATCATAGCTGTTTCTCCAGTTTTCTGTAGTAATTTACACTTTCTTTAGTGGATTCTTATTTTTCATAAGATTGATATCATTGCTTAAAGGGAACCTGTCGCTAGAATTTTCGCTATGAAACTAAAAGAACCCCCTTCTGCAGCTCCTGGGCTGCATTCTAGAAAGGTTCATCTTGCTACTGGCCCCCCTTTCAGACCTAAATAAACATTTTATAAAATCTTAACTTTTGGTATGCTAATGAGCTTTCCTGGTCACGGGGGCGGGCTGTATTGTGTCCGTTATTCTCCCTCCTGCTGCTGTTCGCCGTCCCCCAGTGTTGATTGACACATAGATGAGACTGCCACCCACATCTTCCACAGTGCTCCTGAAGTCTCGGGCATGCCCAGTGGCACTATCGTGGGACTGAGCACTGTTCAAATCGCCAGCGCTGGTGATCTTATTGCGCAGGCGTGAGATTATGGGCGGGTACTTGGATGACGCTGGTGATGACATTGTCATTGTCATTGTGCGCAATAAGATCACCGGCGCTCGCAATTTGAAAAGTGCTGTCCAGCGATAGTGCCACTGCGCATGCACGAGATTGTAGGCGACTAATTGGATGACGCTGGTGATGACAATATCATCACCAGCGTCATCCAAGTACCCGCCCATAATCTCGCACTTGCGCAATAAGATCACCGGCGCTGGCGATTTGAACAGTGCTCAGTCCCGCGATAGTGCCACTGGGCATGCGGGAGACTTCAGGAGCACTGCGGAACATGAGGGCGGTGGCCTCATCTATGTGTCAATCAACACTGGGGGGATGGTGAACAGCGGCAGGAGGGGTAATAACAGACACAATACAGCCTGCCCCCGTGGCCAGGAAAGCTCATTAGCATACCAAAAGGTAAGATTTCATAAAGTGTTTATTTAGGTCTGAAAGGGGGCCTAGTAGCAAGATGAACCTTTCTAGAATGCAGCCCAGGAGCTGCAGAAGGGGATTCTTTTAGTTTCATAGCAAAAATTCTAGTGACAGGTTCCCTTTACGTTGTCTTTCATTTTTAAAGGGAACCAATCATCAGGATTTTCATATATAACCTAAATCCAGCTGATTCTCTACATAACTATAGTGGTCATCTTGGAGGTATATGTATTGAAACCCAAGAAAGTAAAGTTTGTAAAATCGCCAGCTTCTTGAGTGACAGCAGCTGAGGAGCAGATAATATCTGGGGGCGGTTATTCATAGTTATCCCCTCCCCCTGTTAGATTTAGCATATGTATTATACAAATCATTCCCTTGCAGGAGCTGTGTGAGGTCATACCCATGTGATCAGAAGGGGCGGGGCCTCAGCCAACAGAAAAATGTTGCTTCGTGGTATCAGCTTTGTTGGCTTTGAGGCCCTGCCCCTTCTGGTCACATGGGTATGACCTCACAAAGGTCCTGCAAGGGAAAAAGTGAATCGTTTGTATAATACTTATGCTAATTCTAACATAGGAAGGGGATAAGTATGAATAAATACCCCACCAGATATTATCTGATCCTCAGCTGCTGTCACTCAAGAAGCTTCCAATTTTATAAACTTTACTTTCTTGGGTTTCAAAACCTAAACATTCAAGCTGACCACTACAGGTATGTATAGACTCAGCCTGATAGGGCCAGTATAGCACTGACTTTAGATTATATACTAAAATTCTGGTGATTGGTTCCCTTTAAAGGGTATTCTCAAGTTATTAATTGCTTTAGTTAATTAGACAGCATGAAAATAAGCAAGCTTGCAACTGACTTACTTTTTCTATCTACTTTCATTCTTTTGCAATGAGAGCTTTTATCTTACATATTGTACACCTGGTTTCCATAGAGGTCGACCTCTGGAGCCTTCCCAGATAATGACAGAGAATGGACAGTAGTTACATTCAAGGAGAGGTGTGAATTCCTGATTTCTATACGTCAGCTATAGTGCCTTAAAAAAGTAGTCATATCCCGTTAGCGTTTCCACATTATTTCATGTTACACCCACAAACTTAAATGTATTTTATTGGGATTTTATGTGATATACTAACCCTAAAGAGCAAGTATTTATGATATGTAAAGGAAATTATGCATGATTTTCTAAATATTTTAAAAATATAAATCTGAAAAATGTGACATGCATTTGGGGTAGGTCTCTACAGCTTTGCATATCTAGAAGCTGAAATTGTTGCCCATTCTTCTTTGCTAAATAGCTCTAGCTTAGTGAGATTGGATTGCGAGCATCTGTGAACAGCAGTTTTCAAGTCTTGAAACAGATTTTCAATGGAATTTAGGTCTGGACTTTGACTGGGCCATTCATATATGTTATTATGCTTTGATATAAACCAATCCATTGTGACTCTGGCAGTATGTATAGGGTCATTGTTCTTCTGGAAGGTAGATCTAAGCCCCAGATTCAAGCCTTTAGCAACCCTGAGGTCTAATTATATACAGTATTTATACCCCATGAACTTTTCCACATTTTTTCACATTACACCCACAAATTTAAATTTATTTAATTAGAATTTTATGTGATATATCAGTACAAAGTAGTATCTTTTTGTGAGATGTAAAAGAAATTATACATGGTTTTCAAAATATTTTAAAATACAAATCTAAAATCTGGTAAGAAGAAAGCCATTTTCAAAAGCAAGCCATAAGAAATTCCATTTGCATGTTACAAAAAGCCATGTAGGGGACACACCTAACATGTGGAAGAAGGTGCTCTGGTCAGATTAGAATAAAAGCAGACATTTTTGGGTTAAACGCAAAATGCTATATGTGGTGGAAAACTACTACTGCACATCACCTTGAAAACACCATGCCCACCATCACACATGGTGGTGGCAGCACCACAGCTTCATGCTGTGGGGAAACATTTCTTCCAAAGGGACAGGGATGCTGGTCAAAGTTGATTGGGACATGTATGGAGCTAAATACAGGGCAATCCTGGAGGAAAACCTGCGAAAGACTGGAGACTAGGATAAAGGCTCTCTTTCCAGCATGGCAGGGATCCTAAGCATACTACCAGAGCCACAATGGAATTGTTTCGATCAAATCATATTCCTGTGTTTGAATTCACCCAGTCACAGCCCAGACTTAAATCTCATTGAGAACCTGTGACAAGACTTGGAAATTGCTGTTCTCAGACCCTCTCCATCCAATCTCACTGAGCTAGGGCTAGTTTGCAAAGAAGACTGGACAAAAGTATCAGTCTCTGGATGTGAAAAGTTGGTAGAGACTTACCCCAAAAGACTTGCAACTGCAATTGCAGTGAAGGGTGGGACTACAAAGTGGGGGGGGGGGCTGGATAGAAACAAACGTCACAATTTTCAGATTTATATTTGTACAACACTTGTTACTTAGTGTTGATAAAACACATACAATTTAAAAATTAAGACTTTTTTTGGGTGTAAAATAAAAAATATTAAAAAGTTCATGTTGTAGGCATACTTTTAACTGTATCTGCTCCCCCCTCAGTTCCTGACAAGCTGCTGTTCTCCGAATCATGGCTCTATTATACCATCACAAAATAAAAGGCTTGATATAGTGTTATTGCGTATATAATTAAACAAGTCATGAGATGATATAGTTTCTTAACTTACAGTATATACTTAGTATTTTGGGGGCATTATGACATTTTCTTTTAACATATGAGACATATCAACCTCATCATATAAGTATATAACTTATGTTTTCTATTTTAGGTTGATGAAATTTACCACGATGAATCACTCGGGGTCCATATTAACATAGTGCTGGTTCGGATGATCATGGTAGGATACAGGCAGGTAAGAAATCAGGACTATGCTGTTTCCATCTAGATATGCAGTACATATGTAATATGTCTTGGGTTATGGAAAAATGGAAATTATTTTATTGTAACAATCAGAGAAATGTATGAAATATTTTTCATTCACATGTTTCATTTCTTAACTACTGTAGTTGGAGTCACGCGCCATACATTAGTAGTGCTGGAATCATGTCCTTATCCCCTTCACACCCAGCCAATTTTCCAATTTTCGTTTTTTTGGGGTTTTTTCCTTTCCTTTTTCCGAGAGCTGTGACTTTTTTATTTTACTGGTAATCTTGCCATATGAGGGCTTGTTTTTGGGGGACGAGTTGTACGTTTAAATGAAACTATAAGTTTTACCATATAGTGTACTGGAAAACTGCAAAAAAATTCCAAGTGCGGAAAAATAGCAAAAAAAAGTGCGACTGCATGATTGTTTTGGGGATATTTTATTCACCGTGTTCACTATATGGAAAAACTGATTTGTTGATGTGATGCCTCAAGTCGGTACGAGTTTGTAGATACCAAACAAGTATTGGTTTACTTTTATCTAAGGGGTTAAAAAATATCAGAAGTTTGTCCCAAAAAAGTGGCACACTTTTTACGGCGACCAAAAAAAGTAATTTTGCAGTTTATAATTTTTTTTCCGATACGCCGTTTACCGATCAGATTAATTGATGTTATATTTTGACAGATCGGGCATTTCTGAACACAGGGATACAAAATGTGTGTATTTTTTTTATTTTTTAATCCTATAGTTTTCAATGAAGCGAATGAGGGGGTGTTTTGAACTTTTATTTTTTTTATTTTTTTTAATTTTTATTAACTTTTTTTTCATTTCTGGTGATCATAGCTACACAGCTGTGATCACCAGAAATACTCACCTCTTGTTACTGGCAGCAGTTGGCCAGGTGAAAGAAGAAGTGAATCATGATAGCTACAGCAGTCATCACATGACCCTAACTGCCATGGCAACCATCGACTCACAGTGATCATGTCACGGCGACGCCGATGGGGCCGGGTAAGTGAAGATTTACTGCGGCAGGGAGTTAAATTGTGATTAGCTGCCTCATGCTAAGTTGTCTGACCACACACCCTCCTCTGATAAGCAGCAAATTTTCTATAGACAATGTATACAGAAAGCTTTTGTTGGGCAGGGTTAGCTTTTTGATTTCTGCTACATGCTACACCTATAGGGCCATTTACACGCTGCGACATCGCTATCAATATATCGTTGGGGTCACGTCATTAGTGACGCACATCCGGCGCCGTTAGCGACATCACAGCGTGTGACACCAAGGAGCGATGTTCAACAATTGCAAAAACGTCAAAAATCGTGGATCGTTGACACGTCGCTCCTTTACCAAATATCATTGGTGGGGCTTGTCGCTGGTTGTTCCTCGTTTCTCGGGCATCACACATCGTTATGTGTGACACCGCAGGAGCGACGAACATCTCCTTACCTGCGTCAACCGGCAATGAGGAAGGAAGGAGGTGGGCGGCATGTTACGTCCTGCTCATCTCTGCCCCTCCTCTGCTATTGGACGGCTGCCATGTGACGTCGCTGTGACGCCGCATGAACCGCCCCCTTAGAAAGGAGGCGGTTTGCCGGCCAGAGCGTCGTCGCAGGAAAGATAAGTCCGTGTGACGGGTGAAAGCGATGTTGTGCGCCACGAGCAGCGATTTGCCCGTCACGCACAACCGACAGGGGTGGGTACGCTTGCTAGCGATATCGATAACGATATCGCAGCGTGTAAAGTGCCCTTAAGACCTTTGTGTTACAACGGCTGCACCCAGTAAACTAAGTGATGCATCGCTGTAATCAGGCTCTCTTCTTCTTCTAGATTATGATGCTCATAGATAAGGTAGCAAAAACCTGGTGACAGACTTCCTTTAAAAAATAGTGCTGTAAATATACAGCATAGTAATGATACAAACACATAAGTTGACCCCATGCCATCACACAAAGGAGATGGCTGTGGATAACAGCTGGTCTTCCCTAGCACTGGTCAACCTTGGCAATGACTAGTGACTGCAAAAGTAAAGCTATGTGCGCACGTTGCGTTTTTTCCCGCGTTTCCGCAGCGTTTTTAGCTGCAGCGTTTTTGTTTTCCAGCAAAGTCTATGGGAAAAGATGAAATCCTGTCTGCACTTTGCTTTTTTTCTGCAGCGTTTAATTTGCATATTTTGGGTCAAAAACCATGCTGAAAAAGAAGCAGCATGTCAGTTGTTTTTGCCATTTCTGCAGCGTTTCCTTAACATTGGAATCAATGAGAAATGGCAAAATGCAACCAAAATCAACTTTCCTGCGTTTTTCATGCTTTTTACCTGCTTTTCCACTGCGTTTTTGGTTTCAAAAATGCATGCTTTTCTGGCATAAAATTAAAGGGTTATAATGTTCCTTTACACACACACAATAACTGAAAATTTAAATGCTAAAAAATAATAAACTTTTCCTATTTTTCTGTTAAAATGTGCATAACCGCTATTATTTCATTAAAATTGATAATTTTCCATATAGTTTTATTAAAAGTTAATTTTATCCTTTTTTTTCTCTTTTTTCATTCTTTTTGACTATTCCAACTTTATTTCTCAGTGTCTTGATCTACAAAACGCATCTGCAGAAACGCAGGTGGAAACGCAGGTAAAAAGCGCTGAAAACGCACTAAAAACGCACTAAAAACGCGGTAAATACGCATGCATTTTTAGCGCTAAAAAGTGGTCAAAAGCCATTTGGTCAAAAACCAAGGGAAGGAAAACGTGCAGAATAAACTGCAGGTACTCCGACGCAACGTGCGCACATAGCCTAAAGGGATTAAAAGAAAAGAAGGGAGTTCACAGGGCTGAAAGTTGAAGAAAGGCCCCATGGCTGCAATATGTATAATATTAATTAAAAAAAAAATTCCTACGAATGTTAGAAGAAATAAAAAGTTATCTAAACTAAATAAAGTTGTAAAAAAAGACCATAAAAATATTATGTTATTGCATTATTAACAATCCTTAATAAACTAAAAGAAAAACTATGGCAGAATGGCTCTGTTATTCCCATTACCCAATCATCCTTTCCCATATAAACAAATTCAAAAATAAATGCTAACATTTACCTGTGTAAATAAAAAACAAAAAGTTATTCTGTAAGAGCTAAAGCTGCTTTCACACATCCGGTTTTTGCTGTGCAGCACAATCCGGCTCTTTGCAGAAAAAACGCAACCGGTTTTTTTTTGCCGCCGGTTGCGTTTTTTCCGCATAGACTTTCATTAGTGCCGGATTGTGCCGCATGGCCTTGCGTTCACTCCGGTTTTTGCTGGATGCAGCATATTTAGCCCATGCGGCGGCCGGATGGATCGTTGCCTGGCATGTTTTTTTGTCCGGCAAAAAAAACAAAAAAAAACGCATCGCGCCACATCCGGCCGATGCAGCGCTTTTTCCAATGCATGTCTATGGATGCCGGATGCGGCGCGATGCAGCAAAAGCCGCATCTGGCCGCCGCATGCGGTTTTTTGCACTGCGCATGCTCAGTAGCGTGCCGCAACCGGCAAAAACTGGACGGGCCGCATGTAAAAACGTATGCAAAGGATGCGGTTTTTAAGCCGCATCCGTTGCATAGGTGTTAGAGCCGGATTTAGCCGCACTGCTAAAACAGGATGTGTGAAAGCAGCCTAAGGGATGCAAAATGAAAATATTCCCTTGGTGGGATACATAGTCTTGAGAAAAAGAATATGCACACCACAATTTCAATAGTATGATTTAATGTATAAGAGCATAATAAACTAATATTTGGTCATTAGAAGGTCTTAAAAATAGGTAAATGCAACCTCAGACCAAAACACAATGTGATAAATTCTCCGGTGGCTCCCCCCACGCGCTGCTCTAGACTGACATGTCTCTCCCTGTACACGCAGGCAGGGAAAGATCTGCCAGTCCAGGGGAGTGGGTGGGAAGATGCCGCAGGGGACCTACCTGTCCGATTAGTCTGCCATGCGGCTCGGTCCTCTGTCGACTATTAAAGTATGTTTTTCTCTGAAACGCCGCAGTTTTGATGCATTCTCACATTAATTTACAATACTCCAGTTTCCCTCCCAACGCATTTCATGTTCAATAGTCACGAGTTATCTGTTGAGTTTAATCGTTGGGGGCTCAGATAAGAGGAACCTGTAGTGACAGGTGTCTCTAAACAGTATGCAGAGTGTTGTCACAAGGAGGTTTACAAACATCGCCAACTTTCATGGTGGCGTCCTGATCTGTGGAGACTACAGATTCTGCCACTCTGCCTGCTAACTCCTCTGATGTCTGGGATCAGTGAAGGCAGACTCAGGCATCAACCCACATACTTGTAGTTCATAGGCAGGCTAGCAAGAATTAATCTCTGGTAGGCTGTTTGTTAGTCTCCTTTGATCACATGCTGTGGGGGAGCCTTTCCCATTTGCTCTCCTCCTATATTATCTGGCTGGACACTTCATTTAATGCCAGCTATAGCTTCTCTATACTGGTCTGGTGAGGTGTTGTGATCCAGACTTATTGTTGGCTCTAGTTCTTTATTGCTGTGAGCGGTTGTGGTGATAACCCTTGTTGTCCTTTTGTTGCTGCCTTACTTCTCTTGCTTTTCTCCTTAGTCTTTTCATTTTTGTTCCTGTGAGTTTGCATTCTGTATGAGATTTGTTTTTTTACTGTCTGTCTTCATCTGTATTGCCATCACACTCCTGCCCCTTCCTTCGCTGGGAATAGTTTAGAACAGTTTTTAACTCCTGAGGTTAGTGATAGCCTAGGGTGTCTGAGCGTAAAGGACAGTATAGGAGCTTGTCATTCACTATCCTACAGTCACATTGTTACACTGCTGCAGAGTGAAGTAAGTTCAGTCCAGTGCTCAATCCGGTGAGTCTATGTTCCGACTTTATAATATAATCATGTTCATACATAGCAGAACACGATCATATATTGAAGTAGTACTGGAATGTGCTGCATGAAGAAGATCATATAATAAAGCAGTAGTGGATTCTGTGTATGAACACAGTCATATAATAAAGTCAGAGAATATAATCACTGTAATGTGTGCTGGACTTTACTGTTTTTTAAAGTGTTAAAGGGAACCTGTCAGGTCCAATATGCACCCAGAACCACGAGCAGTTCTGGGTGCATATTGCTAATCCCTTCCTAATGGTCCCTGTATACAGTAGCATAGATAAACAGATCTTTAGAAAAAGTATTTCTAAAGATCCTATATGATATGCTAATGACCTGACATGCCCTATTCATAGACTACTAATAATGCTGTTTGCATGAATCCTGAAATACTTGCTGATATTTGCCTCTTTCCTTTTTTAGTCAATTAGTCTTATAGAACGAGGAAATCCATCTAGGAGTCTTGAACAAGTGTGTCGCTGGGCCCATTCCCAGCAGCGTTCAGATCCAGATCATGCAGAACACCACGATCATGCTGTTTTTCTCACCAGGCAAGATTTTGGTCCTGCAGGTATGCAAGGTACTGTATATTGTATGATGTCAACCAAGTATGTGTATCGAGCTGGTTGGTTATGAACGCAAAAATTATTTTCTGCCTATAAGAAGTGATCTCATAGTTTGGGACAATACACAAGTATTGTCAGTACTGGTATTCCCAGTTCTGATATTCTGAAAAATATAGCTTACAGAAGTTCCAATTTGCAAGAAATTTTGATAGAACTTCTCGGTTCACTAGGGATCAACCGGCAATTGGCCAACGGTGGTTTGTCTCCCTCTCCCTAATTGAATACATATGCATGTGTACAGGGAACATAGGAAAGACATCTGTCATTGAGACTAATTATCCCACTGATTATAATGTATGCATAACTAGCTTTAGTTTACGGTTTATTGGGTAGATGCAAAAATATTTCTAGCATGAATAATATATGAACGTTACAGGAAAAATATGTAATAATAATAATAATGAGATACCACAGATCACAACATATTCCAGTGAACAAAATATTATTGCTAATACTTCCACAATTTGCGGAGTTAGTTTGCGTAACCTTTAGCCTGCAAACGGTTGTGCTTGTAAAAAAAATATCCCACATTCCAAAAATTGCTTGCTAGGTGAGAGGTCATGACTTTATTTGCACTATTAGGAAAGTTATCACTTTTTTGTAGCTTCTGTATGCCTACTTCTAAATGGTCTATACTTTCAGGGTTAACACCATTAAACACAGACTCCAACCCCCTAGGTTTTCAAAGCAAACACTTCCCAATGTAAGGTACCAATGATGGCACCTCACTCATGACCTTTGCCACTTTTTTCTGGCTCTATAAAACCAGAATTGTCATTGAAAGAAAAGGGGAGGAGGGTGGAAATAGAGGAAAAGTAAATGGGAACCTGTCATGTACAATAACACTATTACCCCGCAGATGTAGGGTTTAGCTTCAAGTTGATAGCGTTGGGAAGGTGCAGGGTGGCTGTACTGAAAGGGCAGCAGTCTGGAAAAAATTAAGTTTATTTCTCCCAGGAGTGGTCGGCTTTCAGTCAATTAGTCGTGCCTGGAGCAGCTACTGTCACCACTCATAGCACTAAGAATAGTGGCTGTAACCACACTCCGACACTGACTGACAGCCGACTCTGTACTGATGCATTGTTAAGCCGGCTGTCAGTCAGTGACGGGGTGCGGTTACATGTGCTACTCTCAGTGCTGTGTGCGGTGACTGTAATTTCTCTGGGCATGCCTACAGGACTGAAAGCCGACCGCTCCGGAGAGAAATAGAGTTCAGTACCTAGTGCGGCAACACCACAGTGTAAGAAGCTGTCGTTTCCAGGTGAAAACAAGTAATGGGTAGGGCAGCCAGGTGTTCATTCCCCCCACTAATATGACACTCATGATCTATCCTATGCAGTTGTCGCGGGCGGAGGAGGGGACGCCGCGCTCTCCCACTGCTCGGGTCCGGCTGCCGCGGCTGCTGCGGCCTGCTGCTGCTCGGTGGCTCGAGCGATGGGCCGGATCCCGGGGACTCTAGCGGCGCTCCTCGCCCGTGAGTGAAAGGGGGGTTTTGGGTGTGGGGATTGTGGATTGTCCGTGACGCCACCCACGGTTGTGGTGAAGGGATGTACACCACCGCTGCTCTGGCTGGGGAATCCCGGGAGTGATGGTGTGGAGCAGCCAGTTGTTGTGTTGCCCCTCCGTGGGTAGGGGTTGGTGATCCCGGGGCCCAGTGATGGGGTTGGGATGGTGGGCAGGTGGGTAGGGGGCCTGCGGAGGTGCAGGGGTGCAGGGGCAGCGCTGTGCCGCACGGCACGGAGGTACTCACTCAGCCAGTAAACACGACACAGTTCTCGGTAAACAAACGGCTGGTTGGACGGGTCCCTCAGACGGTTGCGCTGCTGATATCCCCTGCAGTTGACGGTGACGGTCTCTTCCCTGCACCTATGTGTTGTTGTTTGGTAGCGATGGGTTCCCACCGGTAACCCGCTCCCCGACTTGGATATGAGCCGGAGGAGCTCCACTCATGCCCGCAGGCGCTGGCCCTGGGAAACTGGTGCCTTGGCGGTGGCGGTGTCTCCCCTCTACGGTTGGACTGTTGCCTTCAAACGGCACTTGGTTGTTGGGAGACAGTCGTCCCCTTCACTGACAGATTTGGCAAATTATGGCGACTCCTAGCCTTGCCGGGATCTGAAAGGCCCCTGCCCTGGTGCTGACTGTTCTTTGTATACCGCTCCGGTACCGCCGGGTCACCACCCGTCCACGGTCCTTTCGGCAACCTCCGAGCAATCTCTCCTGCAGACGGTCACCGCCGTTTGCCAACCTTGCTGTCTCAGTCCGGGGCACACACCCGGACCAACTTCAGGCTTCTTGCTGTCACTTTCTCTGTTGCCCTTACTTTGGCTCCTCTACCACTTCACTTTACTTCTTTTCATTTTCCTCTCTCAAGCTAATCTCAGCTGTTTACTCCTTTACTTCCCTAGCTTATCTGGCTGGTTTTCCCGCCTCCAGAGCTGTGAACTCCTCGGTGGGTGGAGCCAACCGCCTGGCCCACCCCCTGGTGTGGACACCAGCTCCTGGAGGAAGGCAACAAGGATTTAAGTTTTGACTTCGGTGTGCCTGCAGGGAATGTGGGGTGCGTGTGGTGTTGTGACCTGTGACCCCTGGCTTGCCCAGGGCATCACATTCCCCCTTAGCAAAACGCAGACCGTCCTCGGGCTGCCCGTCCAACACCGGTTTTATTTTCCTTTTTGTTTTCCGTAAAAAATAGAAAAACGGTAACATGTTTACAATTAAAATAACTTCTTCTCACATCGGGAGGTACTCTTACTTAAACGTTGCAAACGGTTTACGGTTACGGTCTCCGCTCTCTCCCACCCAAGTAACCTGGCCCTGATGCTGCCCCTAAAACCCAGGCAGCACCCCTTGACCCCAGTCCAGCACAAGTTACCCGAGCGGGATCTGTCCTTCCCCTCCAGAGGGTAGCCACCGGTTCCTGTGGTGGCTGGGCCCCAGCCGGCTCTACTGCGGGCCCTCCCTCCAACCTGCCTCTCCGGAGGCGGCACTGCGGAAACGGTAACGGTAAAACAACTTATTTACAAGCCACTAACGTTTGTGGTTGCCCTGCAAGTTCACGGGCTTGTCCATGAGCAGTTCCTCATGCAACTTTTTAAACGGTCCCCACGGGGACAACGGTGCCGGCAACGGCCGGTTCTCTCAATCACGGTTAGGACAATCAGGTGACTGTTCGGTAATCATCTCATCATCTTTCAAACACTTTTCAAACTTTTTCAACAAAAACAGACAAACACCTTTCCCCCCCCCTTTAAAGGACGATCTCCCTGTACCTAAGTGGGGGTCTACCTAGGTTGCGACGGGTGGACCTCCGGGGTCCGGTGTAAGTAGGGCTAAGCGGTGGGGTAGAGGGAACAATCAGTTCCTCCTCCCTGCTATCGTGTAGGGCAGGCGGAGGCATAGGGGAGTTGGGTACAGGTTCATCCCTGGGCACTGGTACTGACTCACGGCTGACCGCTTCCATCACTTCTTCATCCACGGGTTGTGGGAACAGTATCACTGGAAGAATCACCGCGCCGTTCTGTGTAGGCCAGTCTGCTGGGAAGTCGCCCATCGCAGTGTGGATCACCTCTTTCGCCTTATCTGCTGGTAGGGAAACCAGTACTTCCGCCGCCGCTCTTAAGGCTGGTGGGCACCTCTTCAGATGGTCCCGGGAAACTGTGGCCAAAGTGCCTCCTTGGTCACGACTGATTTGGTAGGCCTTCCCATCTTCCCATCCTGTGGGCTGTATGACGTACGGGTTTTGTTCCCATTGATCATCCAGCTTGTGGGTTCTCCTCTTCCACTTCAGTACGACATCTCCGGGCTGAAAAGGGCCAGCAGACGCCTTTTGATTAAAGCGCTGCTCCTGTAGTTCCCGACTCCGACTTAAGTTCTTCTCGACATATTCTTGAATCTGCCGGTATTGTGCTCTCCGTCGAGTTTCCCATTCAGCTGTCAAAGGGAGTGCTTCTGGGGCCTCCAATCCCATTTCCAGGTCCACCGGCAGGCGGCCGGGGCGAGCCCTTATCAGGTATGCTGGGGTGCACTTTGTTGAGCTGGACGGGATATTGTTATACATATCGACCAAGTCGGGTAGCTTTTCCGGCCACAGGTTCCGCTCTTCCAGCGGTAGCGTCTTGAGGAGTCCCAGGACCAAGTGATTCATTTTCTCACACATGCCGTTGGTCTGGGCATGGTAAGGGGTGGTCCGGATCTTCTTACAGCCATACAACTGGCAGAACTCGTGAAACACCTCTGCTTCAAAAGCCGGGCCTTGGTCAGTAAGCACCTTTTCTGGATATCCATGTGGTCGGCAGAAATAAGCCTGGAACGCTCGAGCGGCAGTTCGACCAGTTAGGTCCTTGACTGGGACAACCACCATGAATCTTGAATAGTGGTCTACGATGGTCAACGCGTAGGCGTACCCACTTCGGCTGGGGGTGAGCTTGACATGGTACAGGGCGACCAGCTCCAGCGGCTGATGTGTGATGATTGGGTGTAGGGGCGCCCTCTGGCTGGCCTCATCCTTCCTCCTCAGCGTGCAAGGACCACACTCTCGGCACCAGGCTTCTATTGACGCCCGCATCCCACTCCAGTAGAATCGCTCTCTCAACAGCATCTCCAGCTTCTTCCACCCGAAGTGTCCGGCACCATCATGGTATGCCCGCAAAACAGTGGCCACATCAGCTTGGGGAATCACCAACTGGCAGATTTTCTCATGAGTCTTCAGGTTGATCAGCTCACGGTACAGCTTCCCTTGATGTAGATATAGCCGTTTCAGTTCCTTCCACAAGCGTTGAGCTTCAGCAGGGGCGGCAGGGTCCATCCCAACGGCACCTTGTTCCACTAGGGTCTTGACGAGGCGGACAGCCGGCGCCTGGTTTTGAGCTTCCTGCCACTCTTGACTGCGCTGTGGGTCCAGGTCCACCCGTTGTTGATGTACATGTACCTTCTCAGTTGGTGGCTGGTGAAATGCAGGCAACTCGATCTCCTCGAGGTCGTCATCCTCGCACCCTTCTTCTGACAAATGGGGCATGCGGGAAAGTGCATCAGCATTAATGTTGACACGACCAGCTCGGTACTTGATGGTGAAGTCATAGTTGGCCAGCCGGGCCACCCACCGCTGCTCCAACGCGCCCAACTTGGCCGTGTCCAGGTGAGTCAACGGATTGTTGTCCGTGAAAGCGGTGAATTTTGCTGCGGCCAAGTAATGGCGGAACCGCTCTGTGATAGCCCATACCAATGCCAGGAGCTCGAGCTTGAAGGAGCTGTAGTTCTCAGGGTTCCTTTCAGTTGGCCAAAGCTTCCGGCTAGCATAAGCAATCACTTTCTCCTTCCCATCCTGGACCTGGGACAGGACTGCCCCTAATCCCACATTGCTGGCATCTGTGTAGAGGATGAACGGGCAGCCATAGTCAGGATACGCTAGGACCTCTTCTCCGGTCAAGGCCGCTTTCATCTGGCAGAAGGATTCCTCATGCTTTTCTTCCCACACCAGTGGGGCTCCGATGGGTCTACCACCTTTGGTCTGTCCCACGAGGAGATCTTGCATGGGGGCAGCCATCTTCGTGTACCCTTTGATAAAGCGCCGGTAGTACCCCACCAGACCCAGAAACTGCCTTACTTCCCTCACTGTGGTTGGTCTCGGCCAGCCTTGGATGGCAGTGATCTTCTCAGGGTCGGGGGCGACACCTTCTGCACTTACCACGTGCCCCAGGTACTGCACTCTGGGTTTCAGCAGGTGACACTTGGAGGGCTTCAATTTCATCCCGTATTTGGCAAGGGATGCAAACACCTCGGCCAGGTGCTCCAGATGGGCTTCATACGTCTGGGAGTACACAATCACATCATCCAAGTATAATAGGACGGTCTCGAAGTTTAGGTGTCCCAGACAGCACTCCATCAGCCGCTGGAAGGTTCCTGGGGCATTGCACAGCCCGAACGGCATACTATTGAATTCACAGAGCCCCATCGGGGTGGTGAAGGCGGTTTTCTCCCTGTCCTCCGGTGCCACTGCCACTTGCCAGTATCCACTGGTAAGGTCAAGGGTAGAGAAGTAATTTGCAGTCCTCAGTGCGGCCAAAGACTCCTCAATACGAGGCAGCGGATAAGCATCTTTATGCGTTATCTGGTTGATCTTCCGGTAGTCCACACACATCCACATAGTGCCATCCTTCTTCTTGACCAGCACCAACGGGGCAGCCCAGGGACTACAGCTGTCCCGAATAACCCCTGCCTCCTTCATGTTCCTCAACATATCTTTGGGCGCAGGGGGAATAGGCCTGTACCTCTCTTTGATAGGGGGGTGCTCACCGGTGGGGATGTGGTGTTGGACCCCTTTAATCTGCCCAAAGTCTAAGGGGTGTTTGCTGAAAACTTGCTCATACTCCCGCACCACCCTGTACACCCCTTCTTTGTGATGTGTAGGGGTATCGTCAGTGCCCACATGTAGCTGTTGATGCCACTCGTTTAACTTCCCTTGGGGCGGGTGAGTGCTGGCAGTAAGTGGAGAGACCAGGGGAGCTGCCTCGTGAATCGTGTGGGGATCTAGGGTGAGTAGTTTGGCAAGGGTGGCATACCGGGGAAGCCTGACTTCTTCCTCCCCACAATTCAGCACCCTCACAGGCACTCTCCCCTTCTTTACATCTACCACCCCTCGGGCGGCCATTACGGTGGGCCAGTGTTCAGAGGGCATGGGCTCTATCATGGCAGGGTAGTCACGCCCCTGAGGCCCTACCGCCGCCCTACACCAAATCATCATTTCACTCCTAGGGGGTACAATCAATGGAGCAGCATCCATCACTCTCACTCCACCAATCTCTCCTCCTGTTGAGTTCACATGTTGGCGGTACATCAGGGCTCGGATCTCACGCTGCACAGCTCTCTGCCGGCTTCCCGCCACCGTGGCGGCCAACTGCTGCAATAGGGCCAACACATCACCCATGCAGTGCTCCATCACATTGGTTCCTAGCACTATCTTCGGGTTATGGTCACTGGGTTCGTTCATAATCACAATCATACCCTGGTGTTGCAGTTCAGCTTGCCCCACAGTCATAGCCACTTGTTTATACCCCACTTGGGTCAATGGGAGTCAATCAGCGGCAATCAGTGTTATACTAGTATCTGGGGGTGCCAGATCGTCTGTCCCCTAATACCGCTGGTATAAGGTGTATGGTATGGTGGTTACCTGTGATCCAGTGTCCAGGAGAGCCATTACCGGGATGCCGTCCACAGCCACGGGGATGATGTGACGGGCACCGATGTACCGGTCCCGCCAGTCTGGAGGGCCACGGGGTTCTACTCCTGAGGATTGGCCCGTGGCCCCAGGGGTTGCTCGTTTAACGGGCACTGTCGGAAGTAATGGCCAGGCTTGTTGCACTTGTAGCAGGTGGAAGGCCTGTTCCGTGAGTTGTTAGCACTTCTCCGTTGCATCCATGGAACATCCTCAGGGCTGTCGGCTAGCTGTATCCTGGGTGGAGGCTGGGGTCTGGTCAAAGATTGGAGGGCAGCGAGAATCTTGGCGAGGTCTCCGTCCATGCGGCGGACCTGGGCTGCCAGTTCTTCCATTGTGCTGCTGGGAGCTGTGGGCATTGGAGAGGCTGGTGGAGCAGGGGCCACCACAACGAGAGCTGTCTCAATTGGCCACAGGGCTGGCTCCGAGGTTTCCGAAGCTGGGGGTTGCAGTGCTTTAATGGCCCATTCCTTTAACACAGCAAAGTCCACATCAGGGTGTTGTAGGGCCCACAGCCGGAGCTGTTTGCGATCCTCAGAGGACTTCATCCCCTGCACAAATTGCTCTACTAGCATCTTGTTGCTGTCCGCCTCACTGATAGTATCTACCCGCTTTAGGGTGCGAAGAGCGGTTTGCAGGCGTAAGGCATAGTCCCGAATGCTGTCCACAGGCCGTTGCCGGCACTGGTAAAACTGCATCCTCAGCTCAGCTTCAGTACGGGTCTCAAAGGCAGTCTGTAGCTTCTCAAATATGGTGGCTACAGAGAGCCGGTCCCCCTCGGCCCAGGTTTCCGCTTCCTGCTCAGCAGCGCCGGTTAGCTGTCCCAGCACTACCGCTGCACGTTGCTTATCAGTCAGGGGGTACAATTCCAAAAGCGGATTAAGCTTTTTCCGGAAGACCTGTAAAGCATCAAGTTTCCCGTCATACTGCGGTAGCCAGGTAGCTCCGGGCGCATAGGGCAAGGAGAACGGCATCACCTGAACGAGAGCACGGCCGGGACCGGGGCAGGTCCATTCCCATCCACGGGTGCCCCTGCGGCTGCGACCACCACTCCTCCAGCGGCTCCGTCGGGCGCAAACATCTTGTTTCCGTCCCCCTTAGCTTCTTTCCGGCCCCTCCTCTCTTGGGGCGGGGTTTTGGCCTTCGCGCCTCCACTACTCGAGAAGACGCTTGAGCGGGGACTTTTCGCGCCAAAGATGGCGGCTTCTGAAATTTTCTGACCGGACACCTCCGGCGGTAACAAGGCGCACCTCTACCATACGGCAGAGCGGTAAGATCCTGTTCGTGACGCCAAGTTGTCGCGGGCGGAGGAGGGGACGCCGCGCTCTCCCACTGCTCGGGTCCGGCTGCCGCGGCTGCTGCGGCCTGCTGCTGCTCGGTGGCTCGAGCGATGGGCCGGATCCCGGGGACTCTAGCGGCGCTCCTCGCCCGTGAGTGAAAGGGGGGTTTTGGGTGTGGGTATTGTGGATTGTCCGTGACGCCACCCACGGTTGTGGTGAAGGGATGTACACCACCGCTGCTCTGGCTGGGGAATCCCGGGAGTGATGGTGTGGAGCAGCCAGTTGTTGTGTTGCCCCTCCGTGGGTAGGGGTTGGTGATCCCGGGGCCCAGTGATGGGGTTGGGTTGGTGGGCAGGCGGGTAGGGGGCCTGCGGAGGTGCAGGGGCAGCGCTGTGCCGCACGGCACGGAGGTACTCACTCAGCCAGTAAACACGACACAGTTCTCGGTAAACAAACGGCTGGTTGGACGGGTCCCTCAGACGGTTGCGCTGCTGATTTCCCCTGCAGTTGACGGTGACGGTCTCTTCCCTGCACCTATGTGTTGTTGTTTGGTAGCGATGGGTTCCCACCGGTAACCCGCTCCCCGACTTGGATATGAGCCGGAGGAGCTCCACTCTTGCCCGCAGGTGCTGGCCCTGGGAAACTGGTGCCTTGGCGGTGGCGGTGTCTCCCCTCTACGGTTGGACTGTTGCCTTCAAACGGGACTTGGTTGTTGGGAGACAGTCGTCCCCTTCACTGACGGATTTGGCAAATTATGGCGACTCCTAGCCTTGCCGGGATCCGAAAGGCCCCTGCCCTGGTGCTGACTGTTCTTTGTTTACCGCTCCGGTACCGCCGGGTCACCACCCGTCCACGGTCCTTTCGGCAACCTCCGAGCAATCTCTCCTGCAGACGGTCACCGCCGTTTGCCAACCTTGCTGTCTCAGTCCGGGGCACACACCCGGACCAACTTCAGGCTTCTTGCTGTCACTTTCTCTGTTGCCCTTACTTTGGCTCCTCTACCACTTCACTTTACTTCTTTTCACTTTCCTCTCTCAAGCTAATCTCAGCTGTTTACTCCTTTACTTCCCTAGCTTATCTGGCTGGTTTTCCCGCCTCCAGAGCTGTGAACTCCTCGGTGGGTGGAGCCAACCGCCTGGCCCACCCCCTGGTGTGGACACCAGCTCCTGGAGGAAGGCAACAAGGATTTAAGTTTTGACTTCGGTGTGCCTGCAGGGAATGTGGGGTGCGTGTGGTGTTGTGACCTGTGACCCCTGGCTTGCCCAGGGCGTCACACATAGATCATCAATATACCAAACCTAGTAAATTACTTTAAAAGCAGTCTGTCACCTCCAAAAGTTGATATAAACTACTTACACAGTCTTAAGGGGAGTTAGCTTATCTAAAAATCATACCTGCAGTATAAATTTCACTTCTTTAGTTTGTCAGAAAAAAAATGTTTCAACCTCATATGCAAATGAGGCCTCATTGGTGTACCTTTGGCCACAAGGGCTGCACAACTCCCCTTACTTTGGTTGACAGCGATTACTTGCAATAAGTGAGTGATGCCTGAACTGAATGCCCAGCCCTGGCAATGTAGGCGCCCAATGAGCACGTACACACATAAAGTCAGTGTCAGTGTGCTCCCATTCCTTTATCATATCTGCACATAAGATCACACATAGCAGGAGGCCGATATAGATATGAGAAAGGGATGAAAGTGCACCGCACTGACACTGTGTGTGTTTGTGCTCTCTGAGCTGCTGTAGTGTCACTGTGGATGTGCAGGTCTGGGTAAGCTAGGGCTGTCAATCAAGCTTAGGAGAGGAGCGCAGAATGCTGATTAAAAGGGCAGAATTGTGCACTGAGCTTTTGGCCATGCTAAGTGTGCACCAAGGTATATTCCTTTACATTTGAGATAAATGTCAAGGAATGTGGTAAGTAGTATACATCGAACTTTGGGGTGTAAGATTTCCTTTAAATAAACATACATACAGTGGTTAACTAGAGTTTGATGGGCTCTGGTGTAAAATTTGAACCTGGCCCCTCCCCCCGTCCCCCTCAGGGTACAGAATAATTAGGATGACACTTGGCTCTTTCCCTCAGCACCCAGCTTTCCCATTTCACAGTCCTCCATATATTATAATACACTTCCCATAGTTCTCCAAATATTATAATGCACCCTTCATATAGTATAATGCACTCCCCATAGTCCTCCATATATTATAATACACTCCCATTTGTCCTCCATATATTATAATACACTCTCCATAGTCTTCCATATATTATAATACACTCCCCATAGTCCCCCATGTATTGTAATATACTCCCCATAGTCTTCCATATATTATAATACACTACCAATAGTCATCTACATATTATAATACACTGCCCATAGTCCTTCATGTATTATAATTCACCTCATATTCCTCCATATAGTATTATGTAGCCCCCATATAGTATTATGCAGCCCCCATATAGTGTTATGCAGCCCCCATAGAGTATTAGGCGGCCCAATATAGTATTATACAGCCCCATATTCCTCCATATAGTAGTATGCAGCCCCCATATCGTTAAATGCACCCCATAGTCTTTTAATTAAATACATACTCTCTTCTCCTCATTCTCCCGCTATTCCTGTCGCCTCAACGTGTCCACTGTTCTGCCGCTCTGCACATGTCAGCACAGCGCACATTAGTGACGTCTTTGCACTCTGCTGTGCTGTCACATGAATGATGAGAGAGGCAACGCGCTATTCACTCTCTCATCATAGCTTTCAATTGTATCGGCAACTGCGATGCCGATTCAGTTGAAAGTGCGATCCCTGTCGGGGGACCCCATGGCGGTCACGTGGCCTGCCGCCATAGGCAGTGCGCCACTGGCTGAGGTCCTCGGGCCCCTTAAATCCTCAGGTCTGGTCGCAATGGCGACCGCAATTGTTCCGCCCCTGCATACATGCACACTGATAAATATGCCAGCATGCAAACAGATATAGTTGGAGACCTAAGTGTTTTTACCCATTTACCACTGAGTTGCAGCATAGCAATGACTATTGTACAAGTAAGTGAATAAGTTGAGCCAAAGCCATAAAGCTCAAGACATAAACTGGAGGTATGCGTTCTCCTTGCCAATTAACCTTTTAAATTAATGACCAGTGTTATATTTTGCTCTCATTTGAAACTCAGATGCTTTCACAATTACGGTAGTGACTTATTTTCATCTCCTGGCTGAGTCTTTTTCTTTTCTTTTGCTCTAATGTATTCTTGGCACATGAAGCTGAGATGATCTAACTGTTAAGAATGCCAGTGTTGAACTGGCGTCTGCCCAACTGTGCTACCAGTTTGGTATTTTAGTACTGCATTTGTCTTTATTTAATCCTGCTACCACAAGTCATTCAGTATAAATTAACGCCTAGCTTATTTTAATACTACAGCTATGAGCTCAAGCGCTGCTATTTACAAGCACATGATAAATCCAAAGCAGCTCGGGGAACCTGTCATGTTAAATATGGTATCAGATTTGTAGGCAGGATGTTATTGGGCAGGAGTTGATCAGTTTGATTTACTATTTTGTGGGAAAGTCTCAGTAAATCTTGAATTAATTGAATGTCCTGGTGTTTGTATGCAGTGGGCAGTCCTACAAAGTGATTGACAGTCCTCCCTGTATGACTGTATGCAGAGATAGCTGTCAGTCACTAGTAACACCGCCTGCTGGAGTCCCATGCATACAGACATCGGGGATTTCAATGAATTAAATACAAATTATACTCAATCTTTTCCAACAAACATTTGTATCATTCAGCTCAGCGCCTGCTTCTCTATACTATGCTGTCCACTGATCAGACTGCATGTGTTTCGCCCGGGGACAGGGGTACTCAGATCCGGGCCACAGAGTCACTTCTGTGGTTATCACGGTGGCGTGACCCGGTCTGTGATCCCAGGCTCCACAGTAAAAGGGGTTTTGTTAAGGGAGATTGTCCGTGACGCCACCCACGGTTGTGGTGATTGTGGAACACCACCGCTGCTCTGGACGGGGATCCCGGGAGCGATGATATGGAGCAGCTAGATGTTATTTCTCCCCTCCGTGGGTAGGGGGTTGGTTGTCCCGGGGCCCGGTGATGGGGTAAGCAGGGGGGCAGGGTGCAGTGCTGCAGTGCGGTGCCCGAGGGCACAGGTGTACTCACAAGAAAGTCACACGGAGTCACTGGTAAACTAGGAATTGCCGGTGTCCGCAGCCTTCGGTACGGGGGTGTTAGTGTCCCACACACGGTGCAGCAGCCCTTGTTGTTCTTTCCCTGCAGCCAGGTGCCTTTCTCTCCACTCTCTTCCTCTTTCTCCTCAGCCGGGAACGGGGAATCCACTCCCCTGTAGTGATCCGGGTACCCAGGTACCGAGGGGCCACCGCCCTGCTCCGGCTACCTGTTCTGGCCCCTTCCTCACTACGGCCTGTCCCGGCCCTTTCAGAGCACGCTTCACTCCCAGCCTGGGAGCTACAACTCCAGACTTCTGTCCTGTCTGCTCTCCACACACTCTCTGCCCCAGCCCCTCCCCTCTCCTCTGCTTTTCTCTTACACTGGGGGCTGTGGTTTGTCTGGCTGCACCGGTGTGAGATCAGATTACCAAGGAGGATTAACTCTTTCTGTGACAACCTGGCTGTGCCAGGGCGTCACACATGTACAATGTGACAGGTTACCTTTAACACCAGTTATGTTAGGTTATTATTTGCTATGAGATACAACAATGGTATAGTTCATATTATATAGGAAGTTTAATCTTTAGCAGAGAAGTTCTATAAATATAAGTATAGATGACTAGATGGCACTGTGATGAATACACTATAGTTGGCACTTTTGAGAGGATACTTGATGGAGTTTTTCCAAAAGTGGCTAGTGGCTGCAAGACTCTTGACTCTTAAATGCACTTATCCCAACCTTTGGAATAGGGCAAAAGGAAAGGTGATTTTGACAGTCAAATGGGTTTGCCCACAATTGCTATTTCTGATCTAACTATAGGATATGTACCTCCCCACGCTTGGCTGCAGCCGAGCTGCTCGGATCCGGGCTCGCTGGTAGGTGGCTCGAGCGTCTCCGGACCCGGGGGGCCCTGTGGTCACTTCGATCTGAAAGGGGCTGGCGGTTTAGGGGACGTAGGTGTACGGCTGGAGCCGTGGTTAAGTTTGTGACGCCACCCACGGGATGTGGTGAAGGTAGACACTACCGCTGCAGTTACGGGGCACCCGGGGGAGATGTTTATGCAGCAAGATGTTAACCCCTCCATGGGCAGGGATGGTGGCCCCGGGACCCGTTGGGTGTAGTGTGGTTGGGCGGTGCAGGGAGGTGCGCGGCCGGAGGGCACTGTTGTACACACGATTAGCAACACACACAAGTCTCTGGTAAAACAAGTTGATGGTGGTCGGTGCCCGCAGCCGGCTGCATCTGGTCCCCCACCCGGTTGGTGGTCTCTGCCTTTTTCCTGCACCGTGTTGTGTATCTGTGGACTGCCTGCGATTCAGTGACGGGAGTCAGCTCCCCGGCTTTGTGGATGTCGGGAGAGTCCTTTTTGCCCGCAGACGCCTGTGCGGTGGCTTTCTATCCCCCTCGTTGGGCTGTTGTCTTCAGTCGGGACTTTGGGTGGGAAAGGACCTATAGTCCAGACCGCAATCAGTTAATTAACTTGGTCCAGTGGCTTCTGGACCTCGTTTCAGGGTCTGAGTACCCCCCTTCGTGCTCCGGTTTCCGAGTCGGTTCCCCGAGTCGGTACCGGCGGGCCACTACCCTGTCCCGGTCCACCACGGTTCCACCGAGCCGTCTTCCCGGCTCCTGCAGCCTGAGGCCACCGCTTGCCTCCTAGCCAAAGGTGCCCGGGCTCCAACCCCGGCACTTGTCAGTCCGCTACAGGCCTGTCACACGGGCCTGAACTCCTCCACTCCACTCTCAAACTGAACTCCTTTTTAACTAACTGTGTTTTTCCTGCCTCAGGGTGTTTGAACTCCTTGGTGGATGTGGCCAACTGCCTGGCTCCGCCCCCTGGTGTGTCCATCCTGCCCTGAGGGAGGTGACTAGGTTTTAATGGTTGGCTGATGACACCTTTTTAGGGGACAGGTGTTGTGCGGGGCGCTATCTGTGACTACCTGGCTAGTCCAGGACGTAATAGATAGGTGAAAAATGTCTGATTGCTGTGAGGCCAATTACTGTCTGTCACCATGCCCCATTCCTTCCTATTGCTGGATCACAGTGAGGATAACTGAAATAAAGCAGCAGTAATCCATGTGCAATGCCTAGGTCTATAGAGATGTGGCGCTTACTCTCCCACCACTACATTGACTCTTATCTTCTGAACATTCATGAGTTGAGGTGGAGTGCTCGATAACCTTGTTCTAATCACTGGATGTGATTGGTGATAAATTATTTATTTATGGTCTGGCCACATGTGTTATAATGTTATAGCTTAAATTGAGGAGTTGAGCTTACAGAAATTGTCAGATTAATCCCTTCACTACCCGGCGATATTTTTTCGGGATGGCTTGTTCGAAATAAACTCCAGATTATTTTTAAGCTAATCTGTGCTGTATTGTCATATACATATATAAACACCCCTACTTTATTTTTTTGTTTTTTGTTTTCTAACTTTTGTTCCTCTTGAATTATCCTTTTACTCTCTACAGCTCTTTGTTCACCTGCAGCTCAACAAAGCATGAAATCTTCCTATGCCAAACCTCACAGTCAGAGCTGGCACCGCCCGACCTCAGTGTCTAGACCCTCCTTGTGCCCGCACTCTGCACACTCATTGGCTGTCAGTATTTTGCCCAGCACTGACCTCTCATCACTACAGCATTGGAAATAACAGCATCACATAGAACTCTGAAGACCCCACCACATATAGGGCTCTGCACACCCCACCACATATAGGGCTCTGCACACCCCACCACATATAGGGCTCTGCACACCCCACCACATATAGGGCTCTGCACACCCCACCAGATATAGGGCTCTGCACACCCCACCACATATAGGGCTCTGCACACCCCACCACATACAGGGCTCTGCACACCCCACCACATATAGGGCTCTGCACACCCCACAACATAGCAATCTGCATGCCCCACCACACAGCGATCTGCAGACCCCACCACACAGCGATCTGCAGACCCCACCACACATCGCTCTGCTTCCGCCCACCACATATTGCTCTGCTTCCCCCCCACACATCGCTCTGCTTCCCCCCCACACATCGCTCTGCATGCACCCCCCACATACATCGCTCTGCACTCACATCCCCCTCGCACATACAAACTCACTTTTCCTCGGTCCCTGCCACTGCTCCTCATTCGCCCGCTGTCTGTGCTCTGGCCATATCAGCACAGTAGTGACGTCACCACTGTACTGATCTGTCAAAGAGCACAGACAGCAGGACAGTGATGAGAAGCAGTGCAGCGCTGCCTCTCATCTCAGCTTTCAAATGTATTGGCATCTGTGATGCCGATACATTTGAACGTGTGATCCTGAGCAGGGAGCCTGGTGCTGGCGGTGACACCATGGGCAGCTGCCGCTCATGGGTCCCACAACAGTGGCTGAGATGCCTTTCTACAAGGCGAGCATAAGCTCCTACCCCTGTCGATGTGACATCACAGGAAGCAGCAAAATCCCAGCAGGAGTGGTCACATGACCGCTCTGAGCTGGGGGAGAGGGGCTGACAGCAGGGCAGGTAGGTAGTTACTCTCTACTTACCTGCCCCAATGTAGCACAATAGTGAAATAATAAGAAAAGGAAAAATAACCCGGATAACCCCTTTAATTATACTATTTTTGTGTAGATGTGATTTTTTTTTTATCTCCTATTATTGCATCAATAATAGAGTGTTTCATTTTTTTCTTGCTAAACCCTTTACCGATCAGATTAATTGATTTTATATTTGTAATTTTTTTTTATTATTGTTTTATTATCAATGGGGAAAAAGGTTGGTGATTTGAACTTTGTTTTTTCTTTTTTCTTTTCATATTTTTACAAACGTTTTTTTACTCTTCATTGATTTTACTAGTCATCTTATTGGACTTGAAGCCTACACTGTCCGATTGCTTCTGCTGTTCAGAGTGGTGCTTCAGCATTGTTCTGATTCCTGTGAATGCCAGCGCTCTGCCAGCATTCACAGGAAGCACTTCATGACAGCAAAAGGGGTCATCAGCTGACCTCCAGCTGTCATGAAAAGCATTGGCGCCCTGTGTTCACTTCACGGGGCCTCAATGACTCCAGAGAATTGCGTGATCCCCGCCGGAGCATGATAGATTTCTCTGTCAGAGTTTCAGAGTAGGATCTAACAAGTTAACAGGGAGGTCTCCTGACTCACCCACCCCAGGGCTATGGGACACCCGGTGCCGGGCCGGACTAGTCCGGGGGGTCGTCAGTGCTGGCGGGGCCCGACTCCGTGACCCTGGCGGGAGTCAATTAATATGGCTGATGACTTGGGGGTGATTAAAGTTTGCATTATTCGTGACGCCACCTGTGCTCTGCGGCTATTAAGCTGCCGCTGCTGTATGGGGCCTCCGGGATGATGGAACGACAGCAATGGTGTTACTGCTCCCCACAGGTGGAGCTGGACCCCGGGGCAACAGTTGGTGCTTGTGAGTGTCGATGTAGTTGCGGTGTAATGCAGGGCCAACAGGGCGGTGAAAGGACCGGACACAAACAACAGTCTCTTTACCTTCTCCTCTTTTACTGTGCAAACGGTTAGTCCTGAGAGACCGTTACAGGTGGTAGAGGGCTCCGGCCAGCCTGGAAGTAGCTGGGGTCATCTCTTTGGCCAGTCGAGTATGAGGCCTACTCCCTGCTCTTTCTTTGCTGTTATAGGACCCTGCACTTTGGGTTAGCAATGGCCCTCTTGCTGCTGGGACCGGTGGTTCGTCCCTCTCCCTGTGTGGTAGGCTGCGCAGGCCCTCTCTGGTGCTTCTCTACTGGAGTCCACTCTGGGCCCTGGTGGTGCAGCTGTACCTTCAGGTTGCTTATGGGCCAGGTGCTTGCAGCTCTCCTGCCCTTTGGATTCGGCTACCAGGGAAGGATTTTACACCCTGGCAACCACAGACTCCGATGTCTGATTCTCTCCTGTGCCTCTCTGCCAATCCTGCTTCACTGGGCCAAGCTACTCCAGCTCCAGGCCCCAGTTCCACAGGACATCACAACTCTGCGTCTTCACTCTCTGGACTCTCTTCACAGACGGAACACTAACTCCTCCCTCAGGTCAGACTTGAGGAATGCTCCCTGGAACTCCAGGTTCAGAGCTCCCTCTGCTGGCCTGAGGGAGAAACTACGTTGGATGTTGGTACCTACTGGCCAATGATTTTCTCAATTACCTCCAGGCTCAGTATTAACTCTTTTGAGGGGGCAACACTGTTGTGGCGACCAGGTCCTGGGGCGCCACACTCCCCCATGCCGGATAGCTGCACATACAGTTAGGTCCAGAAATATTTGGACAGTGATACAATTTTCGCGAGTTGGGCTCTGCATGCCACCACATTGGATTTGAAATGAAATCTCTACAACAGAATTCAAGTGCAGATTGTAACGTTTAATTTGAAGGTTTGAACAAAAATATCTGATAGAATTTGTAGGAATTGTACACATTTCTTTACAAACACTCCACATTTTAGGAGGTCAAAAGTAATTGGACAAATAAACCAAACCCAAACAAAATATTTTTATTTTCAATATTTTGTTGCGAATCCTTTGGAGGCAATCACTGCCTTAAGTCTGGAACCCATGGACATCCCCAAACGCTGGGTTTCCTCCTTCTTAATGCTTTGCCAGGCCTTTACAGCCGCAGCCTTCAGGTCTTGCTTGTTTGTGGGTCTTTCCGTCTTAAGTCTGGATTTGAGCAAGTGAAATGCATGCTCAATTGGGTTAAGATCTGGTGATTGACTTGGCCATTGCAGAATGTTCCACTTTTTTGCACTCATGAACTCCTGGGTAGCTTTGGCTGTATGCTTGGGGTCATTGTCCATCTGTACTATGAAGCGCCGTCCGATCAACTTTGCGGCATTTGGCTGAATTTGGGCTGAAAGTATATCCCGGTACACTTCAGAATTCATCCGGCTACTCTTGTCTGCTGTTATGTCATCAATAAACACAAGTGACCCAGTGCCATTGAAAGCCATGCATGCCCATGCCATCACGTTGCCTCCACCATGTTTTACAGAGGATGTGGTGTGCCTTGGATTATGTGCCGTTCCCTTTCTTCTCCAAACTTTTTTCTTCTCATCATTCTGGTACAGGTTGATCTTTGTCTCATCTGTCCATAGAATACTTTTCCAGAACTGAGCTGGCTTCATGAGGTGTTTTTCAGCAAATTTAACTCTGGCCTGTCTATTTTTGGAATTGATGAATGGTTTGCATCTAGATGTGAACACTTTGTATTTACTTTCATGGAGTCTTCTCTTTACTGTTGACTTAGAGACAGATACACCTACTTCACTGACAGTGTTCTGGACTTCAGTTGATGTTGTGAACGGGTTTTTCTTCACCAAAGAAAGTATGCGGCGATCATCCACCACTGTTGTCATCCGTGGACGCCCAGGCCTTTTTGAGTTCCCAAGCTCACCAGTCAATTCCTTTTTTCTCAGAATGTACCCGACTGTTGATTTTGCTACTCCAAGCATGTCTGCTATCTCTCTAATGGATTTTTTCTTTTTTATCAGCCTCAGGATGTTCTGCTTCACCTCAATTGAGAGTTCCTTAGACCGCATGTTGTCTGGTCACAGCAACAGCTTCCAAATGCAAAACCACACACCTGTAATCAACCCCAGACCTTTTAACTACTTCATTGATTACAGGTTAACGAGGGAGACGCCTTCAGAGTTAATTGCAGCCCTTAGAGTCCCTTGTCCAATTACTTTTGGTCCCTTGAAAAAGAGGAGGCTATGCATTACAGAGCTATGATTCCTAAACCCTTTCTCCGATTTGGATGTGAAAACTCTCATATTGCAGCTGGGAGTGTGCACTTTCAGCCCATATTATATATATAATTGTATTTCTGAACATGTTTTTGAAAACAGCTAAAATAACAAAACTTGTGTCACTGTCCAAATATTTCTGGACCTAACTGTATCTGCTGATCAGATCAGCAGACATGTGTGGGAAATAATGCGGGCGTTAAAGGGACAGATACGACCTGGTCGTATAGGCTTTTAATCATTGGCTCCTTAATGGAGAGCTTACTATTGCGTGCACTGTCTCCACTGCCTCTACGCCACTTTGGTGCTGAGGTGGCAGCAGCAGTGTGATCAGGTCACAGAGTGATGACCTCATCACGCTCCTGCACTCTGGGTCCGGGGATGATAGATGGTCCTTTTCCCATTCCCAGCACCACAGTGCTAAAATGTATTTATGTCTTTCAGACGCGAATACATTTGAATATAGGAGAAAGAGTACGGCGTCTCCCGGACAGGTCTGTGGGCCACAGCCGTGTTTTGTGCAGGCCTGATGTAAATATATAATTGTATCATATGTAAAATTTATATAGAATCCATTCTACTCAAATGGCACATACATCTTCTAGGCCTCATTCTGAAATGAAGAACTGACATCTGATGGAGTCCTAAGTGTATATTCTTAATACTCTGTTGCATGCAAGATCAATGATAAGGAGTAACCTGCCTGTAATGGCCCGAACAGAATGTGATCTTTAGTCGCAGTTATGTCGCTTGATCCCTTCTGGTAAATTGAGTGTCTGGAAATTGAACACAGACATGATAACCGGCACGCAAATGATAATTTGTCTGGTAAACAATTTACCTCTTCAAAGTGCAACCTCCCAGCTGGATATACTACAGTTCCAGTTTCCAAAAATTAGTGCGAAAGATCTCAGCGCTTGTCAGGCAAAGACAAAACAGCACGTACATTTCTCAGAGCACTTACTTTGAAAATGGTATTGGTTAAGACAGCTGCTCGAAGAAAAGTGTCTTGCTAAAATTGGACAGCGCAGGCATTTTTTGTTTAAAGTGTTATCTTCAGATGTTAATGAGGTCAACGTGGTTTGTACAAGTTACTGCCTGTTAGACTTCAAGGGAATATAGTTACTTTAGGATTTTACTGAATACTGGGAAATAGAGATGATTTTTCAGATTGTACAATATGTCATATATACTCTTTCCTCTAATTTTGAGATGAATACTGAAAAATAGTAATGGCGAGTGGTTTAGACAAATTGGGGCCCTGGCGAAATTCAAAGTGGGGCCCTCAATCCTGAAATATTTAAAAAAAATGCACTTTTAGGGTAGGTAGAGAGAAAGAGAGAGAGAGAAAAAAAAAACCACGATCCGGATTCCCGCGTCCGGGTCGGACCCGGATCGGACGCTGAAACGGCGCGGATCCGGATTTTTACAGTTCAGGTCCGCTCAACACTAGCTAGTACCCCAATTTTGGAGCGGGTGGAGAACGAATCTTGAAGGCTTCGTCCTTGTCGGGTGAATTACCAGGACGCTTGAAGCTACTTCCCAGCCTAGGGTCCACGTACCCCGTCTTGCCGTGACCCCTGCCCGGAGATGGCACAAGGCCACCGGCTGCCCTCCTCGACAGTCCGTGCCCCTTGTCATGATCCTCTGCGACCGGGGTTCCAGCTCCTACCAGGCCCAGACCAACGTCTGCCACCTAGTAGTAACAAGGAGCCCAGCTCCTGACCTCTCCTCTCGAGAGTCACCACTTCACTGTCTGTCTCCTAACACTCCTGACTCTCCCTAACCAACCCCCCAAGTGGATGGCCCTATTCCCTTCAGGCTATCCATTGGTGTGTCTGGCGGGTATGGTGCAGAGTGTTCCTAGGATTTTTATTAGCAACACCAAAGGTCAGGGACCCGTAACCAAGGAGGAGGTGGATATCATGCAAAAGGTCAGATTGCACAATACCCTGTGACGACCTGATAGGCCAGGGCGTCACACAAGCATATAAAAAAATCGTTCAGAATTTCATCCAGACAAGTGAGACGATTTTTTTCTCAATTGTCATCCATACACAATCAGTTTTTTTTACAGCAGCAGCTATTAATCATTCACAGTTTCCGTATGGCATCTGATTTTTTTTCACCCACCCATAGACTTGATTGCGTGATTTTCATCCAATTTATATTAGAAACTAGCGCATGATGCAATTCTTTTTCAGACACAGATTAGAGCAGTGGAAAAAAATCACTCACCTGCACTGAACCATTGAATAACATTGGTCCAAATGCTGTCCATTT
The DNA here is from genome assembly GCF_048569485.1 of Anomaloglossus baeobatrachus. Classification (NCBI taxonomy): domain Eukaryota; kingdom Metazoa; phylum Chordata; class Amphibia; order Anura; family Aromobatidae; genus Anomaloglossus; species Anomaloglossus baeobatrachus. The sequence continues at coordinate 135,116,986 of NC_134357.1, read as the reverse complement.
TTTTCACGGACAGCACTCGGACCGAAAATATGGTCCTGTGAATCCCTAACCCTAAGGGGTACTTTGCACACTATGACATCGCAAGCCGATGCATGCGATGCTGAGCGCAATAGTCCCCTCCCCCGTCGCAGCTGCGATATCTTGTGATAGCTGCCGTAGTGAACTTATCGCTACGGCAGCTTCACACGCACTTACCTGCCCTGCGACATCGCTCTGGCCGGCGACCCGCCTCCTTCCTAAGGGGGCGGGTCGTGCGGCGTCACAACGACATCCCACGGCAGGCAGCCAATAGAAGCGGAGGGGCAGAGATGAGCGGGACGTAAACATCCCGCCCACCTCCTTCCTTCCTCATTGCAGGCGGGACGCAGGTAAGGAGATGTTCCTCGCTCCTGCGGCTTCTCACACAGTGATGTGTGCTGCCGCAGGAACGAGGAACAACATCGTACCGTCGCTGCAGCAAAATTATGAAAATGTCGGACACTACACCGATGATACGATTACGACGCTTTTGCGCTCGTTAATCATATCAAAAAGGATTTACACACTACGATGTCGAGAGCGAGGCCGGATGTGCGTCACTTTCAATTTGACCCCACCGACATCGCAGCTGCGATGTCATAGTGTGCAAAGTACCCCTAAGGCGGGCTTTGCACGTTGCGACATTGCAGGTGCGATGTCGGTGGGGTCAAATTGAAAGTGACGCACATCCGGCATCGCATGCGATATCGCAATGTGTAAAGCCTAGATGATACGATTAACGAGCGCAAAAGCGTCGTAATCGTATCATCGGTGCAGCGTCGGCGTAATTCATAATTGCGTTGACGCGACGGTCCGATGTTGTTCCTCGCTCCTGCGGCAGCACATATCGCTGTGTGTGAAGCCGCAGGAGCGAGGAACATCTCCTACCGGCGTCACCGCGGCTTCCGTAGGTTATGCGGAAGGAAGGAGGTGGGCGGGATGTTTACATCCTGCTCATCTCCGCCCCTCCGCTCCTATTGGCCGCCTGCCGTGTGACGTCGCAGTGACGCCGCACGACCCGCCCCCTTAATAAGGAGGCGGGTCGCCGGCCAGAACGACGGTCGCAGGGCAGGTGAGTGCATGTGAAGCCGGCGTAGCGATATTTTTCGCTACGCCAGCTTTCACAAGATATTGTACCTGCGACGGGGGCGGGGACTATCGCGTGCGACATCTCAGCATCGGCTTGCGATGTCGCAACGTGAAAAGCCCGCCTAACAGTCAAAGAATAGAAAACATTTGGACAATGCTGTCTTTTTGTACAGTATATCCTACCTCACTTACAGCAGAATAAAACACGGTACAGCCACAAAATCACTGCAGCCAAGGGCCAAGAATGGCAGAGACCCCCAGAGCATCAGTGCTGGATCATCGGAGGATTTATCATTTCATGCAAATTTTTTTACATTCTCAGAAAACCCCTGTAGGGTCTGTTCACTTGCACAGTTTTTGCTGCGGGCTGTACAACATCGAAAACTAGAGTATTGGCATTAAAATGTGTTGCTCAAGTCACAATACATGCATTTTTTATAGGGGGGGTTTGTGTTTTTATGTGCGTTTTTGCAGCTTTGCATTTTTTTCCCATCCATTGGAATAGGGAAAAAACACTGCAAAATAAAGACAGAACTGACAACCTGAGGATTTACACAAATTAAAAAAATCATCAACAGGGCCAAAGAGTGCAATGAGACATCCATTTGTGTGTTTTTTTTCTTAAAACCTCAGTTTGTGTTTTTTTTCTAAAAGTGTCCAATTCTCTGTGACTTTGGAATAAAAAAAATCCACACATGGAGCTTATTTGAACTCCAAACTCCACTCCTATCATTGCTGTCTAGTAGTGATGGGCGATCACGAAGTTTTTGGTCCGTACCGAACACATAGTGTTTGTGCACACGGTCCCGAACACGACCTTTCCTGGGAAACTCGTGTTACACTTCAGGTCCAGTTCTGGTCCAGGGGTTTTAAATAAAAGCACATTAGTAAAAAACATTATGATTATACTTACTGGTCCCGCGATGCGACCTGACCTGCAAACGCACTGTCTCCAGGCCGGTTCTGCTTCCGGGTCCGATCATTAACTTCACTGCACTGCTCGTCACTCGCTAGTTTTCGGCTTAAAGATCCAGCTTGATAGATGTTAGAATGTATGAGCTGGTTTCAGGTTACTCCAGCATCCAATCAGAGATGCCTATTCTGTGACAGTGTCTGTGATTGTCTGTTATTTTAACAATAAAATAAAACAACAACACAGAGAAACAAATATTGTGTTAGAAATAAAACAGCAGACATTTAGGACTCCATCTTTATTACCCAAACTCCCTCCCCAACATAGTCCAAAGGCGGGCGAGCATCTTCAGTTCTGCTACATCTGTGAGAGGAGACAATCACAGGTCTGCTCACACAGACTCAGCTGAGAGCTGTCAGAGCCTTCACCCGAGTGCACAGCTGAGGCCGATCAGCTGTGCCCCCGGGTATCCTTGACTGACGTCACTGCAACACTGCCATAAAGCGAGTGCCTGCCGGCAGTGAGAGCGCTGACGTCAGAGTCCGGGTTATCCGAGGGCACAGCTGACGTCACTGCTTTAATTACGGTAATTGAAAAAAAAAAACACAAAACAAAGAAAAACTATGAATGATAACGTGTGCAAGACGTCACGGAACGTCCTGTAACCCACAAGATAACAACAAAATTCACACCAGACTGGTCACAGGGCTATGACGTCATGGAAGGTCCTGTAGTCTATGGAGTTTACCTTGGGGCACAGCTGACTGGCCTTAGCTGTGCACTTGGGGGAAGTCTCTGACACCTCTCAGCTGAGTGTGTGAGAAGACCTGTGTTTGTCTCCTCGCACCGATGTAGCAGAGCTGAAGATGCTCGCCCACCTTTGGACTACGTCGGAGGGTTTTTTTGGGTAATAAAGCTGAGGTACTAAATGTCTTCTGTGTTATTTCAAATAAAATATTTTTTTCTGTGTTGTTTTATTTTACTGTTAAAATAACAGACAATCACAGCTGCTGTCACAGAGTGGGCACCTGTGATTGGATGCTGGAGTAACCTGAAACCAACCCATACATTCTAGCATCTAGAATGTATGGACAGATTCCAGGTTACTCCAACAGCCAATCACAGACACCCATTGTGCGTGACAGCGTCTGAGATTGGCTGTTGAGTCCATCACACATATAGTAGTATAAAAATAAATAAATAATTAAAAAAAAAATGTAGCGCTCCACGATATTTTTGATTCTCAGCACAGATAAAGCAGATGGCTATAGGCTGCCATTCCCATCTGCCTGGTTTTATCTTGGCTGACAATCAAAATACAGGGAAGCCCATTCATTTTTGTTTTAATTATTTAAAAAAAATAATAATAACAAAATGCGTTGGCTCCCACTGTATTTTGATCGCCAGTCAGGTAAAACCAGGAAGCTGGGGGCTTGAATTCTCAGCATGGTAAGGCCCAAGCGTTCTGGCCCCCCACGCTAAAAACTGCAGCCTGTAGCCATTCCTGTAAATTGCGCATTGTTTCTTAGCACCACTTTCAGGCGCTTTACCCGGCTTGTCCAGTGGCCCTGTTAGAGGTGGCACGCTGGGAAATAAAGGGATTAATACCAGCTTTGTTCGCCAAATTGGATATGACCACCATGAATTTATAGTAAACAGTTAAAAAAACCACAAAACAGAATTCTTTTTTATTAGAAATAAAACAAAAAACATTTAGAGATTCCATCTTTATTATAAAAAAATACTTAGTCCGACATTCTCCACAGCGAGAGCAATGTCAGCTCTGCTTCATCGCTCTGTACAGACAAGTGGCTCTACAGAGCAAGAAGAGCAATGTCAGCTCTGCTTCATCGCTCTGTACAGACAAGTGTCTATACAGAGCAAGAAGCAAGCGGACACTGACAGTGATTGGCAAAGTTCAATCGAGTCCATGGCTAAGCCATAGACTTAGGTGAACTTTGACGTCACTGCGAACACGGCCGAACACAGCCAAAGACTGCCGAGTGACGAGCAGTCCAGTGAATGCCCCCGGAAGTTAATGATCGGACCCGGAAGCAGAAGTGGTCGGGAGACAGTCTGAAGGACGCGTCGCGGGACCTGTAAGTATAATGACAATGTTTATTATTACTATATTCTTTATTTTACAGCCCCCCAGCCCCATCCTATAACTGTAAATTCAAGCTCGGGGTTTGGACACAAGTTTGCGTTATGTGTCGCAGGCGGTTTTTGGGAACGCCGCTCGCCTGGGGAATCTCTGGCGCTCGGGTCCGGTGCTTCTGCTCCTCGGTGGCTCGAGCACCGCCTCCTCGCCCACGAGTGAAAAGGGGGAAGGTTTAGTGGTGGAATGTCGGTTGTGATGTCACTCACGGGGTTGTGGTGATGGTGGGCACCACCGCTGCTGATGATGGGGGTTCCCGGGAGTGATGGCGGGGAGCAGCTGAGGTGTTGGCCCCTCTGTGGGTAGGGGCGGTTGGTCCCGGGGCCCCGGTTGGGGGGGGGGGTGGATGGATGTATGTTGGTGGGTAGGGGCTAGGTGCAGGTGCCGATGCGGGGAGGCAGCGCGGAAGCGGGGCAGCGATACGGTGCAGCGCTGTGCCGGATGGCACTGGTGTACTCACTCAGGTAGTCAATAACAGAGTCTCTGGTAAACAAAACGGCTGTATGGGCGAGGCCCGCAGTCGGCTGCGGCATCTTCACTCTCCCCGGACGGGTTGATGGCGGCTGTCTTTCCCTGCACCTGTGTGTAAGTGTTTGACCCATATGGATTGCCACGGGTGGTCCACTCCCCGGCTTGTACGTGTCGGGAGAGCCCGTTTTGCCCGCAGGCGCTGGCCCTTGGATTTCTGGCCGTTGGCGGTGGCTCTTATCCGGACGGGTTGGGCTGTTGCCTTCTGACGAGACTTGGTTGGGAATGAACCCCTGAGGTCCAGACCACAATCAGAGAATTTGACCGTTACGGTGGCTTCCGAGCCTAGTCGGGGTCTGAGTACCCTGCCTTGGTGCTTAGCTTCACTCTGCTCCCCGATTCGGTACCGGCGGGCCACCGCCCGACCCCGGTCCTACGGTTCCGCAGATGTCCACTAACTCCTGCAGACGGCCACCACCGTCTGCCGACCTTGCTGACTGTGCCTGGGCTCCGACCCAGACACACACAGTCTCTCCACTTCAACCTCCAACACTCTACTCCTGAACTCCACTCCTCTACCTCCTGAGCTCAACTCTTTTACTCAACTGTCTGCTTTTCCCCGCTTCCAGGCCTGTGAACTCCTTGGTGGGTGGGGCCAACTGCCTGGCTCCGCCCCACCTGGTGTGGACATCAGACCCTGGAGGAGGCAACAAGGGTTTTGTTTGACGGATTTTCCCTACCAGGGGAGGGTGTGTGTGTGTGTGTGTGTGATGTTATTCTGTGACCCCTGGGGTCCAGGGCGTTACACTCCCCCTTGGTAAGACGCAGACCGTCCGCGGGCTGCCCGTCCACCACCGGTTTTATTTTTCTGAAAAATATAAAAACAAACGGTATGCATTTTCAAATCTTCCCTTACGGGAGGCATGTCACTTTAACGTTGCAAACATTAATAAAACATTTTTAATAATAACGGATGGGTCCCATTTCTTCCGCTTCCCCACCCAAACAACCTAAACCTTGAAGCTGCCCCTAAGAAACGGGCAGCACCCCTCTCCCCAGTCCAGAAAACAGAACCTGGTTCAGGTTGTCCAAGCGGGAACGAGTACGGTATCTCGCACCCGACTGTCATTCAGGGGTCTCCACGTTCAGGGGGACCCCTGACCCCGGAGGATGGTCACCGGTCCCGGTGGCGACCGGACCCCAGCCTGCTCCACTGCGGGTCCCTCCTCCAACCTGCCTCTCCGGAGGCGGTCAACGGGACTCCTGCCCACAATTATTTACAACCCACTAGTTCGTCGGTGGCCTGCGAGTTCTCGGCCATGTTCATGAGTAGTTTCTCATGTGAGCTGTTTCAGGGAGGTAACGTGGCAAACAGGGAACAAAACATGCTGATGGTCCCAATGGGGACAATGGTTCTTCTTACAACGGGGGTTCGCTGCCTTCACTTTAGGTCACCTTCCTCATACTCCTCGATCTCCACATCCGGACGGAACGGTGGGGGAGGGGGCTGGAGTGGCCTAGGGGCACTGCGGCTTGCTCTTTCCCTCACATCAAGGGCAAACCAGCCCCTCTCCCCGCATTGTTGGGTGTATGTTACCAGATCACCCAGTTGCAGGTCACGGCTGGGGTGGCCTGTCGGGAGATGGGAATTCACGTCCCTGCGAGCCACAAAGATTTCGGCCTCCAGGCCCGGCTCATAGATGAATCCGTACCCTCGCTGGGGGTAGAATCGCCTGACCTGGCCCTCGTACATCGGGCCCCGCACCCGGTAGGTGGCGATCCGCAGGTTGTCCTTTTCCCGTATTGTACGGCCAACACTTCGGCTCTCTGCTGCTCCCTGGCAAGCCCAGCTGGCTCGGCTGCCTATCCCAAAATGGAGCACCCTCGTACCCCTTTTGCACACGGGTCGGGCCCCGCCGGATCTCCCCCGTAGCGGCTACGACCGGCACCACTGCTGGGAAGTCTTGCAGTGACGCGGCCTGGGATGCTGCTTTACAGCGGCGGCCCGGCGCTGCCTCAGCCGAGGCGTGGGTTGCAGGGACAGCAAGCCTCACGTGCTGGACCTTTTTGCTGGCGGCCTCCACTACTTCCGCGGCCGGGCGGAATGCCGGAGTCGGGACTTACTTAGGCATGGTCACTTCTGGGACTGACGGCTTCACCTCACGGACGGACTCCTCCCGGGAAACCTTCCACGGTAACGGGATCGGTGCGGGTTGTTCGTAGGGCCGTCCGTGGGCGGCGCCTACAGGCCTGTCCTCTGGGGCGGGCGTGTTGGATTCCGCTGCCGGCGGTGGGGGCAGCGAGCTGATTGGCAGGGCAGCGACAACCAATACGGATGGCTGGGGAGGCAGCAGGGTGAACGGACGCAGACCGGGCCCCTCAGCTACAGCGACCGGTCCCTTTGGAACACAGGGCCGTGGGTCGCTTACCCGCTCCTCCAGCACTGTCTCCACCTCGCGTTTCCGCGCAGCCGCCGCCACCTCCTCCATTTCGGCCGCCCATCGCTCCATTAGAAACTGGACTTGGGCCTGCAGGCGGCAGCACATTTGCGCTGTCCGGGCTTCCACCCACGCCGCTGTTCCAGGCGTGGGCTCGGTGATCTCGAGGGTGCCTAATGGAATAGACATCTTGTGCAAGTGCTTTCCAGGAACCAGATGAATGGCAGAGTCCTGGCATCCCTGCCCTTTATCCCTTCGGTTACATAAGGCAGGCCTCCACCAGCCCCCCCTTGGTTCTCTCCGGCACCTCCTTCTTCAGCGGGCGGGGCTTCACTTTCGCGCCTTCCCTGCTCGGGGAAGACGGCTCGAGCGGGAACTTTTCGCGCCCGAGATGGCGGAATTTCAAATTTTTTGGCTGGACACCGCCGGCAGGGACTGCAAGGTGCACTTCTACTAGTAAGTAGATGGGTAGGGTCCTGTTCGTGACGCCAAGTTGTCGTGGGCGGAGGGGTTTTGGGAACGCCGCTCGCCTGGGGAATCTTTGGCGCTCGGGTCCGGTGCTTCTGCTCCTCGGTGGCTCGAGCATGGGGCCGGACCCGGGGCTCGAGCAGCGCCTCCTCGCCCACGAGTGAAAAGGGGGAAGGTTTGGAGGTGGGATGTCGGTTGTGACGCCACCCACGGGGTTGTGGTGATGGTGGGCACTACCGCTGCTGAGGACGGGGGTTCCCGGGAGCGATGGCGGGGAGCAGCTGAGGTGTTGGCCCCTCCGTGGGTAGAGGCGGTTGGTCCCGGGGCCCCGGTTGGGGGGGGTGGATGGATGTATGTTGGTGGGTAGGGGCTAGGTGCAGGTGCTGATGCGGGGAGGCAGCGCAGAAGCGGGCACAAAACATAGAGAATAAGATGCAATTACTGAAGTCATTAAAAAGGAGAATATTACTCCATAATACTGCAGTGATGAATAGGGACCTATGTGGTCATATAGAGTTATCTCAATACAAAAATATTGGAGTGGATCATCTAGACATAGATTAGAAAACAGCTCTGCCACTTAAACGGGTTTTTCCATTTCAAACATTACTACTTTACGAGCTCCAAAAAAAAAGTTTGTACACACTCTTCCGGGGGTCAGCGCTGCCTCTCATTCCGTTGCATTCTTTGTTGATTAGCTGCAGCGGTGAGGTAAAGATGACGGCGCTGGAGACAATCACTGAGCTCAACAGTGACGTCACCACTGTAGCCAATCAACAAAGACTGAAGGACAGACGTTGTGCCAGCACTGGACCCTGGGAGGGTGAGAAAAAGCTTGATTTGTTTTTTTTGTCTCTCTGATCCTCTGGAGTAATGAAACACTACAACCGCTATAAAATAATGCCCAAACTGGTTTTAATGTGTATACTGGTTTAATATGTCCAGGAACTTCCTGGATTCTCATGCTCAGTAACTTCCCATACACATTTTTCAGTAAATATATTGCCCCTGCCAATGTCCAGTGGTTTGTCTGTTCTTAACTGAAATCCCACATCTCTATTATTATGTTGTTTGCAAGTCTGGAGAGCAAGAGCAGAGAGACATAGACTTTCACAACCATTTGTTATAATCAGTCTGCTGTGTACAGATTATACTTGATAAATTGCAGTGAACATCAAATTCGGAAGAAAGGAAACAGTAGGGTCACGTAGTGACTACCGGGGTCCTGCAAGGTATATGAGGACTCCCGTGCAAGCGCCGCAACACACAAGCTACACCGGAAACATGATACAATAGTGGATCCTGACGCTAGTGAGAAGGGAGCGGTGTTACATTCTAACGTTCACCTGAGGCTGATCCTTGCACTCCTTAACATCCATAGATGGGTCTTTCCAACGTACGCCGATCATGTGCCTAGGCCCTCACTGGCCCTGAAGTTTTCCCTGATTAGTGCAGACCAGTGAGACGCTAATCGTGCTACTGACATAAGACAACATAAGGAGGAAAGACAAACAGGGGAGAAAGACACAACAAATAAAACTCCACCAGGAACTTCTCAGCTGCAATTGAAGCGACACTTCATCTTCTTCCAGATATTGGTTCCTTCCAAGTGGATAGCTATAGCCGACATAGGGAGGAGTGAGGAGCAGATATTTATAGCAGAAGGGAGTGGCTGCAGTTGAGGTTTCAACTACCTGTTAGATCACTGCATGATAAAAAAAAACTTTAACCCCTTCAGTACTGGGTGGAATTAAATACACTGAAACTCAAGGTAAATAACGAGCAGGCACTAAAGCGTATCTGCGATCCACAATATACTGTGTTCCTCTGATCCCAGATCCCTTCGAGAACACATCAGACCATGACACGCTTGTGACTAGCAGGCAATCAGCAGTTTGTAATGATTTTCTTGGGCTGAAAAGGTCATTTTTGATAAAGTACTTTGCTATTCTGTTTGACATTGTATTGGCCATCAGATGAGTCTATTGGGAGGTCATTGAAATAACCGTCGCCATTTAAGTGTTTTCTTACATGATTATAGTAGTGGTAGTACCCCTTAAATGACTTGTTTGGAAGTCTTCCTTCCTGAGATACTGAATTATATAACTCCCCATAATTTTGCATGTGGGGTTCAAATCAGAATGTATTTTACAGCTATCCAAGTGCTGGTAGATCCATAGAAAGATATCCTTGTTGCAGTTTTTATATGCTGGCATTTTTCAAACAAGCCATGTACTATATTTTAAGCATATTGTTGTGTATTAGTAACAGTGAATGAGCTGTGTTTTAATAGAAAAAAATTATTAAGTGCAATTTATGTCTGCCACATAGAAAAAGATTAATAGGTATATCTGGAAAATCCTACTTTAACAAATCAAATCCATTTCATGCCCAACAGGTTATGCTCCAGTGACAGGGATGTGCCACCCACTGCGCAGCTGCACCCTGAATCACGAAGATGGGTTTTCGTCTGCATTTGTGGTCGCCCATGAAACAGGCCATGTGTAAGTACATTATTTCAATCTATGGGAGGAATTTCTAAAATGCATTCTCTATCAAATAATAAAGAGCAGTAAAATGCCATATATGCCTACAGCAAGAGCATATCAACAAAAGTGTATACAGATTGTAATTTTATATATTGGTGAACTATTTACTTCCACAACACCAAACTTTGCTGCTATATCTCAATTCAATATTGTAACAAATGTCCAATCAACCTGTACCTAAGCAGAATAAAAGAGCTTAAGAATGGAAGGTGTAGGAACTGTAGGCACACCCAAAAATAAAAGAATGAAGGGGCCTAAAAGGTTCTCGTGTCCGATTTGAGATAAATACACTACCATAACTGATGCTTGATAGTTGGGTCCAGAATCGGACTGGCTACTGGAGGAACAGCCAGTAATACCAGTCCTGGCTGCGGTTAGCTACATTGAAGTCCGGAGCTCTCACCTGAGCTCTGGAGTGCAGCCTGGACTGAACTCAGGGTTTGCAGGACTGAACCGCGAGCGCCAAATGATTCCACAGCGATTGTGGTTCAGTTCATGTCACAGCTGCGGACAGGCCAGGCTGAACTCCGGAGCTCAGGTGAGAGCTCCGGAGTTCAATGCGGGTAACCGCAGTCAGGACTGGTATTATTAGTAGTTCCTCCGGTAGCCTGTCCGAAACTGGTTGGTCCCTTTAAAGTTTTGCATTGGGGAGTAAGAACTTCACTATATATATATATATATATATATATATATATATATATATATATATATATATATATATATACAAAAATTAAGAGAACACTGCACAATTTCAGTTTTTCAGATTTTTCTCATTAGAGTTATATTTTTGAGTAAAATGTAAATTGTTCTTTTATTCTATAAACTACTGACAACATATCTCCTAATTTCCAAGTAATATATTTTATATTTATTTTCTCAAAATGAGAAATGGTCAAAATAACAAAAAAATGCATTGCTTTCGGACCTCAAATAATGCAAAGAAAACAAGTTCATAATCATTTAGAAACAACAATAGCTATCTATTTTAACTCAGGATGAGTTCAGAAATCAATATTCTGTGGAATAACCATGATTTTTAATCACAGCTTTCATGTGTCTTGGCATGCTTTTCACCAGTCTTTCATGCTGCTTTTGGGTGCGCCTATGCCACTCTTGGTGCAAAAATGTAAGCAGTTCTTCTTTGTTTGATGGCTTGTGACTATCCTTCTTCTTCTTGATTACATTCCAGAAGTTTTCAATTGGGTTTAGGTCTGCAGATTGGGCTGACCATGACAGAGTTTTGATGTGGTGGTCCTTCATCCACACATTGATTGACCGAGCTGTGTGGCATGGCACATTATCCTCCTGGAAAAAGCAGTCCAAAAGGGGGCTTTACACGAGACGATCTATCGTGCGATAGATCGTCGGGGTCACGGTTTTTGTGGCACACATCCAGCATCGCTTGCGATGTCGGGCTGTGTAACACCTGCGAGCGACGCAATATCGCTCACAAATCGTGAGTCGTGTTCTTGTCGCTCGGTTTCATAATCTCGTTTAATTAACATGGCACCGGTTGCTCATCGTTCCCGGGATAGCACACGCAGCTCCATGTGACACCCCGGGAACGATGAACAGCAGCTTACCTCCGTCCCACGGCACCCGCCGGCTATGCGGAAGGAAGGTGGTGGGCAGGATGTTTATGTCCGGCTCATCTCCGCCACTCCGCTTCTATTGGCCGGCCGCTGTGTGACGTCACTGTGATGTCAAACGTCCCTCCCCCTTCAGGAAGAGGATGTTCGCCGCCCACAGCGATGTCGCACAGCAGGTAAGTGCGTGTGACGGGGGTTAACGACTTTGTGCGCCATGGGCAACTAATTGCCCGTGATGCACAAAAACGGGGCGGGTACGATCGCTTGTGAAATTGCACGATAGATCGTACCGTGTAAAGCAGGCTTTAGAGTTTGGGAACATTGCCTAAGCAGAAGGAAGCAACTGTTTTTCCAGGATAACCTTGTATGCGGCTTGATTCATACATCCTTCCCAAAGTTTAATCTGCCCAATTCCAGCCTTGCTGAAGCATCTCCAGATCATCACTGATCCTCCACCAAATGTCACAGTGGGTGCAAGACACTGTGGCTTGTACGCTTCTGCATGTCTCCGTCTAACCCTTAGATGACCAGGTGTTGGTCAAAACTGAAAATTAGACTCATCAGAGAAGATTACCTTACTCCAGTCCTCTATGGTCCAATCCTTATGGTCTTTGGCAAACTTTAACCTGGCTCTCCTTTGCTTCTCATAGATGAAAGACTTTTTACTAGCTTTACATGACTTAAGCTCTGCCTCTAGGAGCCTGTTACGAACTGTTCTTGCCGTGCACTTCACCCCAGCTGCCATTTGCAATTCCTTTTGTAGGTCACTTGATGTCATCCTACAGTTGCTGAGTGACATTCAAATCAGATGACGGTCATCCCAGTCAGTGGAGAGTCACTTTCGCCCTCTGCCGGTCTGTAGCTTTGTTGTCCCCAATGTCTGCTGCTTGACCCCATTGTAATGGATTGCCATCTTAGAAATTTTAAGGATGGAGGCAACATGACGCTCACTGCATCCCTCTGCTAGTAAAGCCAGAATTGAGCCCTTCTTTTCCTCACTCAAGACTTTTCTTTTCAACTCCTGGTTAAAAGTTATTTTTTCATTCCTATTACTTTTGGGATATCACTAGCTCTTGCTTTGCCATCCAGCTTGTCCTATTGCAAGAGGAGTGTGAAGACCATGTGGTGCCCTGGACAAGCCAGGGGCCACAGAGCACAACATCAACACACCCCACACTCCCAGCAGGCACACCGAAGTCAAACACAAAACCCTTGTTGCCTTCCTCCAGGGGCTGATGTCCACACCAGGGGGTGGGCCAGGTGGTTGGTCCAGCCCACCGAGGAGTTCACAGTCCTGGAGGCAGGAAACTGTAGTCAGTTTAGCTCAGGCAGAGCTTGAATGCAGAGGCAGATTGAGTTTGGTAGTGAAAGTGAGCAGAAGGAAGTAGTAGTTGAGCAGCCTGAAGTTGGTCCGGGTGTGTGGCCCGGACAGATCAGCAAGGTTGGCAGACGGTGGTGACCGTCTGCAGGAGTGGCCTATCGGAGTTACCGTAAGGACCGTGGACGGGCGGTGGCCCGGCGGTACCGGACCGGTACACAAAGAGAAGCCAGCACCATCTGGCAGGGGCTTTTCGGACCCCGGCAAGGCTAGGAGTTGCCGTGAAATTGCCTAATCCATTAGTGAAGGGGACCTCCTGGGTTTCCAAACAGTCAAGTCCCGACAGAAGGCAACAGTCCAACCAACAGAGGGAGACACCGCCACCGCCAAGGCAACCGTTTCTCAGGGCCAGCGCCTGCGGGCAAAGAGGGGCTCCTCTAGCCCATATCCAAGCTGGGGAGCGGGTTACCGGTGGGAACCCATCGGAACCATCAACCGTACTTAGGTGCAGGGAAAGGCAGTCGCCATCAACCTGCCGGGAGAAACAACACCACAGCCGTCTGTGGGACCCGTCCATCCAGCCGAGTGTTTTACCGAGAACTGTGTCTTCATCATTGGGCTGAGTGGGTACCACCGTGCCGTGCGGCACAGCGCTGCCCCTGCGACCCTGCACCTCACCAGGCCCCGTAACCCGCCTGCCATCCATCCCTACCCCATCACCGGGCCCCGGGACAACCAACCCCCTACCCATGGAGGGGAGAAATAACAACCAAGCTGCTCCCTGTCACCGTTCCCGGGATCCCCGTCCAGAGCAGCGGTGGTGTCACCATTATCACCAAAACTGTGGGTGGCGTCACGGACAATAAATCCCCACAATCAAATCCCCTTTTCACTCACGGGCAAGGAACGCCGCTCGAGTCCCCGGGATCCGGCCCACCGCTCGAGCCACCACCGAGCAGCAGCGGCAGCCGCAGCAGCAGCGGCTGGACCCGAGCAGTGGGAGAGCGCAGCGTCCCCTCCTCCGCCCGCGACAACCACATCAGTGTTTTTTTATACTTTCCTTCATTAAATAAGATTTGGTTCAGGTGATCACCTAATCAGAAGCACATTAAGTAGAATGAGGTGTACTCTGGTTGGAATTCAACTGACATTGGAATGGAATGGCTGTCACCCATGTAGAGAAGCTGATTTTTATGAAACTGTGCAAAAGTGGTCTCTTAATTTTTTCCCCGCTATGTGTGTGTATGTATATATATATATATATATATATATATATATATATATATATACTAAAATTAGTGACCTTGCAACTTCCACACTGGCCACTGGGGCTTTTTTAGACTCTCACATCCTGCCCTTTCAGGAGCAGTTTACAGGGGTTTTCTTACCAACAGAGGCATGATTATAGTGATAGATAACATGCCTATGTACTGTTAATAAGGCAAGATCCACCATTTACGATAGGCAATGTAACAGGTTATCACTGCCCCCCCCCTTTCCATCCCAATTTCCTTTGGACATGCTCAACACAAACGCTTGGGTCGAAGCCTCAACGATGTGGCTATGTACATGTATTTTTTCCTGAAACAACAGGAAGTATTTTATTATGTATAAAAAAATGTAAAAAAAAAATACATTCAACAAACAAAGCTGATTTGATAAGTGAGTAATTTCCTGATAATTTCTTTCCTTTAGGAGTAAAATCAAGACGTTTTGATCCAAACATTCTAATATGAGAAAAAGCTATTTGTACTCTAAAAAAATAGCAAAAATGGGCAATACATAACAACTATAGACAATTTACCTTTTGTGAATATGAGATTGTATAACGTAAGGTAATTTATCCAAACAGTGGTTAGTTGGTGGGCCATTTATAAAACTATGAGGTTATCTGTTTTATCTGTATATCCTGAGATCAAAGAGCACGTAATGACTGCATATGAAGACTACTCGGCCCACCTGGAGATTATAGTTAGGGATCTGGGAATTGAAATGTTTAAACGTTTGGTAAGCACATTTGTCGTCAGCTTTGTTTTTTCTTTCTATAAACCACAGTCTGTTTTACCTACACATTGGCTTAAACATTATATCAGTCATAACCACAGAAGATTAGGAGAGAGGTCAGGAATGCCTTGTGTCCTTCACAAAAAAACTCCATTGTCCCACCCAACTCTCTGAGCTAAAGAACATGTGTCCTAAATAAGTATCTGTGATTTTTTTTTGCATGAAATCAAATTTAATTTTTGTATTATTTATTTTAAATCTCGATTCATTTGTGATCCGTCTGAATTTGTAGTTGTCAGTACGTTTGATGCCATAAGAGCACTCATTAGTATCTGTGCCTCCACTCTTGTCCAGTTCTCTTTAGCTTTGATCACGCTGGTGTCACATAGTATTAAGATTTTTGTTCCAGTTGTCTTATATTGCTGTAGTTTTGCCCTCTCTGGCAGCTTAGTAGTGTTATGTTCTCTGCTTACTAAATCTGGCCTTACGCTGGTGCAGGTTAGAGTTGAGCGCGGTTCGTGGTTCGTGGTTCTCCAGTTCTAGGCTCGAGTGATTTTGGGGCATGTTCTAGATCGAACTAGAACTCGAGCTTTTTGCAAAAGCTCGATAGTTCTAGAAACGTTCGAGAACGGTTCTAGCAGCCAAAAAACAGCTAAATCTTAGCTTGGTTTCTGCTGTAATAGTGTAAGTCACTCTGTGAATCAAACTATTATCACATTTCAGTGTATAGTGTGCGTGAACAGCGCCTTCAGATCACTGCTGTTTCTATAATGGCGATCGCCATTTTTTTTTTTTTTTTTCTTGTCTTCCTTCCCTAAGCGCGCGCGTCTTGTGGGGCTGGCCAGCATGTCAGCCAATCACAGACACACACACACCTAAGTGGACTTTGAGGCAGAGAAGCAACGGCATGTGTGATAGGATCTGCATGTCACATGTCCCTGCATTATAAAACCGGACATTTTCTTCACGATCGCCATTATCTGCCTTCTGCGTCTTTGGTGTCAGACATCACTGTCGCAGTTCCGTCCTTTGTCCTATCGCCGATACAGCTGTATGCGCTGCATACACAGCGTTAGACAGCTTAGGGAGAGCACATTCTAGCAGTCCTTTTAAGGGCTCGTACCGGCAGGGTCAGAGAGCCATAGGTGACAGGTCCTGCAAACAGCAACAGCGTCTGTGTAGCCCAGGTCAGGGATTTCCTCCCTGCATTTCACCATTAGGAGGGAATAGAAAGGCAGGCTTCCATTCCTCTACCCAGAGCACCACAATCCTGCCACTGTACCCTCTTGTCCTCTGCACACTCCAACTCATTCTAAGTAAGCCATTATACTAGCAAACACTCAGTGTACCTAGTGGCATCCTATCTGTGGCTATTGGACTTTGCTATAGTCCCACTAGTGCAAAGACATTTGCAGAGCACATCTGCCTGCATTGCACACTCCAAGTTTTTTAAACTAAGCAATTTTACTAGCAAACACTCAGTGTACCTAGTGGCATCCTATACGTGGCTATTGGACTTTGCTATAGTCCCACTAGTGCAAAGACATTAGCAGAGCACATCTGCCTGCATTGCACACTCCAAGTTTTTTAAACTCAGCCATTATACTAGCAAACACTCAGTGTACCTAGTGGCATCCTATACGTGGCTATTGGACTTTGCTATAGTCCCACTAGGGCCAAGACATTTGCAGAGCGCATCTGCCTGCGTTGCACACTCCAACAAATTATAACGAAGCCATTATACTAGCAAACACTCAGTGTACCTAGTGGCATCCTATACGTGGCTATTGGACTTTGCTATAGTCCCACTAGTGCCAAGACATTTGCAGCACGTCTGCCTGCGTTGCACACTCCAACGAATTATAACTAAGCCATTATACTAGCACACACTCAGTGTACCTAGTGGCATCCTATACGTGGCTATTGGACTTTGCTATAGTCCCACTAGTGCAAAGACATTAGCAGAGCACATCTGCCTGCATTGCACACTCCAAGTTTTTTAAACTCAGCCATTATACTAGCAAACACACAGTGTACCTAGTGGCATCTTATACGTGGCTATTGGACTTTGCTATAGTCCCACTAGGGCCAAGACATTTGCAGAGCGCATCTGCCTGCGTTGCACACTCCAACAAATTATAACGAAGCCATTATACTGGCAAACACTCAGTGTACCTAGTGGCATCCTATACGTGGCTATTGGACTTTGCTATAGTCCCACTAGTGCCAAGACATTTGCAGAGCGCATCTGCCTGCGTTGCACACTCCAACAAATTATAACGAAGCCATTATACTAGCAAACACTCAGTGTACCTAGTGGCATCCTATACGTGGCTATTGGACTTTGCTATAGTCCCACTAGTGCCAAGACATTTGCAGAGCGCATCTGCCTGCGTTGCACACTCCAACTAATTATAACGAAGCCATTATACTAGCAAACACTCAGTGTACCTAGTGGCATCCTATACGTGGCTATTGGACTTTGCTATAGTCCCACTAGTGCCAAGACATTTGCAGAGCGCATCTGCCTGCGTTGCACACTCCAACAAATTATAACGAAGCCATTATACTAGCAAACACTCAGTGTACCTAGTGGCATCCTATACGTGGCTATTGGACTTTGCTATAGTCCCACTAGTGCCAAGACATTTGCAGAGCGCATCTGCCTGCGTTGCACACTCCAACTCATTATAACTAAGCCATTATACTAGCAAACACTCAGTGTACCTAGTGGCATCCTATACGTGGCTATTGGACTTTGCTATAGTCCCACTAGTGCCAAGACATTTGCAGAGCGCATCTGCCTGCGTTGCACACTCCAACTCATTATAACTAAGCCATTATACTAGCAAACACTCACTGTACCTAGTGGCATCCTATACGTGGCTATTGGACTTTGCTATAGTCCCACTAGGGCCAAGACATTTGCAGAGCGCATCTGCCTGCGTTGCACACTCCAACTAATTATAACGAAGCCATTATACTAGCAAACACTCAGTGTACCTAGTGGCATCCTATACGTGGCTATTGGACTTTGCTATAGTCCCACTAGTGCCAAGACATTTGCAGAGCGCATCTGCCTGCGTTGCACACTCCAACTAATTATAACGAAGCCATTATACTAGCACACACTCAGTGTACCTAGTGGCATCCTATACGTGGCTATTGGACTTTGCTATAGTCCCACTAGTGCCAAGACATTTGCAGAGCACATCTGCCTGCATTGCACACTCCAAGTTTTTTAAACTCAGCCATTATACTAGCAAACAGTCAGTGTACCTAGTGGCATCCTAAACGTGGCTATTGTACTTTTGTCAATTCACAGTATTGGAACGTTATTTGCAGCACGTCTGCCTGCATTGCACACTCTAACTTTTTTAAACTCAGCCATTATACTACCAAACAGTCAGTGTACCTAGTGACATCCTATACGTGGCTATTGGACTTTGCTATAGTCCCACTAGTGCCAAGACATTTGCAGAGCGCATCTGCCTGCGTTGCACACTCCAACTAATTATAACGAAGCCATTATACTAGCAAACACTCACTGTACCTAGTTGTATCCTAAACGTGGCTATTGTACTTTTGTCAATTCACAGTATTGGAACGTTATTTGCAGCACGTCTGCCTGCATTGCACACTCTATCTTTTTTAAACTCATCCATTATACTAGCAAACACACAGTGTACCTAGTGGCATCCTATACGTGGCTATTGGACTTTGCTATAGTCCCACTAGTGCCAAGACATTTGCAGAGCGCATCTGCCTGCGTTGCACACTCCAACTAATTATAACGAAGCCATTATACTAGCACACACTCAGTGTACCTAGTGGCATCCTATACGTGGCTATTGGACTTTGCTATAGTCCCACTAGTGCAAAGACATTTGCATAGCACGTCTGCCTGCATTGCACACTACAACTTTTTTAAACTAAGCAATTTTACTAGCAAACACTCACTGTACCTAGTTGTATCCTAAACGTGGCTATTGTACTTTTGTCAATTCACACTACTGCAAATCTATGTGCAGCACCTCTGCATGACAACCTCGTGCTCTGTTTTTAATAAGCTATAATGATAGCACAAAATACTGCCATTTTGTGGCATCATAGAACTGGCTGTTGTATTCCATTAGTGCCCCACTGGTGACAAGCTATTTCTAGCACCTCTACATCACACCCTCATGCACATTTTGCTACGCTAATGTTATAGCAAACTCATGGAATTCATTGCTGCATTTCATAATTCGGAGGGATAGAAAGTCAGGCTTCCTTTAGCTTTTCCTTCTGTTCATAGACAGCATCTCCAAGACAAATTTCCCCTCCACGTCTAAGTGTGGAGAGGCAGCTAGTGCGCATGCGTGTGCCGATGTACCCCAGCTGCAGCATAATTACAGTGTTTCGCCTAGTGAGTATGCTCAGCCTGACTGTGCCATTCCTGACGCTAAGTTTTCATTTCGGGATACAGCGCATGCTCCCACACTAAGTGTGAAAAGCCTCTTTGCACAGGTGCTTGCATTCCGTGCCGGGTCTAAGTCCTGTTTTGGGCATAGACACCATGCTAAAGCTGATAGTCTTTTTTCAGAGACTGTATTTCATGCTACTGAGCATGCTCAGGCACTTCCTGCATCAGAGACTAGGTCCGGTAATGAACTCTTTGGCCCTGGCCCTGATGTGGGGGTCCCATATAGACCACAGGGCATCAGGTGTCCTCCCAAATGGCTTGCAGAGGCCCACACCTATGACTTGTCACCGCATTATTGATGCTCAGACGATGACTGGTGAGGTGTTTGGGTCATGGCAGCCATGAGGTCATCATTGAAGTTGCGTTTCCAAATAGGACGCTAGTTATGCCACTCATGACGTGTCACTCTACTTTTGTCTCCAGGAGGTGCATTGTGGTTCACCCTGGTTTGGGGCGGACCCAGGTTATAAAAGGGGCTGGAGCCAACAAGGAGGTGCGCAGTCTTCTATTATGCTCCGAAAGAGCACACCTCCATGTGTTGAACCCATTGCGGCTTTAGGCCAGAGGTAGGCAGGGATCGGGTGGTGGATGCAGGCCACCACCACAGTTGGTAACGCAGAACGGTTAAGACCAGCTCCTGTCCTAACAGTCCTGCTTGTGCAGCCCAGTGGCATTAACAGGCCTGCTGCTGCTGATGCGCCTGCTGTCCACAGGTGTGGCCCCTACGCACACGGTCAGCGTACTCAATGGCCCCTGTGTTGTTAACAGGGAGTTCCTGGGCTGGGTGGGCATGTGGACCCTGTGACGCTAACAGGGCTCACAGTCTCCAGATCCGAATGGCGTCTAACTCGGTTCAGGCTACTATTAGTTTCATAGCCACACAGCTCTGTATCCTCCACCAAACCTTCAAGTTGCCAACCTCTCCTTTTCCAACTGGGAGCACGGTGGACACTGACTGCTGATGGGGATATATACCTTTCTCTTTCTTTTCTTATTAATTTTCGTTATATAGCGGTCACAGATTATATACCACTTTATCCAAATCTGCCAGTCCCACTGTAACAGATGTTGTTTCTTCAGCAAATGTTACAGTTGCTTAACCACCAAATCCACGGACCAAAACTTTTTTCCCCTTTCCAACACACCTGTTCCCCTTTCCAACAGCATCTGTCCTTTTTCAACTCATTTTGGGATATGACCAAAAGTGCAACTGTGCAGGGACACCGTACTCAACGCCATCTCAGCACAGCAGCCATCCCTCGGTCCCTCCGATGTGGACAAGTAAAAGACCATTTCCTCCTATCCATGACAAAGCGTTGAGATTCACTCTGTGCAGCACTGGTGTTTAGTGGACAAGTAGATCTAAGATTGCGTACCACATTCTGCAGATACTCCTGTATACGTGCGGATATTTCTATGGCAGGAATTAGTTCGCCAAATTTTGTCTTGTACCGGGGATCTAACAGTGTGGCAACCCAGTATTCAGGATTAGTTCAAATTCATACAATCCGAGGGTCATGTAGGTAGTGCAGCAAGAAGGCGCTCATGTGTCTTGTGCATCCAGGAGGACCAAGTCCTTGGTGTGTTGGTGGCAGAGAGGTGAGAATCATGCATCCTTCCTCTGCCCTCTACCCACAACCTCGCACAACCGAAATGTGAGCAAGCTCTCACTCATCTGCTGAGTCTTCCATGCCCATCGCCAGTTCGTCCTCCATTTCTTCATGGGCTCCTGCACTTTCATCAACACTTTTTGCTGATACTATGCGCCCTTGTTAATCCCTCTCCCTCACCATGAATGCCGCATAGGTGCCGCTGACCATCTGGACCTCGTAGATCTTGTTATCCCTTCCGCATATGACTCCTCCTGTACTTCCTCCCCTTCCTCTTGTCCCAACACCTGACTCAGAATAATAATTACAGTGTGCTCCATCATGTAGATGACCAGAATTGTCACGCTGAGAATGACATTGCCAGTGCTAAACATCTTCGTCGACATTTCAAAACTGTGTAGCAGGGTGCATAGGTCCTTGATCTGACACCACTCCAGCAGCGTGATCTGCACCACCTCTGGATCAAGTTATCCCAGGCTATATGTCTTACCGTATTTCAGCAGGGCTCTGCGGTGCTGCCACACACGCTGCAACATGTGCAGATTCCAATTCCTGCGTGTCGAAACATCGCATTTACGGCGTTTAACTGCCAGACCCTAAGACTTCCGGAGTGATGAAAGTTGTTGAGCTGCTGTGTGCGCACGATGGAAGTGAGCACATAGCGAGCGTGCCCACTGCACAAGGCCATGTAGGCCGTGATGGTGTTTTAAAAATTGCTGGCGAATTCGGTTCAACACGTGAGCCCTAAAAGGCACGTGTGTCACATTGCCCTGAGGATGGCCCGCAGCCAGGTTTGCATCATTGCCGCACACGGCTGTTAAGTCACCAACGTAGTCCGCTCCGTCAATTTGTACTCCGGTTGCCAGGTGACAACGTGTTCCTTTCATGAATAGTGCTGATGATGTGAGAGTAGTCGATGCCAGCGGCGCAGGTGGACGCAGGTTATGCTCACCCACTGGGCTGCATTACCTTGACAGATGCAGAATCTCTGGCTGAATGTAGCTGGTGGGTATCTCACAGATGAAATACCATCATTCAGCTACAACCAATGGGAAGACACCACACCCTTTTTTATGCCCATCCTGTCTGCAGACCACTGCCAGACATAGCTATGAACCTCTGGTTAATTTTACCCCCAGTTCAGTTTTATGATTTTGTGTGCTTGTTACCTGACTACTTTTCCTGCTTGCTGTTTATGTACCTTGTTGGCCGATACGCATTTCAACTCTGCTTGTTTTCTGATTCTTTCCTGGCCGTCCCATTCTGTTCCTGTTCCTCAATTAATGTTTTGACCCTGCCTGACTACTATTCTCTGTAATAGCGGTGTGACTCACATTTCCCATACATTTCAAAGTAAAGCTTTGACCGCCTGATGGCATTGAGCTCTGCTGCCAGCATAGTAAGGAGGTGTGTGGTAGTCCTTGTGCGCAGTTGCAAGGAAGGGTGGCCTGACCACACAGGGTTTGCGCCAAGGTAGAGGACCCACACGAGGTTGAAGAGGCAGAAGCAGTGTATTAACTTCTACATACAGAACAAGGATTGAAACAACTCGTGGGGACGGCAAGACTTGTACAGCAGACCGTTCTCCATCTCTCACCATAGTTTGCCAGTGCCCAGTCAGTGACATGTAATGACCCTGTCTATGCTTACTGGTCCAAGTATCTGTGTTGAAATGCACCCTGTGGCACACAGATTTTCTCAAGGAAGTGGTGATGTTGTGTGCGACATGCTGGTGTAGCGCGGGCATGCTTTTCTTGGAGAAGCAGTGGTGATTGGGCATGTGGTACTGGGGCACAGCGACAGACATAAGGTCTGTAAAATCCTGTGTGTCCACTACGCGTAAAGGCAGCATTTCGGTAGCCAACAGCTTACAGAGGGATAGAGTCAACCACTTAGCTTTGTCATGGGTCGCAGTAAGTGGCCTTTTATTTGACCACATCTGAGGGAAAGAGATCTGGCTGCTGTCTGTAGACGGTGTTGAGTAGGGTGTCCCTGGAAAAATGCAGGTTTGTGAGAAAAGTGCAGGCGGAGACATGATGTTGCCTTCATCTTGCCTTCAGATCTGTTCATCTTGTATCATTTTTAAAAAACACATCAAGCAAGGGTTACTCCAAGCGGAGTCTACCTTTTTTCCCAACATTGGGCACACAGACACCCCATCAGTGGCAGCACTTGTGCCCTAGTTGCAAACAGGATGTTTTGATTTGCATCAAGCACATTCCAAATCCACAAGCATTTACTCTCCCCAGGATGACACAGGGGTAGTAAATTCCTTCTGGATCAATGACTTGTTCATTTTGATGAACGTCAGTGTGTCCACATTGTCACTGGACAGACGCGTGCACTTATCTGTCAGCACACACCCAGCAGCACTGAAGAAGACACGTTCAGAGACAACGCTGGCAGCTGCACACGACAAAATCTCCAAGGCGTAACTGGAGAGCTCTGTCAATTTTTCTAGATTTGAAGCCCAAAAGGAGCAAGGCTCCATTTGCAAAGTCATTGCATCGATGTTCATTTGGAGATACTCCTGTATCATCCTCTCCATCCGTTGACTATGTGTCAGACTTGTTGTCTCTGGTGGCCTTGCAAAGGAGGGTCTAAAAAAATTATGAAAATATTCCATAAAATTGCTGTTACCAGCACCAGATACGGTCCTACTGGTACGGGTAGACTGTTGAAGATGACGATGCCGTCCCATGTTTGTCAAGTTACAACTGGGAGAATCACTCCCTTCACCTGCACGGTTGTTTGGTGTAAAAGCCGAGCTAAGATCGAGTAACAGCTTATGCTGATACTCCAGCATACGTGCGTCCCTTTCTATGGGTGGAATTATGTCACAAAATTTGGACTTGTCCCGGGGATCTAATAGTGTGGCAAGCCAGTAGTCATCATCACTTCTAATTTTGACAATCCGAGGGTCATGTTGGAGGTAGTGCAACAATAAGGCACTCATGTGTCTTGCGCAGCCATGCGGACCAAGTCCACGCTGTGTTTGTGGCATAGAGGTGCTAACCGTTCTTTCTTCCTCTGACATCTCCCCCCAACCTCTTTCAACTGAATTTTGACCAAGGTCTCCCTCATCCGCTGAGTCTTCCATGTCCATGGACAGTTCGTCCTCCATATCTTCATGTCCTCCTGCACCTTCCTCAACATCTCGCCTGCTACCATGCGCCCTTGTTGATCCCTGTCCCCCATGGTCCCATGCCTGCCGCGTTGGTGATGATGAACGTCTGGACCTTGGTGATGTTGTTGTGTCTTGCGCATATTAATCCTCCTGTAGTTCCTCCCCTTCCTGTTGTCCCACCCCCTGACTCCGAATAGTGTTTAGCGTGTGCTCCAGCATGTAAATGACTGTAATCGTCATGCTGATAATGGCATTGTCAGCGCTAAACATATTCGTCGCCATGTCGAAACTGTGCAGAACGGTGCATAGGTCCTTGATCTGAGATCACTCCATCAGGGTGATCTGCCCCACTTCTGCATCTCGTTGGCCCAGGCTATACATCATGACGTATTGCACCAGGGCTCGCCGGTGCTGCCACAGTCGCTGTAACATGTGGAGAGTTGAATTCCAGCGTGTCGCCACATCGCATTTCAGGCGATGAACCGGCAGGCCGAAAGACTTCTGGAGCGATGCAAGTCGCTCAGCTGCGGCGGTTGAACGGCGGAAGTGAGCACTGCAGACAGTTTACGTGCCCTGGTCAGAAGGCCATCTAGGCCGGGATAGTGTGTTAAAAATTGCTGGACAACAAGGTTCAACACGTGAGCCATACAAGGCACGTGTGTCACCTTGCCCAGGCGAAGGGCCGCACCCAGGTTTGCAGCATTGTCGCACACGGCCTTACCAGGCTGCAGGTTGAGTGGAGACAACCATTTATTAAACTCGGACCGCAGAGCTGACCACAACTCCTCAGCTGTGTGACTCTTATTCCCAAGACATGTCAAGCTAAAGACCGCCTGATGCCGTTGCGCTCTGCTGCCAGCATAGTAATGAGGGGTGCGTGATTCCTTCTGCGCAGTGAGAACGCTGGTGGCCTGACCAGGCAGGCTTGGGGCGGAGGTGGAGGACCCAGATGAGGTGGAGGATGCAGAAGCAGTGGCGGAACTTGGACAGACAGAGGATTGACACACAAGTCGTGGGGACGGCAAGACTTGTGCAGCAGACCCTTCACCATCTATCAACATAGTTACCCAGTGCCCAGTCAGCGACATGTAACGTTCCTGTCCATGCTTACTGGTCCAAGTATCGGTGGTGAAATGCACCCGTTCACACACAGAGTTTCTCAAGGAAGCGGTGATGTTGTGTGCGACATGCTGGTGTAGCGCGGGCACACCTTTCTTAGAGAAGTAGTGGCGACTAGGCATCTGGTACTGGGGCACAGCGACAGACATAAGGTCTCTAAAATCCTGTGTGTCCACTAGGCGGAAAGGCAGCATTTCGGTAGCCAACAGCTTACAGAGGGATAGAGTCAACCTCTTAGCTTTGTCATGGGTCGGAGGAAGTGACCTTTTATTTGACCACATCTGAGGGACAGAGATCTGGCTGCTGTGTGTAGACGGTGTTGAGTAGGGTGTCCCTGGAAAAATGCAGGTTTGTGAGGAAAGTGCAGGCGGAGACATGATGTTGCCTTCATCCAACGTAGGTGCTATCGATGTCTGAGAGAGCTGTACACACTCACTTGTTTCCCCTTCCAAACCAACTGACGACCTACCAAGCAAACTGCCTGTTGCGGTTACAGTGGTGGAAGTTTTGCGTGGAAAAACAGGTGTGACAGCTGTCCCCACAGTCCTAGAAGATGAAGAGCGCGCGGATGCACTGGAAGGGGCGGGCGGTGGATGGTTCGCTCCGCTAGGCCGCATTGCAGCACAGTGAGCTTCCCACCGGGACCTATGATATTTATTCATGTGACGATTCATGGAAGAAGTTGTCAAACTGCTGAGGTTTTGACCTCTACTAAGAGAATCATGACAAATTTTACATATCACATGATTTGGGCGATCTTTTTCTATGTCAAAAAAGGAACAGGCTAGGCAAGGCTTAGAGGCCATGCGACCTGTTGATGCACCCCGAATAATGCTCATAGGCAGAGTGGTGGCTGAGGATGCAGTTGTAGACGTGCTACCAGTGCTCCGACTCTGTCCAGGAAGGCGCAAGGTAATTTCGTCGTCGGTTGCATCCTCCTCCACCGCCTCTGTTGACCTCCTCGAGTGCCTGACTGGGGGTTGACAGTAGGTGGGATCTAGAACTTCATCATCAATTGTTGTGTTTGCACTCCCCTCCCCCTCAGACCGAGCCTCTTCTTGCCCTGACCGAATATTTAAGTTGTCATCCCAATCGGGTATCTGCGTCTCATCTTCATCAGTATGTTCCTCATTGCCTATAACCACAGTTGTTGGAAAGGCAGCATTTTGGTAGCCAACAGTTTGCATTTTATGAAAGTCAACCTCCAAGCCATGTCATGCCCTTCTAAAAGCATGTATAACACAGCGAGGGGACTCCAACCACAGTCTCCCTCGTTTCCACTCACTGGGCCACACACACCCCACTTGACTGGCATCGGTTGAGCTCCCTTTTGAAAAAGAAAAAGATGCTTTGCATGAAGCACTCTCAAAAATACGCGTGCCTTTCCCGTCCCCTGGCTGACCCAGGGGAAGAAAAGTCCTCTGAGAGCCATGACTTGTTCATCTTGGTTCTTTTAGAGACACAGCGAGGGGACTCCAACCACAGTCTCCCTCGTTTCCACTCACTGGGCCACACACACCCCACTTGACTGGCATCGGTTGAGCTCCCTTTTGAAAAAGAAAAAGATGCTTTGCATGAAGCACTCTCAAAAATACGCGTGCCTTTCCCGTCCCCTGGCTGACCCAGGGGAAGAAAAGTCCTCTGAGAGCCATGACTTGTTCATCTTGGTTCTTTTAGAGACACAGCGAGGGGACTCCAACCACAGTCTCCCTCGTTTCCACTCACTGGGCCACACACACCCCACTTGACTGGCATCGGTTGAGCTCCCTTTTGAAAAAGAAAAAGATGCTTTGCATGAAGCACTCTCAAAAATACGCGTGCCTTTCCCGTCCCCTGGCTGACCCAGGGGAAGAAAAGTCCTCTGAGAGCCATGATTTGTTCATTTTGGGTCTTTTAGAAACACAGCGAGGGGACTCCAACCACAGTCTCCTTCGTTGCCACTAACTGGGCCACACACACCCCACTTGACTGGCATCGGTTGAGCCCCCTTTTGAAAAAGAAAAAGATGCTTTGCATGAAGCACTCTCAAAAATACGCGTGCCTTTCCCGTCCCCTGGCTGACCCAGGGGAAGAAAAGTCCTCTGAGAGCCATGACTTGTTCATCTTGGTTCTTTTAGAGACACAGCGAGGGGACTCCAACCACAGTCTCCCTCGTTTCCACTCACTGGGCCACACACACCCCACT
Source organism: Anomaloglossus baeobatrachus (assembly GCF_048569485.1). Lineage (NCBI taxonomy): Eukaryota > Metazoa > Chordata > Amphibia > Anura > Aromobatidae > Anomaloglossus > Anomaloglossus baeobatrachus. Next base: position 135,089,468 of record NC_134357.1, on the reverse strand, counting down.
TGACTGGCATCGGTTGAGCTCCCTTTTGAAAAAGAAAAAGATGCTTTGCATGAAGCACTCTCAAAAATACGCGTGCCTTTCCCGTCCCCTGGCTGACCCAGGGGAAGAAAAGTCCTCTGAGAGCCATGACTTGTTCATCTTGGTTCTTTTAGAGACACAGCGAGGGGACTCCAACCACAGTCTCCCTCGTTGCCACTCACTGGGCCACACACACCCCACTTGACTGGCATCGGTTGAGCTCCCTTTTGAAAAAGAAAAAGATGCTTTGCATGAAGCACTCTCAAAAATACGCGTGCCTTTCCCGTCCCCTGGCTGACCCAGGGGAAGAAAAGTCCTCTGAGAGCCATGACTTGTTCATCTTGGTTCTTTTAGAGACACAGCGAGGGGACTCCAACCACAGTCTCCCTCGTTTCCACTCACTGGGCCACACACACCCCACTTGACTGGCATCGGTTGAGCTCCCTTTTGAAAAAGAAAAAGATGCTTTGCATGAAGCACTCTCAAAAATACGCGTGCCTTTCCCGTCCCCTGGCTGACCCAGGGGAAGAAAAGTCCTCTGAGAGCCATGACTTGTTCATCTTGGTTCTTTTAGAGACACAGCGAGGGGACTCCAACCACAGTCTCCCTCGTTTCCACTCACTGGGCCACACACACCCCACTTGACTGGCATCGGTTGAGCTCCCTTTTGAAAAAGAAAAAGATGCTTTGCATGAAGCACTCTCAAAAATACGCGTGCCTTTCCCGTCCCCTGGCTGACCCAGGGGAAGAAAAGTCCTCTGAGAGCCATGACTTGTTCATCTTGGTTCTTTTAGAGACACAGCGAGGGGACTCCAACCACAGTCTCCCTGGTTGCCACTCACTGGGCCACACACACCCCACTTGACTGGCATCGGTTGAGCTCCCTTTTGAAAAAGAAAAAGATGCTTTGCATGAAGCACTCTCAAAAATACGCGTGCCTTTCCCGTCCCCTGGCTGACCCAGGGGAAGAAAAGTCCTCTGAGAGCCATGATTTGTTCATTTTGGGTCTTTTAGAAACACAGCGAGGGGACTCCAACCACAGTCTCCTTCGTTGCCACTAACTGGGCCACACACACCCCACTTGACTGGCATCGGTTGAGCTCCCTTTTGAAAAAGAAAAAGATGCTTTGCATGAAGCACTCTCAAAAATACGCGTGCCTTTCCCGTCCCCTGGCTGACCCAGGGGAAGAAAAGTCCTCTGAGAGCCATGATTTGTTCATTTTGGGTCTTTTAGAAACACAGCGAGGGGACTCCAACCACAGTCTCCTTCGTTGCCACTAACTGGGCCACACACACCCCACTTGACTGGCATCGGTTGAGCCCCCTTTTGAAAAAGAAAAAGATGCTTTGCATGAAGCACTCTCAAAAATACGCGTGCCTTTCCCGTCCCCTGGCTGACCCAGGGGAAGAAAAGTCCTCTGAGAGCCATGACTTGTTCATCTTGGTTCTTTTAGAGACACAGCGAGGGGACTCCAACCACAGTCTCCCTCGTTTCCACTCACTGGGCCACACACACCCCACTTGACTGGCATCGGTTGAGCTCCCTTTTGAAAAAGAAAAAGATGCTTTGCATGAAGCACTCTCAAAAATACGCGTGCCTTTCCCGTCCCCTGGCTGACCCAGGGGAAGAAAAGTCCTCTGAGAGCCATGACTTGTTCATCTTGGTTCTTTTAGAGACACAGCGAGGGGACTCCAACCACAGTCTCCCTCGTTTCCACTCACTGGGCCACACACACCCCACTTGACTGGCATCGGTTGAGCTCCCTTTTGAAAAAGAAAAAGATGCTTTGCATGAAGCACTCTCAAAAATACGCGTGCCTTTCCCGTCCCCTGGCTGACCCAGGGGAAGAAAAGTCCTCTGAGAGCCATGACTTGTTCATCTTGGTTCTTTTAGAGACACAGCGAGGGGACTCCAACCACAGTCTCCCTGGTTGCCACTCACTGGGCCACACACACCCCACTTGACTGGCATCGGTTGAGCTCCCTTTTGAAAAAGAAAAAGATGCTTTGCATGAAGCACTCTCAAAAATACGCGTGCCTTTCCCGTCCCCTGGCTGACCCAGGGGAAGAAAAGTCCTCTGAGAACCATGATTTGTTCATTTTGGGTCTTTTAGAAACACAGCGAGGGAACTCCAACCACAGTCTCCTTCGTTGCCACTAACTGGGCCACACACACCCCACTTGACTGGCATCGCTTGAGCCCCCTTTTGAAAAAGAAAAAGATGCTTTGCATGAAGCACTCTCAAAAATACGCGTGCCTTTCCCGTCCCCTGGCTGACCCAGGGGAAGAAAAGTCCTCTGAGAGCCATGACTTGTTCATCTTGGTTCTTTTAGAGACACAGCGAGGGGACTCCAACCACAGTCTCCCTCGTTTCCACTCACTGGGCCACACACACCCCACTTGACTGGCATCGGTTGAGCTCCCTTTTGAAAAAGAAAAAGATGCTTTGCATGAAGCACTCTCAAAAATACGCGTGCCTTTCCCGTCCCCTGGCTGACCCAGGGGAAGAAAAGTCCTCTGAGAGCCATGACTTGTTCATCTTGGTTCTTTTAGAGACACAGCGAGGGGACTCCAACCACAGTCTCCCTCGTTTCCACTCACTGGGCCACACACACCCCACTTGACTGGCATCGGTTGAGCTCCCTTTTGAAAAAGAAAAAGATGCTTTGCATGAAGCACTCTCAAAAATACGCGTGCCTTTCCCGTCCCCTGGCTGACCCAGGGGAAGAAAAGTCCTCTGAGAGCCATGACTTGTTCATCTTGGTTCTTTTAGAGACACAGCGAGGGGACTCCAACCACAGTCTCCCTCGTTTCCACTCACTGGGCCACACACACCCCACTTGACTGGCATCGGTTGAGCTCCCTTTTGAAAAAGAAAAAGATGCTTTGCATGAAGCACTCTCAAAAATACGCGTGCCTTTCCCGTCCCCTGGCTGACCCAGGGGAAGAAAAGTCCTCTGAGAGCCATGACTTGTTCATCTTGGTTCTTTTAGAGACACAGCGAGGGGACTCCAACCACAGTCTCCCTCGTTTCCACTCACTGGGCCACACACACCCCACTTGACTGGCATCGGTTGAGCTCCCTTTTGAAAAAGAAAAAGATGCTTTGCATGAAGCACTCTCAAAAATACGCGTGCCTTTCCCGTCCCCTGGCTGACCCAGGGGAAGAAAAGTCCTCTGAGAGCCATGACTTGTTCATCTTGGTTCTTTTAGAGACACAGCGAGGGGACTCCAACCACAGTCTCCCTGGTTGCCACTCACTGGGCCACACACACCCCACTTGACTGGCATCGGTTGAGCTCCCTTTTGAAAAAGAAAAAGATGCTTTGCATGAAGCACTCTCAAAAATACGCGTGCCTTTCCCGTCCCCTGGCTGACCCAGGGGAAGAAAAGTCCTCTGAGAGCCATGATTTGTTCATTTTGGGTCTTTTAGAAACACAGCGAGGGGACTCCAACCACAGTCTCCTTCGTTGCCACTAACTGGGCCACACACACCCCACTTGACTGGCATCGGTTGAGCCCCCTTTTGAAAAAGAAAAAGATGCTTTGCATGAAGCACTCTCAAAAATACGCGTGCCTTTCCCGTCCCCTGGCTGACCCAGGGGAAGAAAAGTCCTCTGAGAGCCATGACTTGTTCATCTTGGTTCTTTTAGAGACACAGCGAGGGGACTCCAACCACAGTCTCCCTCGTTTCCACTCACTGGGCCACACACACCCCACTTGACTGGCATCGGTTGAGCTCCCTTTTGAAAAAGAAAAAGATGCTTTGCATGAAGCACTCTCAAAAATACGCGTGCCTTTCCCGTCCCCTGGCTGACCCAGGGGAAGAAAAGTCCTCTGAGAGCCATGACTTGTTCATCTTGGTTCTTTTAGAGACACAGCGAGGGGACTCCAACCACAGTCTCCCTCGTTTCCACTCACTGGGCCACACACACCCCACTTGACTGGCATCGGTTGAGCTCCCTTTTGAAAAAGAAAAAGATGCTTTGCATGAAGCACTCTCAAAAATACGCGTGCCTTTCCCGTCCCCTGGCTGACCCAGGGGAAGAAAAGTCCTCTGAGAGCCATGACTTGTTCATCTTGGTTCTTTTAGAGACACAGCGAGGGGACTCCAACCACAGTCTCCCTGGTTGCCACTCACTGGGCCACACACACCCCACTTGACTGGCATCGGTTGAGCTCCCTTTTGAAAAAGAAAAAGATGCTTTGCATGAAGCACTCTCAAAAATACGCGTGCCTTTCCCGTCCCCTGGCTGACCCAGGGGAAGAAAAGTCCTCTGAGAGCCATGATTTGTTCATTTTGGGTCTTTTAGAAACACAGCGAGGGGACTCCAACCACAGTCTCCTTCGTTGCCACTAACTGGGCCACACACACCCCACTTGACTGGCATCGGTTGAGCCCCCTTTTGAAAAAGAAAAAGATGCTTTGCATGAAGCACTCTCAAAAATACGCGTGCCTTTCCCGTCCCCTGGCTGACCCAGGGGAAGAAAAGTCCTCTGAGAGCCATGACTTGTTCATCTTGGTTCTTTTAGAGACACAGCGAGGGGACTCCAACCACAGTCTCCCTGGTTGCCACTCACTGGGCCACACACACCCCACTTGACTGGCATCGGTTGAGCTCCCTTTTGAAAAAGAAAAAGATGCTTTGCATGAAGCACTCTCAAAAATACGCGTGCCTTTCCCGTCCCCTGGCTGACCCAGGGGAAGAAAAGTCCTCTGAGAGCCATGTCCACATTGTCAGTGGACAGACACGTGTGCTTATCTGCCAGCAGACCCACAGCAGCACTGAAGACAGGTTCCGAGAGAACGCTGGCTGCAGGACACGACAAGATCCCCAAGACGTACGTGGCGAGCTCAGGCAATTTATCAAGATTGGAAGCCAAGAATGAGCAGGGCTCAAGTTACACATTAATGGAATCGATGTTTCCTTGCATATACTCATATATCTGTGTGTCCTCCTCTTTTTCCTTGTCCAGCTCTTTTGTTTTCGCATGAGTATATGTCCTTGTCACTTTCCCATGTGTTGTGAGTTGTTTGTGACCTTTTGGACACCTTTGAGGGTGTTTTCTAGGTGTTTTTCTGTGTTTGTGATTGCCTGCCATTGTTTCCTATGCAGTTCGAGTTCGGTTCGTCGAACGTTCGACGAACCGAACTCGAACGGGAGGTCCGTTCGGCGAACCAACCTCGAGCCGAACCGCGACCGGTTCGCTCATCTCTAGTGCAGGTGCCCATTTTATGAGCGACTTGTCATTCTTACTAAACCTGGGAAGACACACCATTCATTGTGAAAGAAAAAATTATCCAGGTTCTCCAATAAAACTAGATAAACCTTTATTCCAGTACCATTAAAATAACATTGTCAACACAGGGAGGCCGCTCATGTTGATGCGTTACGACTGAAGTGGTCTTAAGGCCCTGTCACACACAGAGATAAATCTGCGGCAGATCTGTGGTTGCAGTGAAATTGTGGACAATCAGTGCCAGGTTTGTGGTTGTGTACAAATGGAACAATATGTCCATAATTTCACTGCAACCACAGATCTGCCAAAGAATTTTTCTCTGTGTGTGACGGGGCCTTTAGTGTTACATCTGTATGGTGAGTTTAATCCTCTCTTTTGACCATCCTCAGGTGAGATAGCCACCTGTCTACGGTATTTGGCAAAAGTTTACTCCGGTTTTTCCATTAAAAACACATGTATGCTCGATTGAGCCAACAGTGAATATGTATGGAGAACTCAGGAGAAGTAGCTGTAGACCAAAACAGCATTGATCGTATAGCTATTCAAGGTGTATGGTCAAGAGAGTTCCCTTAAAGGGAGTCTGTTCGCAGGTTTTTGCTACCTAATCTGAGAGCAGCATGATTTAGGGGCAGAGACTCTGATTTCAGGGATGTGTCACTTACTAGAGTTTGTGTTGTTTCAATAAATCTGAGTTTTATCACCAGGAGATTATCATTTTACATCTAGTTGTCTTATGCCATGTAGTATTCCTGTTCTGTGTAATCCCACACCCACCACTGATTAGCAGCTTTTTGACAGTTTCTGCCTCTTTCACACGTCCGTGCAAAACACACACGTTTTGCACAGTCCGTGGTGTAGATGCGTATCTGTGTGTGTGTCTGTGTGTGTGTTCAGCGTGTGCTGTCAGTGTGCTATCCATGTGACATCCGCATAGCACACGGACAGCATGAATTTTTATACTTACCTGTCGAAGGTGCTGCTGTGGCCGGCGCTGCTGCTGCTTCTGGTCCTCGGTGCAGTGCATATGCAATGAGCATAATGAGCGGGGGTCTGAAACAAGTGACACCAGCGGCAGAGGCAGCAGTGCTGGAGAAGGTGAGTATAGAAATTCATTTTATTTCACAGAAATGTGGTTTTCTTTAGTACGTGTCACACTGATGTCACACGGATCACATCAGTGTGCGGTCCGTGTGGTCCTGTGACACCCATGCTGCCGGAGAAAAATGGAACATGTCTGCATATGGAGCACACGGACACACGGTCCATGGGAAAACACACACGAGTGTGCAAACCCATTGATTTTAATGGGTCTACATGTGCCCATGTCTCCGGCCAGGGCCGGATTAAGGTTGGTGGGGGCCCCTGGGCAGAAAATCTGGTGGGGGCCCCATAACCTTAACATTTTTAGCCATAACATTAGAGGGCGTGTGAAGCCCCACAGGTGTAGTGTCGGTGCATTACCTTCAGGGACTCCACTCGGCTGGATCTGGTCACAGGTAGGAGATCTTCTTCTTGTCGTGACGCCACTCTCAGTATTACGGCCAGTAGGGACCGCCACTGCAGGTTGAGGGTCGCCTGGGGCTGATGGTATGTGCAGTTAGTTGGAATAGCCTCCTGAGAGTGAGGCAAGCCCCAGGGCCCGGTGTAGGTGCGTAGTACCACAAGGCGCAGAATGACTCAACACAGGCAGGATGTCTTTCAGGGTTTTTACTCACAGTTGATGGCAGGGTGAGTAACCCGGGCGTAGCTGGGATGAACCAAGTGGGAACCAGGTGTCCTTCAGGCTGACTTGTGAGGGTGACTACTAACTCGCCTTCCTTAGCCCTTGGTGGTTTGGGGTAACCCCGACTTTGAGTCCCTATGGGGGTCACCCAGGGAAGATGCTGCAGCCTCTCTCCCCTTCGTTTGCCGTTTGCTTGTCGCCTGGACCAGGCCACTCCAGCTGCTTGCCTCCTGTGACCTATGGGCCCTCACTGTGGCTACGTGGCTGCGGCTTTTGTGGTGTTGTGGCGTGGGCTTTGAGAGCCCCACACCGGCAGGTTTAGCAAAAGAAAGCTGGATCTATCTCCGCTTCGGGATCTGCCGCCCGTTTGGGCCTGGTGCTCTCTAGCAGTCTCCTTACTTCCCACTCCGTTGCTCTCTCTCTAGCTGAAGATGGATTTCGGGTAGCACTCCTAGTTGACCGTTCTCCCCCGTCGGTAGCCACTGCGCGGACGCTGTCAGACTACAGCAGCCCAGGGGAAGGGGTCAGCTCTCCTCGGAGCTCCCTGGACTCTGCTCTGAACCGGCTCACATCTGGGACCTTCACTCCTGCTCCTGTCTGAGCTTCACTTTCCTGCTCCTCACTCCTCCACACTCTGCTGCAGACCCTAGACTGTTTACTCCTCCTTCTCTTTTCCCTTTTGTGCCTGCCTACGCCACCTAGCAACCAGACTCTCTTACCACACCCCTTGAGAGGAGATGGAGGCTTTTGGCCCCCTCCACTATTCCAGTGAAGGTGAAGGCTTTTCCCCCTCCTGGGATCCCCAGGGGTCCTCTCATGGGTACATGTGTGAGACCTGATCACTATGCGCCTGTGTTCCACACCCCGGTCAGCCTTCTGGATTACCTGTATTGTACTGTCCCCAGCATGGGTGCAGTACTCAGTGGTGCCTGACCAGGTCAGGGGCGCCACAGGCGAACCGTAGCATTTAGATATAAATCCAATGAACATTTATCTTATCCTGTTCTGCCACATTCAGATTTACAGGACTACAATACAGATACAGTCCAGGATAACTCACATCCATCACTTATACACAGAAAGTAGAGTTAGGCTATGTGCGCACGTTGCATTTGTCTCTGCAGAAATTTCTGCAGCAATTTGAACAGCACACGTGCGCTTCAAATCGCTACAGAAAGAGTCCGTAATGAAAAGCCAATTTCATGCGCTCTGAGTGCAGCCCCTCCCATAGACAGAGCAGGGGCTGCATGCAAAGCACATGAAAGAAGTGACATGTCACTTCTTAGAACGCAGCGCTTCAGGCAGCAGCCGAATCACTACACTCTAATACACCACGTGCGCATGGCTCCTGCATAATCTTCATAGATTGTGCTGGGGACGCAGGACGCATGCAGTTACGCTGAGGTGCAGATCGCAGCGTAACTGCATGCAAATACGCAACGTGCGTACAGAACCTTACTCACATACTTTTTATTGATCCCAATGTTAAGGCAGCCAGGGCCGGCTCCAGGTTTTTGTGGCCTCCGGGTGAGAGTCTCAGTGGACCCCATCCACACACAGACACGCACATACACATACAGGCATACGTATATATACATATTTGAAGACAAATTCAGAAAAATACATATAAACAGACAAATATATGCACAGTCATATACACTGACATACATGCAGATACAGACGCATTAGGGCTCGTGCGCATGTTGCGTAATTCCATGCATTTACGCTGCGTATAGCACTGCAGTGTAAATGCATGCGTCCTGCGTCCCCAGCACGATCTATGTAGATTGTGCATGCCACGTGCGCACGTTGCTTTTATGAACGCAGCGATTTGGGTGCTAAAATGTTGACCCAAATCTGTGAGTTCATAAAATGAGCATGTCAATTATTCCGTGCGCTATGGATGCAGCTCCCCTCTGTCTATGGTGGGGGCAGCAGCCAGAGCGCATGAAATCGGCATTTTTTGTAAAGAAAAACTGCATCCATTATGCAGTGTTTCTGCAGCGATTTGACGCGCACATGTGCTGTCAAATCGCTGCAGAATATTCAGCAGTTACGTGTGCATGAGCCTTTACAGGTATTAATATGGGGAAATCGCCAGCAGCCTCACTCACCTCTCCCGCTTGTTTCCGTCCAGCTCCTTTAGGACATGTGGCTGTGTTTCACGATGGCTGTCACTAATAGACATGACTGCACACTGACAGCACTGCTGTATATACATCACAGGAGGGGCTGGGGGCTACAATATATACATTACAGGAGGGGCAGGGGGCATAGACGTTACTGGAGTGGCAAACAGCTCTGGTGGTGTACTCATTACTGGGATAGGTGACATAGCGCTCTGGGGGACCCATATAGTTCTGGGGGGCTGCACAGACTGCTTCTTACACACACAGCTCTGACACACACACACACACACACACACACAGCTCTGACACACACACACAGCTCTGACACACACACACAGCTCTGACACACACAGCTCTGACACACACACAGCTCTGACACACACACACACACACACCTCTGACACACACACACACAGCTCTGACACACACACATCTCTGACACACATACACACACACAGCTCTGACACACATACACAGCTCTGACACACACAGCTCTGACACACACAGCTCTGACACACACAGCTCTGACACACACACACACACACACACAGCTCTGACACACACACACACACACACACAGCTCTGACACACACACAGCTCTGACACACACACACACAGCTCTGACACACACACACACAGCTCTGACACACACACACAGCTCTGACACACACACACAGCTCTGACACATACACACACACATCTCTGACACATACAGTTAGGTCCAGAAATATTTGTACAGTGACACAAGTTTTGTTATTTTAGCTGTTTACAAAAACATGTTCAGAAATACAATTATATATATAATATGGGCTGAAAGTGCACACTCCCAGCTGCAATATGAGAGTTTTCACATCCAAATCGGAGAAAGGGTTTAGGAATCATAGCTCTGTAATGCATAGTCTCCTCTTTTTCAAGGGACCAAAAGTAATTGGACAAGGGACTCTAAGGGCTGCAATTAACTCTGAAGGCATCTCCCTCATTAACCTGTAATCAATGAAGTTGTTAAAAGGTCTGGGGTTGATTACAGGTGTGTGGTTTTGCATTTGGAAGCTGTTGCTGTGACCAGACAACATGCGGTCTAAGGAACTCTCAATTGAGGTGAAGCAGAACATCCTGAGGCTGAAAAAAAAGAAAAAATCCATCAGAGAGATAGCAGACATGCTTGGAGTAGCAAAATCAACAGTCGGGTACATTCTGAGAAAAAGGAATTGACTGGTGAGCTTGGGTACTCAAAAAGGCCTGGGCGTCCACGGATGACAACAGTGGTGGATGATTTCCGCATACTTTCTTTGGTGAAGAAGAACCCGTTCACAACATCAACTGAAGTCCAGAACTCTCTCAGTGAAGTAGGTGTATCTGTCTCTAAGTCAACAGTAAAGAGAAGACTCCATGAAAGTAAATACAAAGGGTTCACATCTAGATGCAAACCATTCATCAATTCCAAAAATAGACAGGCCAGAGTTAAATTTGCTGAAAAACACCTCATGAAGCCAGCTCAGTTCTGGAAAAGTATTCTATGGACAGATGAGACCAAGATCAACCTGTACCAGAATGATGGGAAGAAAAAAGTTTGGAGAAGAAAGGGAACGGCACATGATCCAAGGCACACCACATCCTCTGTAAAACATGGTGGAGGCAACGTGATGGCATGGGCATGCATGGCTTTCAATGGCACTGGGTCACTTGTGTTTATTGATGACATAACAGCAGACAAGAGTAGCAGGATGAATTCTGAAGTGTACCGGGATATACTTTCAGCCCAGATTCAGCCAAATGCCGCAAAGTTGATCGGACGGCGCTTCATAGTACAGATGGACAATGACCCCAAGCATACAGCCAAAGCTACCCAGGAGTTCATGAGTGCAAAAAGTGGAACATTCTGCAATGGCCAAGTCAATCACCAGATCTTAACCCAATTGAGCATGCATTTCACTTGCTCAAATCCAGACTTAAGACGGAAAGACCCACAAACAAGCAAGACCTGAAGGCTGCGGCTGTAAAGGCCTGGCAAAGCATTAAGAAGGAGGAAACCCAGAGTTTGGTGATGTCCATGGGTTCCAGACATAAGGCAGTGATTGCCTCCAAAGGATTCGCAACAAAATATTGAAAATAAAAAAATTTTTTTGGGTTGGGTTTATTTGTCCAATTACTTTTGACCTCCTAAAATGTGGAGTGTTTGTAAAGAAATGTGTACAATTCCTACAATTTCTATCAGATATTTTTGTTCAAACCTTCAAATTAAACGTTACAATCTGCACTTGAATTCTGTTGTAGAGGTTTCATTTCAAATCCAATGTGGTGGCATGCAGAGCCCAACTCGCGAAAATTGTGTCACTGTCCAAATATTTCTGGACCTAACTGTACACACACACATCTCTGACACATACACACACACAGCTCTGACACATACACACACACAGCTCTGACACACATACACAGCTCTGACACACATACACAGCTCTGACACACATACACAGCTCTGACACACACACACAGCTCTGACACACACGGCTCTGACACACACACAGCTCTGACACACACACACACACAGCTCTGACACACACACACACACAGCTCTGACACACACACACACAGCTCTGACACACACACAGCTCTGACACACACACACACACAGCTCTGACACACACACACACACAGCTCTGACACACACACACACAGCTCTGACACACACACAGCTCTGACACACACAATGCACCCACCCATCACCCCCCCACACACACACACACAATGCACCCCCCTTTACCGCCTACACACACACACACACACACACAATGCACCCCCCATCACTCCCTACACACACACAATGCACCCCCCTTTACCCCTACACACACACACACACAAAATGCACCCCCCATCACCCCCTACACACACACACACACACAATGCACCCCCCTTTACCTCTACACACACACAATGCACCCCCCATCACCCCCTACACACACACACAAACACACACACACACAATGCATCCCCCATCACCCCCTAGACACACACACACACACACACACACACACACAATGCATCCCCCATCACCCCCTACACACACAATGCACCCCCATCACCCCCTACACACACAATGCACCCATCACCCCCTACAAACACACACACACACACACAATGTGTGTCGCCCTGGACAAGCCAGGGGACACAGGTAACAACACACACACACCCCCACCCCCAGCAGTTCACAGCAGACATCCCCAAAGTGACCTGCTTTCTGCCTCAGACTGACACACCAGGTGGGCGGAGTGAGGAGATGGGGACGCCCACCCTGGAGTGAGCTGACTTGAGGCAGGAAACAAGCCCAGTCTAGTCCTAGGAGAGGAAGAGTGAAGGTCTGCAGAGAGAGGCAGACAGAGCCAGGGGCCTAGGTTGGAGCCTAGGGCCTCGTAGAGAAAGTCCGGCAGACGCTAAGTGCCGTCTGCAGGGAGCCGGGAAGACAGCTGGTGGAACCGTAGGTAGCCGGGGCGGGGCAGTGGCCCCCCGGTACGGAGTCGGGGAGCCAGCTGGAAGCCGGAGTGCAGAAGAAGGGTGCACGGCAGTGGAAGAAAGGACTTACACCATCAAACTGGGTCAGGGGAGAAACAACAACCGCAGCCGTCTGAGGGTACCCGTCCATCCAGCCGAGTGTTTTACTAAGAACTCTGTCAGTGTCTCAGGCTGACTGAGTACCACAGTGCCGCAAGGCACAGCGCTGCCCCCGCGTCCCTGCACCCACCAGGCCCTGCATCTAACCCCATCACCGGGCCCCGGGATCACCAACCCCTACCCACGGAGGGGCAACCCAACATCTCGCTGCTACACACCATCGTCCCCGGGCCTATAGAGCAGCGGTGGTGAAATCACCACAACCGTGGGTGGCGTCACGGACAATAAACATCATCCCCACACCCAACAACCCCCTTTCACTCACGGGCGAGGAGTGCCGCTCGAGAAACCCCCGGGATCCGGCCCACCGCTCGAGCCACCACTGAGCAGCAGCCGCCGGACCCGAGCAGAAGGGGGTGAGCGTAGTGTGCTGACACCCTCCTCCCCGCCCACAACAACTTGGCGTCACGAACAGGATCTTACCGCTCTGCCGTCTGGTAGAGGTGCGCCTTGTTACCGCCGGAGGTATCCGGCAGAAAAATTTCAGAAGTCGCCATCTTTGGCGCGAAAATTTCCCGCTCGAGCATCTTCCCCGAGCAGGAAAGGCGCGAAAGTGGAGCCCCGCCCCCTGAAGAAGGAAGTGCTAAAAAGAAGCTAAGGGGGACGGGATGGCGTCCGGCCGCATGTGAACCGCGGCTGTGGAAGCAGGGACGCCAGGACTCTGCCAGCATTTGGTTCCTGGAAGAGGCCGCCGCAGTGATGCACCGACCCGTTACCCCTGTTATCGGTAGCGGAGCCCGCAGCGTCTGTGGGGGAGGACCCAGACCTGGGGTCCCCAGGCCTCACTTTTGTCACCACCCTGCCACTGGCCCCGGCAGTCCGCCCGGCCGCGACGGAGATGACGACGGCTCCGGCAGTCCGCCCGGCCGCAACGGCAGCGAAGTACCGGTCCCGTTGACCGATCTGGAGCCGTTCCTGGACTGGGGTCAAGGGGTGCTGCCTGGGCTTTAGGGGCAGCACCAAGGCTAGGTTATTTGGGTGGGTGACTGAAGGACCCGTTACCCTGTTATTATTAAAAGTGTTGGACTGTTAAAGCAACGTTAAAGTAATGTGGATCCCGTTTTGGGAGGGTTGAAAATGCTTGTGTTAATGTTTTGATCTTTTGCAGTTTAAAAGAAAAATAAAACCGGTGATGGACGGGCAGCCCGAGGACGGTCTGCATTTTGCTAAGGGGGAATGTGTCGCCCTGGACAAGCCAGGGGACACAGGTAACAACACACACACCCCCACCCCCAGCAGTTCACAGCAGACATCCCCAAAGTGACCTGCTTTCTGCCTCAGACTGACACACCAGGTGGGCGGAGTGAGGAGATGGGGACGCCCACCCTGGAGTGAGCTGACTTGAGGCAGGAAACAAGCCGAGTCTAGTCCTAGGAGAGGAAGAGTGAAGGTCTGCAGTGAGAGGCAGACAGAGCCAGGGGCCTAGGTTGGAGCCTAGGGCCTCGTAGAGAAAGTCCGGCAGACGCTAAGTGCCGTCTGCAGGGAGCCGGGGAGACAGCTGGTGGAACCGCAGGTAGCCGGGGCGGGGCAGTGGCCCCCCGGTACGGAGTCGGGGAGCCAGCTGGAAGCCGGAATGCAGGAGAAGGGTGCACGGCAGTGGAAGAAAGGACTTACACCATCAAACTGGGTCAGGGGAGAAACAACAACCGCAGCCGTCTGAGGGTACCCGTCCATCCAGCCGAGTGTTTTACTAAGAACTGTGTCAGTGTCTCAGGCTGAGTGAGTACCACAGTGCCGCAAGGCACAGCGCTGCCCCCGCGTCCCTGCACCCACCAGGCCCTGCATCTAACCTCATCACCGGGCCCCGGGATCACCAACCCCTACCCACGGAGGGGCAACCCAACATCTCGCTGCTACACACCATCGTCCCCGGGCCTATAGAGCAGCGGTGGTGAAATCACCACAACCGTGGGTGGCGTCACGGACAATAAACATCATCCCCACACCCAACAACCCCCTTTCACTCACGGGCGAGGAGTGCCGCTCGAGAAACCCCCGGGATCCGGCCCACCGCTCGAGTCACCACTGAGCAGCAGCCGCCGGACCCGAGCAGAAGGGGGTGAGCATAGTGTGCTGACACCCTCCTCCCCGCCCGCGACAAATGCACCCCCCATCACCCCCTACACACACACACTCAAATACAATGCACCCACCATTCCTCCCTACACACACACAAATACAATGCACCCCCCATAACTCCCCCCACACAAAACACACATACAATGCACCCACCCATCACCCCCTACACACACACACACACACACAATGCACCCACCCATCACCCCCTACACACACAAAATGCATCTCCCCATCACCCCCTACACACACAATGCATCCCCCCATCACCCCCCCCCACACACACACACACAATGCACCCCCCATCACCTCTACACACACACACACAATGCACCCCCCCATTACCCCTCCCCCCACACACAATACAATGCAACCCTCATCACCCCCTACACACACGAATCACACTGCCCCATCCCTACACACTCCTGCCTCCCCCCCTCCCTCAGAATACAGTACTCCTCCTCTGCCTGCCACAAAGCTGTGTTCCACGTCCTTCACAGATGTTCCCCGTTATGTGTCCTCAGCCCCTCCCCACTCATCATCATTAATTAAACCTGTCTCTTCGGCTCCTTCATGGAGCGCTTACCATCTGATATCCCCTGTGTGCTGGCGCCCGCAGCACTGTGATGATGTCAGCAAGGTGCTGATCTCATCACGTTGCTGCACGTCGGGGGCGGGGCCCAGTCCCGGCACACTGTTCAAATGTATTTACGTCTGAAAGACGCAAATACATTTGAATAGGAAGAAGGACGAAGCTGCGAGCATCGGCTCCGCTGCGCTCCTCTGCATTGTGTGCATGCCGGACACACAGCACACAGCAGAGCCGGCACAGCACAGCGCTGCCTCCTGCTCCTGCTGCAGCTAGTGTGTCGGGCCTGCATGCACACACTGCGGAGGAGCGTGGCTGCACATACAGCGGCCCATTACACCGTGTCCCTGCTTCTGGGGGGGGGGCAGGTGCTCCCCGCCCCTCGCTGGGTACGCCCATGACGGCCGCAGCACATAGGGAGCTCATTGGCACACCTCTGACCCCGGAAGTACCAGCGATTGTACTTCCGGGGTCATTCAGCGTCCTGTGCCCGCAGTTTGTTTTTGCGTCTTAAAGACGCAGATACAAATAAATGCCGGTGCATCGCCCCACTCCCCCCCCTCCCTCCGAAAACACAGCTGATTTATTAGACTGTCTTTACGGAGGGGGAGAGGGTGTGAAGAAAAAACAATGCTGACTAGTATGGCCCTGGTGGTGGGGGCCCCCTTAGAAGCTCTTTTGGTGGGGGCCCCTGGGCTGGAGCCCCGCCTGCCCCGCCTATAATCCGGCCCTGTCTCCAGCACGTGTAAAAATGGACGTCACACGTACCGGAGACAAGGATGTGTGAAGAAGGCCTTAAAGTGTACACAGAAATCTGCCAATCAATGATATGGGTGGGGTAATAGCGAGCTCAAAATGCAGAGACTTGCTAGATGTGCAGCAGAGAACACAGGAATTACTCAAAATGATAGCAAGCAGACTAGCAAGAGCTACACATCACTGGAATCAGGGTCTCTGTCTCTACATTATGCTGCTCTCAGATGCAGGAGCAAAAACTTGGTGACAGATTCCCTTCAAGAGTATAAACTAAAAGCACGGATTAAATCAAAGTAAAATGAAACCTGTGACAGATGTTCTTTAGGCTGGGAGATAATGCTAACAATTGGTTTTCCATACATTACAGAAACATTGGAGTTGCATAACATTTTTTTGCAGGTTTATATAAAGGAATGTGAGGAAATCTAGTGCTGAATAACACATGATTTTCTGAAGCCTACAATTGCAATAAAAAATTTTCAATTCCTGCTTGCAAATTGAAGGGGTTTTCACACAATGTTCAGTTTAAAGTTGATTTTAATCAACAGATTTTGGAATAATAATAATTTTCACAACTGGATGTGTTTATTAAAAATGTTCCTGTGCTGAGATAATCTTCTATATGTGTCCCTGCTGTGTACTGTGTATTGGCTGTGTCTGACCATACAGAGACATGGTCTGATGATACCACAGCTCCTGGGCTTGGGAAGAACATAAAAGAAAGTATACAGATAGCATAGCACGGGATCACAGCTGATTCTTTTTGTGAGGTAAAACATTTCCATGTCTCCTTTTAAAAAATGTTTTACCACAGAGAAAGAATTGCAATACTGCACTGTAATCTCTATACACTATTTTACAGCACAGGATCAAACTTATTATTTCTTAAAGGTAAATGATTTTTTTTTTTTTTTTAAACAGGCAGAGAAACATTTATATTCCCCACTCCAAAATATGTGGTTTGTTTAAACCATGTCCCTGTACGGTCAGACACAGCCATTACACAGTACATAACAGGGGAACATAAATAAGATTATCTCAGCACAGGAACATTTTTTTTAAAACACATCCAATTGAGGAAATTATTATTATTCCAAGATCTATTAATTAAAATGAACGTGAACATTGTTCATAGGAAAACTCCTTTAAGTTCATTAGCAAGATTTACAAACTTTCTGCTGGTTGCAAAAAAAAACAATTAAACAAAGAGGATTTAAGAAGCTCAACACAACTAATGTAACAAGTGTTTTTATACAAATTCAACACAAAATGACATTTTTACTGACTCCTGCAGTCTCAAAATTACTTATCACCTTTATGTCAATGTCCTTAGTACTTAGTACAGCACATTTTGGTTAGTATGACCTGCTTGCTGGAAACATGATTTAACTTCTGGCAAAATCTCACCAAAGAATTTTGATGAGTTTCAAGTGCAGCAACTGTGGAGACCACTCCAGAATCTTCCAGAGATGTTTCAGAAACCAAGTCTTGGTGGACTTTGAGGCATGCCTTTGGATCATAGTCTTATTCAATGGTCCAATGATGCTGAAGCTTCAGCTCCTCACAGAAAGCATGAATTACATTTTCTTTTAAGATTTCCTGATACTTAATAATAAAATAAAATTACCTTCCACCCCCTACAGGTTTCCATTGCCAGGGCCACCTCTATGCTTCACTGTGGGCATGGTGTTCATTTTAGCATATGTTTACCACTTCCTCCTCCATACATACTGCATATCTATAGTCCTAAAAAGTTCCAGTTCTTTTTCATCACTCCACAGAACAGAATCAATTGGAAAACTGTTTTGGCCTAATTATATGGTGTTAAGTATATTGGAGCCATATTGTTTTGCGCTTTTGGATTAGAAGAGATATATGTGTTGGATTTCAAGTAAGGCAACCTTCAGTGTTTGATAATATTATTATTATTATTATTATTATTATTTATTTGTAGAGCACCATTAATTCTATGGTGCTGTACATGAGAAGGGGTTACATACAGAATACATGAACAAGTTACAATAGACAGACTGGTACAGAGGGAAGAGGACCCTGCCCTTGCGGGCTTACATTCTATTGGATTTTGGGGAGGAGACAGTAGGTGGTTTACCGAGCAAAATGGAACCTCAGTATCTGCTGCCACCAACTATTTTATTTATTTATTTTTGTTCCTTTAATTCTATTAAGGCTGTGTGCGCACTTTGCGTCGAGTTTCTTGCAGTTGTAAATGCATCCTCTGGCAGAAATTGTCTTTGTCAAATTTGGTTTTGACCACAAAAACGCTAAAAATACGCTTGCGTTTTTACCGCGTTTTTACCACGATTTACATGCTTTTTCATTGCTTAAAGTCAGATGCATTTTGAATACAAATACACTGCTAAATAAAGCTTAAACATTCAAACACTATGAAAAAAACGGGAAAAATTGATAACAAATATCATGATTAAAATCATGCACAAAATAGCTAATTTTATTAAAAATGTTATAATATTTATTCATAAAATAACGTTAAATTATGGATTTTCCATAATTTAATTGTTGGACTGTGTGTGTGTAAAGAAACATATCATGCCATTATTATAAAGTCAAAAACGCATGCGTTGATTTTGTCAAAAAACCATGTAAAACGCTAGAATTTTGAAGTAGATTGCGTTTTGAAAGTTCTCATTGACTCTAATGTTAGCAAATCTCTGCCAAAATGGCAAAAACAATTGACATGCTGCTTCTTAAACGCTGAGCTTTTGCCAAATTTTCTGCAACTGAAACGCTGCGTTTTTAACAGCATTGTGCGCACAAGAAATCACAATTTCCCATAGACTTTGCTTGAAAATCAAAGCGCATTGATTTTGGCATTAAAACGCTGTAGTTCAAAACGCATGAAAAAACGCAAAGTGCGTACACAGCCTTAGCTTCTGGCAAAATCTCACCAAAGATTTTTGATGAGTTTCAAGTGCGGCGACTGTGGCGACCACTCCAGAATCTTCCAGGAATTTTTCAGAAACCAAGCCTTGGTAGACTTTGAGGCATGCTTTGGAACATAGTCTTATTCAATGGTCCAATGATGCTCATGCTTCAGCTACTCACAGAATTACATTTTCTTTTAAGATTTCCTGATGCTTAATAATAAAATAAAATTACCTTCCACCCCCTACAGGTTTCCATTGCCAGGGCCACCTCTATGCTTCACTGTGGGCAGGGTGTTCATTTCAGCATATGCTTACCGCTTCCTCCTCCATACATACTGCATATCTATAGTCCTAAAAAGTTCCAGCTCTTCTTTATCGCTCCACAGAATAGAATCAATCGCAAAACGTTTTTTGGCTTAATTATATGGTGTTGAGTATATTGGAGCAATATTGTTTTGCGCTTTTGGATTAGAAGAGGTATATGTGTTGGATTTCAAGTAAGGCAACCTTCAGTGTTTGATATTATTATTATTTATTTGTAGAGCCTCATTAATTCCATGGTGCTGTACATGAGAAGGGGGTTACATACAGAATACATGAACAAGTTACAATAGACAGACTGGTACAGAGGGCTTACATTCTATTGGATTTTGGGGAGGAGACAGTAGGTGGTTTACCGTGCAAACTGGAATCTCAGAATCTGCTGCCACCAACTATTTTATTTATTTATTTTTGTTCCTTTAATTCCATTTAGATGGTATTATTATTATTTATTATTATAGCGCCATTTATTCCATAGCGCTTTACATGTGAAAGGGGTATACATAGTATGGACAAGTACAATAATCATAATACAAGGCACAGACTGGTACAGGAGGAGGTCCCTGCTCACAGTCTACAAGGTATTGGGCACAGTTTCTGAGACACATACCTATCATTCTACAAACCACTTAAAGATGTGCACCTTAAGAGGCAGGAGCATACATCTCCTGGCTGAGCATGCACGAAGAGCGGAATTCTCATTCAATAGAAAGTCTGATTCACACATTCATAGTCTTCAGACCCCTAGCCAATCAAGGCATTGGATGTGCTTTATTACAAGCATACCTGATATTACTAATCAAGCCTTAATTAGTAGCCCCAGGTGTGCTTGAGAGAATATCTGAGTGATAAATGTGCTCATATTAGGGGGTTAAATAATTCTGAAAGTACATTAGTCCTTAAAAGTGTCATTTTGTTGCGAGTCTGATGAAAACACTTGTTATATTAGTTGTGCTCAAGTATTATAATTGATTGTGTGTGATTGGGTTATTGCATCAGAAATTTCCAAATGTCGCTAATATACAGTATTTTCAAAGGGGACAATTGATATCATTGTAGATTGATTTTTTTTTTCTCTTCATTTTATAGTCTAGGTATGGAGCATGATGGTCAGGGAAATCGCTGTGCTGATGAAACCAGTATGGGAAGCATCATGGCTCCACTGGTGCAGGCCGCATTCCATCGTTATCACTGGTCGAGATGCAGTAAGCAAGAACTTAATAGATACATTCAGTAAGTTCCTGAAATTCTATTCCAAAGATGAAGCCTTCATTTAAAGCAAAGCAATTTTGTTTCTGTAGGTGGAAGACTTCTGTGGCTTTAGAGATGTGTAATCTGAACATCTGTATGTAAAACTTGTGAATAGTGGATGAGTCAGAAGCAACAATGAAGGTCTAGACAGTCTTTTGTAGTGTGGTTGTGACCTGAGTGCAATCACTAGCTGGAATCTCGCTGTCTCCTTGTGGTGTATTGTATATCTGAAGGTTCTCCTTTGTCTATTCTAACCATTGCTGTGTTATTTATATCATCTATGTTAAAAAATATTAGGTCTAAAAATGCTTGTGCAAATTTATTTTAGCAAAAAGAGGAAATAAAAATCATCTTCATGTTTTGCATCTTACCCTTTCCGCCGCAGCCAATTTTAATTTTTTAGTTTTTTTTTCCCCTCCTTTTCTTCCAAGAGCCATTTTTCTATCCACATAAACATATGAGAGCTCGTTTTTTGCCAGATGAGTTGTACTTTTGAGTGACAACATTCATTTTAAAACAGATTATACTGGAAAACAGAAAAAATATACAGTGAATTTCTCCAAGTGCGGTGAAATTATGGAAAAAAGAAACCCACAATTTTTACATTGGTTTTTAGGAATTCTTTTTACACTGTAGATAGTGAAATAATAATCCGTCAATATGATTCTCCACATCATTACGACTACGGCAATGCCAAACATTTTTTATATTTTGACAAATCGGACTTTTATGTAGTGATACCACATATGTGTATTTTTTTCTATTATTTTAATGGGAGAAAATGGGTGATTTGAACTTTTATGCTTCTTTTATTATTTTTCATATTTTTGAAAAACTTTTTTACAATTTTGCACTGTATTTATTAGTCCCTTTGGGGGACCTGATCACAAGGTTTCACTGGAGCCCTGTGAGGCAGACCCCGGCTGTTATAGCAACACATTGGTGCCCTGTGATAATGTCACAGTAGCGCCAATGGGCGCATAGAATGATGCATACCCACACCAGAGTGCTGCTAATGCTCCTGTCAGTGTTTGACAGCAGCATGTTACAGGTTAACAGTCGCAGGCAGAGCTCAGCTCCATCCTCAGTTATTAAAGGCAGGTCCTAGTTGTAACACACACCTTTGTTGGAGATTGGGCGAGATCACCACTGCACATGTACGGCGGAGGTCGATAATAGGTTTAGTACTAAAGGCTGCCATACACCACTGAACTCTCATCTGGCTAACAGTTATGTGTCCTTCCCCACAACCCTGTCCAAACGTATGCTAAACTTCACCAAGTGTGGTTCTATTCTTAAGGTCCAGTCACACATAACGAGATCGTTAACGAGATCGTTACTACGTCAGAGTTTCCGGATCGTTGTTAAGTCGTTGGTGAGATGGTTGGTGAGATGTCACACAGTCATTTTCCCAACGACTTTAGTAACGATGCAGTGACCTGTATAACGATCTCGTTGGTCGTTGGGACCCTGTCACACAGCAGCTATGTAACGATTCCGACCTCGAATAGAGGCGTAGTGTTTGACGCTGTAAGCCACGTAGGCGTGCATATGCGTCGCCTTTTCCACACCCCTCCGCTCTGATTGGTGGCTAATACTGCGTTGTGATTAGGCAGCCCTCCTAGAAGGCAACTTTGTATTGCTTCCTCCTTTGTCCCTTTTTGAGCCTTGCTTTGAGGATAGAACCTACGACTCCACCCGGATTAATTCGTACTTTGTTCCCGGTTGCTTGCTTGCTTTTCGGATCGAAGCTGCATCTGCACCCGGATTCATCCCTCCTTCGTTCTATCCTCAAAACAAGGCTCAAAAAGGAACAAAGCATGAAGCGATATCCAATCAGAACGCAGTACTATTCTCAGAGCCAACAAATCGGTGCAGAGGGGGTGCGAAAAAAGTGACGCAACTACATGCCTACGTGTCACACTTTAAGTTTTCATCTAGGTCATTAACTAGATCGTTGGTAGGTGTCAAACATACAGATCTATCCTGCCCAGCAGGACTCCAACGAGCCAAAAATGGCCCAGGACATTCAGCAACGACCAACAATCTTACAGCAGAGGGCGGATCGTTGGTACGTGTCAAACATAACGAGATCGCTGGTGAAGTTGTTGTTTCGTCACAGAAACAGTGACGGAGCAATGATGTCGTTAGCGATCTCGTTATGTGTGAAGTGGCCTTTAATAAGGAAAGGGAAAAGCTGAGGGGTCGTTTGTCCCCTGAGAGATTTAATGTCAATTGTTCCCATGTGAGAACAAAGGACTGGGCATATCAAAATCCAGCCTGTGTGATTTCATATTTTTCTCAAAATTGCTGTCAGATAATCCCTTCAACATTCTTCTGGAAAGAAGGATTTTTAGATTGGATTTTAAAGTATCCTGTTAACAAAAAAGAGGTAGGGGTATCTCTTTTACTCCCTTTAAGCAAGTACTAAAATAAAAATGACGGCTATCCAATAGGTGTGACCTCCAGCAGGGTAATAAAAAAATCATAGCACAATTATCAGGCCGAAAACCTATACAGAAAAAACATGTAGGGCTCATAAATACCAATACATAATCGATCTTAATTGAAACAAGTATGAAAATAAAACATGAACTCATACAATACTAGACATATAAAGCACTCTAAGGGCTCATGCGCACGTAACTGCTGATTATTCTGCAGCGATTTGACAGCACATGTGCGCTTCAAATCGCTGCAGAATGAATGCAGTATTTTTGTTAAAAAAAGCCGATTTCATGCGCTATGGCTGCTGCCCCCACCATAGACTGAGTGGGAGCTGCATCCAGAACGCACAAATAATTGACATGCTGCTTTTATGTACGCACGGATTTGGGTCAAAATTTTAGCACCCAAATCGCTACGTTCATAAAAGCATCGTGCGCACATACCATTCACAATCTACATAGATTGTGCAGGGGACGCAGGACGCATGCATTTACGCTGCAGTGCAATACGCAGCGTAAATGCATGTTAGTCTGCAATGTGCGCATGAGCCCTAATAGCTGAAGAAATGATCAGAACCAGATGGTCCGACTATACACAGTCAGCATACAAAGGTCACTCTAAATAAAGTCAAATTGGTTAAAATAACATGAATGTATAATGAAGAATAGTGCGAAATGTGTTGGGCACAGTTCTCTGGTGAGATATTACTGTTACCACCGTGTTATTGTGTATAATTGTGTCCTGTCTCTATTGCCATTCTCTGCTCTACTTGTCTACCATGCTCGGAGAATTCATCTCCTGTAGGCACTTGATAAAGTTTTATTGTTACCTTGGAATATGTTCCTGTTATTGGAAACCTTGTCTTTATTTACCTATTTGCACCTTGTGAACTTTGCATATAGACCGGTATTGGATGTTTTCCACCTTTTCCACTTGTATTTGTGTCAGCAAGTATTGATTTTATATTGGTACTGTATATATGAGTTGCATATGCTTTTTTTTCTTTATAGGTACTCTCCAAAATTTAAATTTGATGGAGACGTTTAAGCTGGGAGAAATATTCATGGATACATTAGAGTTACACCACTTTAGAGTTTATCCACACAATGGATTTGTTGCAGAAATTTCTCAATTTTAAAGTAGATCTATATGGGGCTTGCAGTAATACATGGCCCCAGAAACCAACCCAGTAAGATTTCTTTACTATTGCATATTTTTCTGCAACAAGTTTGGTGTGTGTGAGAACTATGATCCTTACATCTCATGAAAATGACTGGTGACCACTACTTTGTGCTATCAATAATAATTAACGTTCAATCTTCCACCCTTTCTATTCTGTTTTAGTTCCTACGATTGTCTCCTCGATGATCCCTTTGAACATAAATGGCCAAAACTCCCAGAATTACCAGGGATTAACTACTCTATGGATGAACAATGCAGATTTGACTTTGGAGTGGGTTACAGGATGTGCACTGCGGTGAGTATTACATTAACAGTATAACCATAGAGTCAATGCCTAAGGATTTATAGACTGAGGTGTAGACAAACGTACATGTAGCCACAGTAGTAGTATTGTGGAATATCTTTGCAGATGTACCATATAGTTTAAAGGTGGTTCAGCATAGATTAAAATGCTTAAACCAACCATTCCACAATTCCTTGAATGGCCGAAGCCTGAGAGGCAATAGGAGCACATTTTTAACAGCAATAATAGAAAGGTCTAAAAAAATGGCTTCACAGCACCAGTAGGGTAAAAGTCCAAACGTTTATCAATACAGTATAAGGTTCAATGAGCGACACCGGAACAGACTAACTCTTTTAAACTTACGCGTTATGATCTCAACCATTCTTAGTCACGATTTCTAAATGTTTGAGTTATGTTCGAAACACGTATGTTTAACAAGGGTTAATGTGTTTTGATGTTGTTCGTTGCACCTTGTAATATATTGTTGAACTTTTTGATCCTTATAGTGTAACCTCTTACTGACATATGACATGCATTTACATCATATGCTGGCTTTCTAACTTTATTGCGGTCTCACAAGCTGGGCCCATATCTTTTCTGGTAGAGGATGGCAGTGATATTCAGTCATTAGCTTTAACAGCCGCAGATGGAGTTGAGCTCTCTGACAGCGACATTTACAGTGTGCTTCATTTTATGCACTTGTGACATGATCGTGGGACACCAATGGGTTGCCATGATGGCCAGGGGTCTGCTGAAGAACTCTGTTTCTGACATGACGATACTCCTGTGAATGTCAGCCTGCAGCTGGTGTTCATAGAAGACTGTGATTTCCGCTATACATATCAGTACAGTAGCATTGCTGTATATACAACAAACGTTTAGTTGGATGATCTCACGTTCAAGTCCCCAAAGAGGACTAACAAATACAGTGAGAAGTGAAAAAATATGATTTTTTTTTAAAGTAAAAATTGAAATCACTTCCATTTCTCCCCAATAAAAATAATAAAAAAACACATATTTGGTTTCAAATTGTTCTAAAATATTAAAGTAATTAACCTAATTGGTAATGAGAAAAAAATAAAAATGCCAAAATTTCATTTTTTTTGGGCTGCCACAATACTGCAATAAAATGCAATAAGAGTAAGAGGAGATCAAAACAACATATCTACCCAAAATGGTATCAGTAAAAATGTCAATTCATAGCGGAAAAGACCCTCACACTGCTCCATCGACCCAAATTTGAAAACATTATGGGTCTAAGAAAATATCATCACTTAATTAAAAAAAAACAAAACAAAAAAAAACAAAACTATGATTCATGTTTGTTATCTGATAATAGTGTTGACCTGGTGAATCATATGGCCAGATCAGTTTTACCATAAAATGAATGCTATAAATACTAAAAAAAACCATTGCAGAATTTCGCCTTTTGCGCTGTTTTGGTGCACTTGGAATCCCCCCGCTTTCCAGTACATTATATGATAATATGAATGGTGTCATTCAAAAGTAAAACTTGTTCCGCAAAATACAAGCCCTCATATGTCTATGTGTTACATGTGGCACTAAACGACCGCCAATCAGCTGTTTGTTTACAGTTTTCACTTGGTTGTTTTATTCCATATTTTGACAGGCAGTCCGCTCTTCAAATGTGCACAGAGTGAGCAATAATACGATAGATCATTCTGTGTGCATAGGCTACTATTGCTCTAAGCAACACCTGTTTTATGTACCCAGGTTGATGTGTGGCCAAAAAATAATAATGATCTAAGCCAAAACATCATATCACCTGAAGAACAAGCTTTTTGCTTATTTGTCAATTGATCAGAAGCCTGTTTACACTGCACGAGTAATAGGAACAATCATAGGAACATTCATTCATTGTCAATATTTATGTGTAATAGTTAAGATTGAGATTAACCTGATAGATCTTCAGCGACCACTTTTTCCCTTTTATCCCCTTTATCATACTGTGTTTTCAGGAAGCTAAAACAGTTTTGCTGTATGCTTAATTTTCTATACTGGAGCCAATCAAAAAACTTTATTCCATGCGAAAGTTGCCTGCATGCTGCTGTGAACAATAAAGAAAACAATAAAACAATTATGTGGGCTCCCAGCTATTTTTGATAACCAGCGCAGGTAATGCCGACAGCTTGGGGCTGCAACACTCAGATGTCAGCTTTATCTTGGCTAGTTATCAAAAATAGTGGATACCACTCCATTTTTTTAAATTGTTTAAAAAATTACTTGGGGTCCCCCCTATTTTTGATAAGCAGCCAATGTAAAGCTGACAGCTGGGGGCTGGTATTATCAGGCTGGGAGGGCCCATGGTTATTTGGCCACTTCCAGCCTAAAAATAGCAGCCTGCAGCCACCCCAGAAGTAGCTCATTCATTAGAGCCATTTTTAGCTCTTCCCAATTGCCCTGGTGCGGTGGTAATTGGGGTAATATTATTGGGGTTGATGTCAACTGTGAATTGACAGCTGACAACAAGCCCAAGGGTTAGTAATGGATAGGCGTCTATCAAATGCTCTCATTAGTAATCTGTTAAGTATACAGTTAAAAAAATGAACACAGGGAAAAAAAAGTTTATTTGAATAAACATTCCCCCACACTCCTTTATTCACCAATTTATTAATTAAAAAGAAATCCTGGAAGTTGTGACATCCAATGAAGTAATGTCCCACAACACCAATTGATTCCTATGGAACTTCGTTCTGAGAATGTACTCAGAACAAGGCTCCATAGGTCACTCCTGGCCAGTGCAGCTTAGAATGTCTCACGAGTAGTGACGTCAGTGATTCAGTGATGTCACTGCTGGTGAGACATAATTTAAAAAAAATGAGGAAGCCCTTCTATTTTTGATAATCAGGCAAAGTTAGGCCTTCTTCACACATCCGTGTCTCCAGTATGTGTTTGGTCCGTTTCCTCACGTGCGGAGACACGGGCACACGTAGACCCATTAAAATCAATGGGTCAGCTCTCACTTGCGTGTTTTGCCATGGACCGTGTGTCCATGTGGAGCATACGTGTGCCCGTGTGCTCCACATGTAGACATGTCCGTTTTTCTCTGGCATCACGGGTGTCACATGGACTGCACGGATGTGATCCGTGTGACATGCACCGGAGAAAACACACGTGTCTGTGAATTAAAAGGAATTTCTATACTCACCTTCTCCAGCCCTGCTGTCTCTGCCACTGCTGTCACTTGTTTCTGACCCCCGCTCATTATGCTCATCGCATATTTACTGCACTGCGGGCCAGAAGCAGCAGCAGCGGGGAGTTGGCAGGACCGGAGACCGGAGATCAGAACCACGGACAGCAATGCCAGGGACAGGTGAGCAGAAAGTTCCTGTTCTCCGTGTATTATCACGGACAGCAAATGGAGAACACACGAGTGCCATAAACACAGCACACGGAGGGAAATATGCACCTTTCACATGTCCGTGAAAAACGTGTGTGATTTTCACGGACGTGTGAAAGAGGCCTAAAGCAGAGAGCTGAGGGTTACAGCCTGCAGTTGTCTGCTTTACCTGCGCTGGCTATCAAAAATAGGTGGGACCAGAGGTCATTTTTTTTATCTATCCTCTATCCACATTTGTTTGCAAGGCAATTGCCCCATTTTGATTTCTTTTTCAGCCCCCTAACCTTTAGAATGAGTCTTTTACAGCTAATTACAGCACAGAAGTTCAGGTCACCATTGACCCTAATAGAGATGAGCCAACCTTTGGAAGTTCGGTTCGGCAGGTACATTTGAATCTTAAAAAAGTTTGGTTTTTAACCCCGACTAAATTTGAACCTCAATGGAAGTCAGTAATTGGGCATTTCATGGCTCCTCCCACATGATGCGCGCCATAATCAGAATACTTCCAGGTGAGGGTGGGTGGGGTTTTTCAATTTAGTTTCCTTTGTTTGTGTGTGCACACTACATCTGATCATGCTGATTTTACCCCCAGTGTGAGCCGTTCATACACTGCACACAGCTCGCACAGTGCGGTGCATCAATCATACCCAAGCACAGCGCTGCTCTCTTAAGTGGTTTGCACTCGTAACTCACTCGAACTTCGAACTTGAAATTTGATTTTTTTGGAAGTCGGTTTCCACATCGAACCTCAGGTTCACTCATGTCTAGTCTCAAATGAAACTTTTAACTAAAATCCAACCAAACCCGGCGAGCCTGAACTTCCACGGGTCTGCTCATCTCTGTTGAGACATTTATGTCAATAGCATCTTTAAAAATATATTTACTTAGAAAATTGGTGAGGTGTTCAATATTTATTTCACCCGCTGTATGTATCATTAGTTTGAAATCACAAGTATATCACTTTATTTTTCCAAGGTTAAAAGTCTTTAAGAAAATCTATATTTTTTATCCAATAATTTTCAAAGCACATGAAAGCATGCAGACTTATATATTTTCTTTTATAAATGTCATGACTTGTTCTTCACTGTTCTCTTTTGAATTTAGCCTTTTAGTGATTAAATGTATGAAAAAAAGCTAATGTTTATTCTCACAGTTTAGGACATTTGACCCTTGCAAGCAGCTGTGGTGCAGTCACCCAGATAATCCCTATTTCTGCAAAACGA
Source organism: Anomaloglossus baeobatrachus (assembly GCF_048569485.1). Lineage (NCBI taxonomy): Eukaryota > Metazoa > Chordata > Amphibia > Anura > Aromobatidae > Anomaloglossus > Anomaloglossus baeobatrachus. Next base: position 135,060,291 of record NC_134357.1, on the reverse strand, counting down.
AAAAGGGCCCCCCTCTCGATGGAACTGAATGTTCTCCAGGAAAGGTACTGATTCTTAAGAACAACATTTCCACAATTTGCTACTGACCTGACATATTTTTGTTTTGCGATTCTATATCACAATTTGAACAATCTGTCACACAAACAGAGCAGACCACCATCATAAAGTCCAATATGAATTATTCATTGTGCTATGGGGGGGCTTGATCAAGATGCAGGATAAAAGATTGATGCCTATGCTACTAAGCGAGGGGACTAGTCCCAAGGGCGTTATATCCCCGGACTAATCCGCCCTCTTAACATGTTAGCACACCCACAGGGGTGTGCCAACATGTTATTAAATGCAACCTCACGAGCAGTGCCGCACGTGCCTGTGTTCATTGTTACCGCGCTTCTGAATGCCAGGCACTTCTGGTCATGCGCAGTATGAAGCCGGGTGTTTACGTCCCGGCTTCAGAGAGGTCTACAGCGCATGACTGGAAGTGCTGGGGCATTCCGATTCAGTGTTCACTACGGACACCGGTACGTGCGTCACCGCTGGTGATGCTGAATTGAACAGCATGTTAGCACACCCCTGTGTAAGGGATATAACGCCCTTGGGTCTAGTCCCCTCGCTCATTTGCATAAGATAAAAGAGCTTTAGAAATACTTTCTCAAATGATCTCTTTATCTATGCTAGTGTATACAGGGTATTACACACCAATTTTAATAAGAATTAGAGAATTCAACTGTTAATAGACCGAAAACTGATTACTCTAAAAACAATTTTTATTTATAAACATTAAAATTATAAGTTCAAGCTATATCTCATTGTATGTAGCTATATCGGTCAGTGAACACACATCCAGTCGTGCAGAGCTAGATATACTCTAAAGGGATATCAGACTAGGGAAATTAAGGATAGCCCAGTGAGGTTCTTTTTGATAGAAATTGTAATATCAACTAAGATGTTAAAAAATGGCCAGGTCATAGATCCCTAGTCCTTCACCTTCCTGGCAGCGGAGGTAAACACCATAATGTTTCGGGCGCCCCCGCTCCTCGTCGGCTATCCCTAGTAGGCCCTAGAACTGCCTGTGTGTCAATAATTGACCTAAAGCCCAGAAAGTGTGGTTAGTGCTGAAGTCAGGATTATTCAATCACACTAGGTGCATAGTCAATATGCTGATTAGTATTAAATATATTAGTTGGTCATAGGGGAAATCCCCATACAGAGTAGTTGTAAAAAATGCTCCCCTCAGATGCACTCTAATGGGTGAGAGGGAGTACACAGGTAGCTGTCAAAAATCCGTTACCCAGTGCAGATGACCAACTGCATTAAAGTGGACCTGTAAGAATTAAATCCCAGTAGGGTAAACTTAACTTGCTGGAGAACAACCTCACAGAAGATTCCCGACGCGTTTCCCCCACTTTGTTCGGGATTCATCAGGGGATGTTACCATCTCATGACAATGCACATAATCCAGGTCACCTTTAAGTTTTCAGTGTCCTGCCAAAGGATCCCTCAGAGACTGTAAATGGTAGTCGGATGGTCCTCCTGTTAATGCAGAATGGACCTCAGCACCTCACCCTGTCAGTATCGGGCTGAATAGGATCCGCACATGTATATTGTACTGGATCCTTTTAAAGCATCCTTTTAAAGTGGGGGAAACGCGTCGGGAATCTTCTGTGAGGTTGTTCTCCAGCAAGTTAAGTTTACCCTACTGGGATTTAATTCTTACAGGTCCACTTTAATGCAGTTGGTCATCTGCACTGGGTAACGGATTTTTGACAGCTACCTGTGTACTCCCTCTCACCCATTAGAGTGCATCTGAGGGGAGCATTTTTTACAACTACTCTGTATGGGGATTTCCCCTATGACCAACTAATATATTTAATATTAATCAGCATATTGACTATGCACCTAGTGTGATTGAATAATCCTGACTTCAGCGCTAACCACACTTTCTGGGCTTTAGGTCAATTATTGACACACAGGCAGTTCTAGGGCCTACTAGGGATAGCCGACGAGGAGCGGGGGCGCCCGAAACATTATGGTGTTTACCTCCGCTGCCAGGAAGGTGAAGGACTAGGGATCTATGACCTGGCCATTTTTTAACATCTTAGTTGATATTACAATTTCTATCAAAAAGAACCTCACTGGGCTATCCTTAATTTCCCTAGTCTGATATCCCTTTAGAGTATATCTAGCTCTGCACGACTGGATGTGTGTTCACTGACCGATATAGCTACATACAATGAGATATAGCTTGAACTTATAATTTTAATGTTTATAAATAAAAATTGTTTTTAGAGTAATCAGTTTTCGGTCTATTAATAGTGTATACAGGGACAGTTAGGCAGGGATCAGCAATATACCGTATTTTTCGGACCATAAGACGCACCCTCAGCTGACCGGGACAGACAGGAAGACATCGCGATGCTGCAGGGGGACGGCTCCACACACGGTGATGGCTCCACTCAGCAGCGCTGCAGCTGAGACAGAGAGGAAGATGATCGGTGCTGTATGGAGTGAGGAAAGGTGAGTATAAACGTTTATTTGTTTTCTGTGCCACAGGATACAGGCCATATACCAGGATGGGGATATATTATGAGCAGGATGAGGCTATTTTATGAGCAGGATGGGGGTATATTATGAGCAGGATGGGGATATATTATGAGCAGGATGGGGCTATTTTATGAGCAGGATGGGGCTATTTTATGAGCAGGATGGGAGTATATTATGAGCAGGATAGGGATATATCATGATCAGGATGGGGGTATTTTATGAGCAGGATGGGGTATATAGCAGGATGGGGTATATGAGCAGGATGGATGGGGGTATATGAGCAGGACGGGGTATATGAGCAGGATCATTACCAGAATGGGGTACCTTAGTAGAGAATTTGGGGACATTACTCCCATAACAGTGTCAGCAGCAGATCCTCGCCCCATAACAGTGTGTCATGACCACATTTTTTGGTTAAAATTTTATTTTCTTATTTTCCTCCTCTAAAACCAGGGTGCGTCTTATGGTCAGGTGCGTCTTATAGTCCGAAAAATACGGTACATCTAGAACTGCTCGTGGGTCTGGGTGCATATTGCACCTGACAGGTTCCCTTTAATTTCCATCATAATGTTACTTCTCAGCAAAATGACAATAAAGACTTATTGGATTAAATATTTTTATGCTGTTTGTATGAAGGTCAAATATGTTCTGTAACAATGTCTACATACTGTATATTAAAAAATAAAGACCTTTACATAGGGTACCCTATTTATATAAATGTAAGTACGGGATATAATGGGTTCATGGATTATATAAATATTTTCATGGGTACTGTATTGCATTCTTGTTTTTTTAGTGGTGCTTTAAAGGTCATTGCATCTGGAAGTCACCTGAGCAATCCTACAGTCAGGATGGAGGATGGAGCTCATGGTCAAGACTTGGATCATGTTCTCGAACATGTGGTGGAGGAGTGCGTTCCCGTGCCCGACAATGCAATAACCCACCGTAAGTACCACAGGCAATATCTTCGTAAAAGTATTGGCTGTTTTTGCCATCCACTTTTGATCTTCAGACTTTGATTTACAATATTACCCATTTGCTTAATACCTCTAGATGCTCTGCCTACTTCTTTGAAAATAGGCATGGATATTTCACTGGAAAATGTTTCCATCGTTGACGGTATCTATAAACAATTTTATATTTAGGGGTCTGTCAGCTCTTCTCTGATATCAGATTTCAAGAGAAATTAATCTGCAAAATCTTAAAGAATGTCTTGGAGTTTTAATATGATCAGAAGTTAGTGAAGTATACTCTGAAATATGATGCTTACACTCATATAAATTATGCGATTGTTACTGAATCCATGTGTCAAACTATGGAAATGAAAAATAGAAATATCTGGACTAAGCGAATGTGGTTACACTACTATATTACAACGTTCCTGTGGAATGGAAAACCTTGGTAATTTGGAAAGATGTTCATTTTTCCATATGCTCTTTGGAAAAGTTTTTGTGTATTTTATATAGTAATGCATTTTATATAGTGTACATAGTAAAAAAAAAATCATACAAATGCCTCAAAAGAAAATGTCTTTGGGCTGGACGTTAGTGAGGCAAAAGTTGAAATCAGGTGAACATGATTTACAGTTGTGGCCATTTTTTCCCTAAGATCAGTTTCAGATTATCAGTATTTGTTAGCTAAAACCTAGAGTAAACCCTACAATGGGAAAAACTATAATGGAAAGATTTGCATCTCTTCTGTTTAGGAACTAGCAATACAGCCATACTTGATCCCCAGGATTGATGGGCGCACGAGAAGTCAAACTCCGACTGATCATAAAGTGATGGCATATCCTAGCAAAATGCTGTCCCTTTATGTGACACAAATAGATTTGATAAAGTATAACGATATCTATAGTCTACAGCAAGCTTAGTTTATGTTATACATTACATCACAAAAGTGAGTACTTCCCTCATATTTTTGTAAATGTTTTATTATATCTTTTCATGGGATAACACTGAAGATATGACACTGATACAATGTAAAGTAATCAGTGTACAGCTTGTATAACAATGTAAATTTGGTGTGCTCTCTATATAACTCAACACTAAGCCATTAATGTCTAAACTGCTGGCAACAAAAGTGAGTACACCCCTAAGTGAAATTGGTTAAAGTATGTCCACAGTGTCAACATTGTGTTTAGCCACCTGTATTTTCAAGCACTTATTTAACTCTCTTGGGCATGGAGTTCCCTAGAGCTTCACAGGAGCCACTGGAACCTCTTAAATCCTCTATTCAGGGGTAAGATTCAGCCGGTTATGTCCGGTTCAGGAGAACCGGTTGTTAAAATAGCAGCCGGTTCCCCGAACCGGCAAGAAACAGCTCCGGCGATCCAGTTCCCTGTATTCATTTGTGTTAGTGTCCTTAAGACTCTAACACAAATGATTCCCCGTACCTCCGCGCCGCACTTCCCGGTACAGTGGAGTATGTCTGCTCCCTGACCCGGCGTGCGACGCACTGACGCTGCAGAGAGGTCATGGCAGTGTGGGGAGGTAGCTCCTCGTCCTGCCCTCTGTCAGCGTCTGTGTGCAGAGAGCCGCAGAGGACGGAAGACAGAGGAGAGGCCGCTGGTGCTTGGAGTGAGCCGAAGATGCAGGGAGCAGGGAGAGGAGCCACATAAGATGGCAGCTATATGGGGAAAGGAGACCACATAAGATGGGAGCTATATGGGGAGAGGGGCCACATAAGATGGGAGCTATATGGGGACCACATAAGATGGTAGCTATATGGGGAGAGGGGCCACATAAGATGGGAGCTATATGGGGGAAGGAGACCACATAAGATGGGAGCTATATGGGGAAAGGAGACCACATAAGATGGGAGCTATATGGGGAGAGGAGGCTACAATAGATGGGAGCTATATGGGAAAAGGAGTCATATGGGACAGGATCTGCAGTGGAAAAGGAGCACATGGGATGAGTCCTGCTGGGGAAAGAGGCCATAATGGGATGGGATCTGCAGTGGAAAAGGAGCACATGGGATGAGATCTGCTGGGGAAAGAGACCATAATGGGATGGGATTTGCAGGGGAAAGAGGCCATAATGGGATGGGATCTGCAGGGGAAAGAGGCCATAATGGGATGGGATCTGCAGGGGAAAGAGGCCATAATAAGATGGGATCTGCAGGAGAAAGAGGCCATAATGAGATGGGATCTGCAGGGGAAAAGAGGCCATAATGGTATGGGATCTGCAGGGGAAAGAGGCTATAATGGGATGGGATCTGCAGGGGAAAGAGGCCATAATGGGATGGGATCTGCAGGGGGAAAGAGGCCATAATGAGATGGGATCTGCAGGGGAAAGAGGCCATAATGGGATGGGATCTGCTGGGGAAAGAGGTCATAATGAGTAGAGATGAGCAAACCAGCCGCGGTTCAGCTCGAGTTCGGTTCGTCGAATGGAGGTCTCGTTCGAGTTCAGTTCGGCGAACGTTCGACGAACCGAACTCGAACCGCATAGGAAACAATGGCAGGCAATCACAAACACATAAAAACACCTAGAAAACACCCTCAAAGGTGTCCAAAAGGTGACAAACAATTCACAACACAACACAAACACATGGGAAAGTGACAAGGACATACAGTGCCTACATACAAGTAGTATTCAACCCCCTGCAGATTTAGCAGGTTTACACATTCGGAATTAACTTGGCATTGTGAAATGTGGACTGTAGATCAGCCTGGAAGTGTGAAATGCACTGCAGCAAAAAAGAATGTTATTTCTTTTTTTATTTTTTTTTTTTAAATTGTGAAAAGTTTATTCAGAGGGTCATTTATTATTCAACCCCTCAAACCACAAGAATTCTGTTTGTTTCACCTAAAGTATTAAGAAGTATTTCAGGCACAAAGAACAATGAGCTTCACATGTTTGGATTAATTATCTCTTTTTCCAGCCTTTTCTGACTAATTAAGACCCTCCCCAAACTTGTGAACAGCACTCATACTTGGTCAACATGGGAAAGAGAAAGGAGCATTCCAAGGCCATCAGAGACAAGATTGTGGAGGGTCACAAGGCTGGCAAGGGGTACAAAACCCTTTCCAAGGAGTTGGGCCTACCTGTCTCCACTGTTGGGAGCATCATCCGGAAGTGGAAGGCTTATGGAACTACTGTAAGCCTTCCACGGCCTGGACAGCCTTTGAAAGTTTCCACCCGTGCCGAGGCCAGGCTTGTCCGAAGAGTCAAGGCTAACCCAACGACAACAAGGAAGGAGCTCCGGGAAGATCTAATGGCAGTGGGGACATTGGTTTCAGTCAATACCATAAGTAACGTACTCCACCGCAATGGTCTCCGTTCCAGACGAGCCCGTAAGGTACCTTTACTTTCAAAGCGTCATGTCAAGGCTCGTCTACAGTTTGCTCATGATCACTTGGAGGACTCTGAGACAGACTGGTTCAAGGTTCTCTGGTCTGATGAGACCAAGATCGAGATCTTTGGTGCCAACCACACACGTGACGTTTTGAGAATGGATGGCACTGCATACGACCCCACGAATACCATCCCTACAGTCAAGCATGGTGGTGGCAGCATCATGCTGTGGGGATGTTTCTCAGCCAAGGGGCCTGGCCATCTGGTCCGCATCTATGGGAAGATGGATAGCACGGCCTACCTGGAGATTTGGCCAAGAACCTCCGCTCCTCCATCAAGGATCTTAAGATGGGTCATCATTTCATCTTCCAACAAGACAACGACCCAAAGCACACAGCCAAGAAAACCAAGGCCTTGTTCAAGAGGGAAAAAATCAAGGTGTTGCAGTGGCCCAGTCAGTCTCCTGACCTTAACCCAATTGAAAACTTGTGGAAGGAGCTCAAGATTAAAGTCCACATGAGACACCCAAAGAACCTAGATAACTTGGAGAAGATCTGCATGGAGGAGTGGACCAAGATAACTCCAGAGACCAGTGCCGGCCTGATCAGGTCTTATAAAAGACGATTATTAGCTGTAATTGCAAACAAGGGTTATTCCACAAAATATTAAACCTAGGGGTTGAATAATAATTGACCCACACTTTTATGTTGAAAATTTATTAAAATTTAACTGAGCAACATAACTTGTTGGTTTGTAAGATTTATGCATCTGTTAATAAATCCTGCTCTTGTTTGAAGTTTGCAGGATCTAACTTATTTGCATCTTATCAAACCTGCTAAATCTGAATACTACTTGTAGGCACTGTATACTCATGCAAAAACAAAAGAGCTGGACAAGGAAAAAGAGGAGGAGACACAGATATAGGCATGGCACGCCCTATTAAAATCATGTAAAACACCACAAGGTGACTCCAAACGGAGTTCTCCCTTTTTTCCAAAAATTGGGCCACACACACACACACCACCCCTTCAGTGGCAGCACTTGTGCCCCAGTTGTACACTTCACAGGTAGATTTGCATCAAGCACATTCAAAATTACGCCATCCTTTTCCGTCCTCAGGATTGCACCGGGGTAGGTAGCAAAGTCTTTCCTGATCCCAGCTCTGTTCATCTTGGCTCCTTTTAAAAAACAATGTAAGCAAGGGTTACTCCAAGCGGAGTCTCCCTTTTTTCCAAAAATTGGGCCCCACACACGCCCCCCCATTCAGTGGCAGCACTTGTGCCCCAGTAGTACACTTCACAGCTAGATTTGCATCAAGCACATTCAAAAATACGCCATACTTAACCGTTCCCAGGATGACCCCGGGGTAGGTAGCAAAGTCTTTGCTGAACCATGACTTGTTCATCTTGGCTCCTTTTAAAAAAGAATGTAAGCAAGGGTTACTCCAAGCGGAGTCTCCCTTTTTTCCAAAAATTGGGCCCCACACACACCCACCCATTCAGTGGCAGCACTTGTACCCCAGTTGTACACTTCACAGCTAGATTTGCATCAAGCACATTCAAAAATACGCCATATTTAACCGTCCCCAGGATGACACCGGGGTAGGTAGCAAAGTCTTTCCTGATCCCAGCTCTGTTCATCTTGGATCATTTTTAACAACACAGCAAGCAAGGGTTACTCCAAGCGGAGTCTCCCTTTTTTCCAAAAATTGGGCCCCACACACACCCACCCATTCAGTGGCAGCATTTGTGCCCCAGTTGTACACTTCACAGCTAGATTTGCATCAAGCACATTCAAAAATACACCATACTTAACTGTCCCCAGGATGACCCCGGGGTAGGTAGCAAAGTCTTTGCTGAACCATGACTTGTTCATCTTGGCTCCTTTTAAAAAACACAGCAAGCAAGGGTTACTCCAAGCGGAGTCTCCTTTTTTTTCCAAAAATTGGGCCCCACACACACCCACCCATTCAGTGGCAGCACTTGTGCCCCAGTTGTACACTTCACAGCTAGATTTGCATCAAGCACATTCAAAAATACGCCATACTTAACCGTCCCCAGGATGACACCGGGGTAGGTAGCAAAGTCTTTCCTGATCCCAGCTCTGTTCATCTTGGATCATTTTTAAAAACACAGCAAGCAAGGGTTACTCCAAGCGGAGTCTCCCTTTTTTCCCAAAAATTGGGCCACACAGACACCCCATCAGTGGCAGCACTTGTGCCCTAGTTGCAAACAGGATGTTTTGATTTGCATCAAGCACATTCCAAATCCACAAGCATTTACTCTCCCCAGGATGACACAGGGGTAGTAAATTCCTTGTGAATCCATGACTTGTTCATTTTGATGAACGTTAGTCTGTCCACATTGTCACTGGACAGACGCGTGCGCTTATCTGTCAGCACACACCCAGCAGCACTGAAGACACGTTCAGAGACAACGCTGGCAGCTGGACACGACAAAATCTCCAAGGCGTAAGTTGAGAGCTCTGGCCATTTTTCAAGATTTGAAGCCCAAAATGAGCAAGGCTCCATTTGCAAAGTCATGGCATCGATGTTCATTTGGAGATACTCCTGTATCATCCTCTCCAGCCGTTGACTATGTGTCAGACTTGTTGTCTCTGGTGGCCTTGCAAAGGACGGTCTAAAAAAATTATGAAAAGATTCAATAAAATTGCTGTTACCAGCACCAGATACGGTGCTACTGGTACGGGTAGACTGTTGAAGATGACGAGACCGTCCCATTTTTGTCAAGTTACAACTGGGAGATTCACTCCCTGCACCTGCACGGTTGTTTGGTGGAAAAGCCGAGCTAAGATCGAGTAACAGCTTCTGCTGATACTCCTGCATACGTGCGTCCCTTTCTATGGCTGGAATTATGTCACAAAATTTGGACTTGTACCGGGGATCTAATAGTGTGCAAGCCAGTAGTCATCATCACTTCTAATTTTGACAATACGAGGGTCATGTTGGAGGTAGTGCAGCAAGAAGGCGCTCATGTGTCTTGCGCAGCCATGCGGACCAAGTCCACGCTGTGTTTGTGGCATAGAGGTGCTAACCGTTCTTTCTTCCTCTGACATCTCCCCCCAACCTCTTTCAACTGAAATTTGACCAAGGTCTCCCCCATCCACTGAGTCTTCCATGTCCATGGACAGTTCGTCCTCCATTTCTTCATGTCCTCCTGCACCTTCCTCAACATCTCGCCTGCTACCATGCGCCCTTGTTGATCCCTGTCCCCCATGGTCCTATGCCGGCCGCGTTGGTGATGATGAACGTCTGAACCTTGGTGATGTTGTTGTGTCTTGCGCATATGAATCCTCCTGTAGTTCCTCCCCTTCCTGTTGTCCCACCCCCTGACTCGGAATAGTGTTTAGCGTGTGCTCCAGCATGTAAATGACTGGAATTGTCATGCTGATAATGGCATTGTCAGCGCTAAACATATTCGTCGCCATGTCGAAACTGTGCAGAAGGGTGCATAGGTCCTTGATCTGAGACCACTCCATCAGGGTGATCTGCCCTACCTCTGCATCTCGTTGGCCCAGGCTATATGTCATGATGTATTGCACCAGGGCTCGGCGGTGCTGCCACAGTCGCTGTAACATGTGGAGAGTTGAATTCCAGCGTGTCGCCACATCGCATTTCGGGCGATGAACCGGCAGGCCGAAAGACTTCTGGAGCGATGCAAGTCGCTCAGCTGCGGCGGTTGAATGGCGGAAGTGAGCAGACAGTTTTCGTGCCCTGGTCAGAAGGCCATCTAGGCCGGGATAGTGTGTTATAAATTGCTGGACAACAAGGTTCAACACATGAGCCATACAAGGCACGTGTGTCACCTTGCCCAGGCGAAGGGCTGCACCCAGGATTGCAGCATTGTCACACACGGCCTTACCAGGCTGCAGGTTGAGTGGAGACAACCATTTATTAAACTCGGACCGCAGAGCTGCCCACAACTCAGCCGCTGTGTGACTCCTATTTCCAAGACATGTCAAGCTAAAGACCGCCTGATGCCATTGCGCTCTGCTGCCAGCATAGTAATGAGGGTGCGTGATTCCTTCTGCACAGTGAGAACGCTGGTGGCCTGACCAGGCAGGCTTGGGGCGGAGGTGGAGGACCCAGATGAGGTGGAGGAGGCAGAAGCAGTGGCGGAACTTGGACAGATAGAGGATTGACACACAAGTCGTGGGTACGGCAAGACTTGTGCAGCAGACCCTTCACCATCTATCACCATAGTTACCCAGTGCCCAGTCAGCGACATGTAACGTCCCTGTCCATGCTTACTGGTCCAAGTATCGGTGGTGAAATGCACCCATTCACACACAGAGTTTCTCAAGGAAGCAGTGATGTTGTGTGCGACATGCTGGTGTAGCGCAGGCACACCTTTCTTAGAGAAGTAGTGGCGACTGGGCATCTGGTACTGGGGCACAGCAACAGACATAAGGTCTCTAAAATCCTGTGTGTCCACCAGGTGGAAAGGCAGCATTTCGGTAGCCAAGAGCTTACAGAGGGATAAAGTCAACCTCTTAGCTTTGTCATGGGTCGCAGGAAATGGCCTTTTATTTGTCCACATCTGAGGGACAGAGATCTGGCTGCTGTGTGTAGACGGTGTTGAGTAGGGTGTCCCTGGAAAAATGCAGGTTTGTGAGGAAAGTGCAGGCGTAGACATGATGTTGCCTTCATCCAACGTTGGTGCTATCGATGTCTGAGAGAGCTGTACACACGCACATGTTTCCCCTTCCAAACCAACTGACGACCTACCAAGCAAACTGCCTGTTGCGGTTACAGTGGTGGAAGTTGTGCGTGGAAAACCAGGTGTGACAGCTGTCCCCACAGTCCTAGAAGATGAAGAGCACGCGGATGCACTGTAAGGGGCAGGCGGTGGATGGTTCGCTCCGCTAGGCCGCATTGCAGCACGGTGAGCTTCCCACTGGGACATATGATATTTATTCATGTGACGATTCATGGAAGAAGTTGTCAAACTGCTGAGGTTTTTCCCTCTACTAACAGAATCACGACAAATTTTACAGATCACATAATTTGGCCGATCTTTTGCTATGTCAAAAAAGGACCAGGCTAGGCAAGGCTTAGAGGGCATGCGACCTGCTGAGCCCCCCCGACTAGTGCTCAGAGGCAGAGTGGTGGCTGAGGATGCAGTTGTAGACGTGCTACCAGTGCTCCGACTCTGTACAGGAATATGTGTACAACAGTGGGAGGGGAGGGCACCAAAACAGATTAATGAACAATATGAGGGGATCAAAGCCACTTAGCACATTAGGGAACTAGTATGCATCAACAAGAGAAAAGAATGTGCGAAAAAAGTGGGATCACCACAATGAATAAATATACAAAAATATCTTTATTATAGAAATAGGCACAAATACCAACAACCGATTAAAATCAATTAAAAAAGCAAAACAGCTTATGGGAAACACACATACTAAGAGTGCCAATGGTCTGACACCCAAAGAATACCTCACACCCTCAAAGAGCCCCAACCCCACAAACATATAATAATGCAATGATTTAAGACACAGTGTCCATAAACTGGGACCACCAAAAAAGCAGATGGAAAATGCAAAATCAATCAGACAGATCAGAGTCCCAGTAGATGCCGTGGTGGTTTGGCAATGCAGCAATATCGCCACCAATAAACATGGACATCTCCCCTGAGGAAGCTACACCTTGTTTGTAGCGATACGCGTGGGGCTCATACCTCACCCCTCTACCCCTTGCCTGCACCCCGCTGTGTGTCCATCCGTAGGTGGTATTGTATGGGCTATTTTTGCTTTAAATCATGTTTATTGGTGGCGATATTGCTGCATTGCCAAACCACCACGGCATCTACTGGGACTCTGATCTGTCTGATTGATTTTGCATTTTCCATCTGCTTTTTTGGTGGTCCCAGTTTATGGACACTGTGTCTTAAATCATTGCATTATTACATGTTTGTGGGGTTGGGGCTCTTTGAGGGTGTGAGGTATTCTTTGGGTGTCAGACCATTGGCACTCTTAGTATGTGTGTTTCCCATAAGCTGTTTTGCTTTTTTAATTGATTTTAATTGGTTGTTGGTATTTGTGCCTATTTCTATAATAAAGATATTTTTGTATATTTATTCATTGTGGTGATCCCACTTTTTTCGCACATTCTTTTCTCTTGTTGATGCAGACTCTGTACAGGAAGGCACAAGGTAACTTCGTTGTCGGTTGCATCCTCCTCCACTGCCTCTGTTGACCTCCTCGAGTGCCTGACTGTGGGTTGACAGTAGGTGGGATCTAGAACTTCCTCATCAATTGTTGTGTTTGCACTCCCCTCACCCTCAGACCGAGCCTCTTCTTCCCCTGACTGAAAATTTAAGTTGTCATCCCAATCTGGTATCTGCGTCTCATCGTCATCAGTATGTTCCTCATTGTCTATAACAACAGGTGTTACAGTTTGTGAAAAAGGGTCAACATTATGCTCAGAAACTTGGTCCTCACGGCCTGAATCAGAGTCACAAAGGTTCTGGGCATCACTGCAGACCATTTCCTGGTCTGTACTCACTGTAGCTTGGGAGCTGACCTCTGATTCCCAGGCTATAGTGTAACTGAACAGCTCTGCAGACTCAGCCATCTCAGTTCCACCATACTGTGCAGGGCGGATGGAGACTTCAGAGCTGGGAGAATGCAAGTGTGATTAAGCTGACAACTCAGAGGACTGGTGTTTTTTGGATGCGGTAGTTGAGGTGGCGGAGAGGGCACTTGTTGGACCACTTGAGATCCATTCAAGCATTTTCCTTTCTTGGCCATCATCTACCTTTGTTCCAGTTGTTCGTGTCCGTAAAAAAGGGAGCACATCGGTTTGTCCACGGTAAGTAGTAGACATCTTACTTTTGCTGGAAGATGGTCTATCTTCAGCAGATGTTAATGGAGCTTTGCCACCTTCCCCACGGACAAACCCTTTTTTTCCTTTTCCAACACGCCTCTTCCCCTTTCCACCAGCATCTGTCATTTTGCCACTCATTTTGATTGCGACAAGATTGTGCTCTTAAAAGGTGGTAGTAAAAATTGAGAGGTGGTGTAGATTTCAGCGGTGTTCTAGCTTTATTAACAGCAGAATAACAATAATTATCCCTGACAATGCAACTACGGCCCTTAAACTGGCAGCATAGTTTGCTAGTATAATGGCTTAGTAACAATGAGTTTGAGTGTGCAATGCAGGCAGACGTGCTGCAAATATCTTTGCACTAGTGGAACAATACAGAAGTCCAACAGCCACGTTTAGGATGCCACTAAGTTTCCTCAGTGTTTGCTAGTATAATGGCTTAGTAACAAATGAGTTTGAGTGTGCAATGCAGTCAGACGTTCCTCAAATATCTTTGCACTAGTGGGACAATACAGAAGTCCAACAGCCACTTTTAGGATGCCACTAAATTTCCTCAGTGTTTGCTAGTATAATGGCTTAGTGACAATGAGTTTGAGTGTGCAATGCAGGCAGACGTGCTGGAAATATCTTTGCACTAATGGGACAATACAGAAGTCCAACAGCCACGTTTAGGATGCCACTAAGTTTCCTCAGTGTTTGCTAGTATAATGGCTTAGTAACAATGAGTTTGAGTGTGCAATGCAGGCAGACGTGCTGCAAATATCTTTGCACTAGTGTGACAATACAGAAGTCCAACAGCCACTTTTAGGATGCCACTAAGTTTCCTCAGTGTTTGCTAGTATAATGGCTTAGTAACAATGAGTTTGAGTGTGCAATGCAGGCAGACGTGCTGCCAATATCTTTGCACTAGTGTGACAATACAGAAGTCCAACAGCCACTTTTAGGATGCCACTAAGTTCACTCAGTGTTTGCTAGTATAATGGCTTAGTAACAATGAGTTTGAGTGTGCAATGCAGGCAGACGTGCTGCAAATATCATTGCACTAGTGGGACAATAATGAAGTCCAACAGCCACGTTTAGGATGCCACTAAGTGTCCTCAGTGTTTGCTAGTATAATGGCTTAGTAACAAATGAGCTTGAGTGTGCAATGCAGGCAGACATGCTGCAAATATCTTTGCACTAGTGGGACAATACAGAAGTCCAACAGCCACATTTAGGATGCCACTAAGTTTTCTCAGTGTTTGCTAGTATAATGGCTTAGTAACAATGAGTTTGAGTGTGCAATGCAGGCAGACGTGCTGCAAATATCTTTGCACTAGTGGGACAATACAGAAGTCCAACAGCAACGTTTAGGATGCCACTAAGTTTCCTCAGTGTTTGCTAGTATAATGGCTTAGTAACAATGAGTTTGAGTGTGCAATGTAGGCAGACGTGCTGCAAATATCTTTGCACTAGTGGGACAATACAGAAGTCCTACAGCCACTTTTAGGATGCCACTAAGTTTCCTCAGTGTTTGCTAGTATACTGGCTTAATAACAATGAGTTTGAGTGTGCAATGCAGGCAGACGTACTGCAAATATCTTTGCACTAGTGGGACAATACAGAAGTCCAACAGCCACTTTTAGGATGCCACTAAGTTTCCTCAGTGTTTGCTAGTATAATGGCTTAGTAACCATGATTTTGAGTGTGCAATGCAGGCAGACGTGCTGCAAATATCTTTGCACTAGTGGGACAATACAGAAGTCCAACAGCCACTTTTAGAATGCCACTAAGTTTCCTCAGTTTTTGCTAGTATAATGGCTTAGTAACAAATGAGCTTGAGTGTGCAATGCAGGCAGACGTGCTGCAAATATCTTTGCACTAGTGGGACAATACAGAAGTCCAACAGCCACGTTTAGGATGCCACTAAGTTTCCTCAGTGTTTGTTAGTATAATGGCTTAGTAACAATGAGTTTGAGTGTGCAATGCAGGCAGACGTGCTGCAAATATCTTTGCACTAGTGGGACAATACAGAAGTCCAACAGCCACGTTTAGGATGCCACTAAGTTTCCTCAGTGTTTGCTAGTATAATGGCTTAGTAACAATGAGTTTGAGTGTGCAATGCAGGCAGACGTGCTGCAAATATCTTTGCACTAGTGGGACAATACAGAAGTCCTACAGCCACTTTTAGGATGCCACTAAGTTTCCTCAGTGTTTGCTAGTATACTGGCTTAATAACAATGAGTTTGAGTGTGCAATGCAGGCAGACGTACTGCAAATATCTTTGCACTAGTGGGACAATACAAAAGTCCAACAGCCACGTTTAGGATGCTACTAAGTTTCCTCAGTGTTTGCTAGTATAATGGCTTAGTAACAATGAGTTTGAGTGTGCAATGCAGGCAGACGTGCTGCAAATATCTTTGCACTAGTGGGACAATACAGAAGTCCAACAGCCACTTTTAGGATGCCACTAAGTTTCCTCAGTTTTTGCTAGTATAATGGCTTAGTAACAAATGAGCTTGAGTGTGCAATGCAGGCAGACGTGCTGCAAATATCTTTGCACTAGTGGGACAATACAGAAGTCCAACAGCCACGTTTAGGATGCCACTAAGTTTCCTCAGTGTTTGTTAGTATAATGGCTTAGTAACAATGAGTTTGAGTGTGCAATGTAGGCAGACTTGCTGCAAATATCTTTGCACTAGTGGGACAATACAGAAGTCCAACAGCCACGTTTAGGATGCCACTAAGTTTCCTCAGTGTTTGCTAGTATAATGGCTTAGTAACAATGAGTTTGAGTGTGCAATGCAGGCAGACGTGCTGCAAATATCTTTGCACTAGTGGGACAATACAGAAGTCCTACAGCCACTTTTAGGATGCCACTAAGTTTCCTCAGTGTTTGCTAGTATACTGGCTTGATAACAATGAGTTTGAGTGTGCAATGCAGGCAGACGTACTGCAAATATCTTTGCACTAGTGGGACAATACAAAAGTCCAACAGCCACGTTTAGGATGCCACTAAGTTTCCTCAGTGTTTGCTAGTATAATGGCTTAGTAACAATGAGTTTGAGTGTGCAATGTAGGCAGACGTGCTGCAAATATCTTTGCACTAGTGGGACAATACAGAAGTCCAAGAGCCATGTTTAGGATGCCACTAAGTTTCCTCAGTGTTTTCTAGTATAATGGCTTAGTAACAATGAGTTTGAGTGTGCAAAGGGCTGGAGGGTACAGTGGCAGGGTTGTGGGTCTTGGTAGAGAAAAGGAAGCCTCCCTTTCTATCCCTCCTTATGGGGGAAATGCAGCGAGGAAATCCCTGACCTTAGCTACACAGACGCTGTCATCTTGTGTAGCTGTTAAAATCTGTTTTCACGGCCCTGACTGTCACCTATGGCTCTGACCCTGCCGGTATTAGCCCTTACAAGGGCTGAAAGAAACTTCTATCCCTATTCTGTATAGCGCTGTGTATAGAGCGTACACAGCTGTATCGGAGACAGGAGCTACGCCAGCGGTGACTGACACCAAGACGCAGAAGGCAGATAATGGCGTGCTGGAGGAAAATGTCCGTTTTTATAATGTAGGGACATGTGACATGGACATCCTATCACACATGCCGTTGCTTCTCTGGCTAAAAGTCCACTTAGCTGTGTGTGTGTCTGGGATTGGCTGACATGCTGGCCCGCCCCACTACACGCGTGCGCTTAGGGAAGGAAGACAAGGAAAAAAAAAAAAAAATGGCGATCGCCATTATCCAAACAGCAGTGATCTGAATGCGCTGTTCCTGCACACTATACACTGAAATTTCATAATAGTGTGAGTCACAGAGTGACTTACACTATTACAGCGGAAAGCCAGCTAGTAATTAGCTTGTCTTTTTGCTGCTAGAACCGTTCTCGAACGTATCTAGAACTATCGAGCTTTAGCAAAAAGCTCGAGTTCTAGTTCGATCTAGAACAGCCCCCAAAATCACTCAAGCCGCGAACTGGAGAACCTCGAACCGCGAACCTCTCTCAACTCTAATAATGAGATGGGATCTGCAGGGGAAAGAGGCCATAATGGGATGGGATCTGCAGGGGAAAGAGGCCATAATGAGATGGGATCTGCAGGGGAAAGAGGCCATAATGAGATGGGATCTGCAGGGGGAAAGAGGCCATAATGGTATGGGATCTGCAGGGGAAAGAGGCCATAATGGGATGGGATCTGCTGGGGAAAGAGGCCATAATGGGATGGGATCTGCAGGGGGAAAGAGGCCATAATGGGATGGGATCTGCAGGGGGAAAGATGCCATAATGGGATGGGATCTGCTGGGGAAAGAGGTCATAATGAGATGGGATCTGCAGGGGAAAGAGGCCATAATGAGATGGGATCTGCAGGGGGAAAGAGGCCATAATGGGATGGAATCTGCAGGGGAAAGAGGCCATAATGGGATGGGATCCGCAGGGGAAAGAGGCCATAATGGGATGGGATCTGCAGGGGAAAGAGGCCATAATGAGATGGGATCTGCAGGGGAAAGAGGCCATAATGGGATGGGATCTGCAGGGGGAAAGAGGCCATGATGGGATGGGATCTGCAGGGGAAAGAGACCACATGGGATGGGATCTGTAGGGGGAAAGAGGCCATAATGGGATGGGATCTGCAGGTGGGGAGAGACCACATGGGATGGGATCTGCAGGGGGGGAGAGACCACATGGGATGGGATCTGTAGGGGAAAGCAGCCACATGGGATGAGATCTATATGGGGAAGGTTGTCCGTTCCAATTTTAGCACGGCTCCTTTAGCAATAATTTTTAATAATTGTAGAAAAAACGTTTAATACAATATGATGGCAGTGACTGGAACAACTGGTGCTGGACAGGAAAGTGAAGGTAGAGAAGGGGAAGAAGGGAAAAGAGATTATACTTTAAATTACTTGGATTTTTTGGTTGCGGAAAGTGCGTGAAAATGGGTGTGGCTAACAAAATGGGTGTGGTTACATAATGGGTGTGGTTTTCAAATGGGCGGGGTTTACAGAGAACCTGTTGTTAAAAATTTGAATTCCACCCCTGCCTCTATGGCGACATCATGGAGCTACTAGATGTTAGAGACCTTGTGCTCCTCCGCCTTCCAATTGAGGAGGCCCCACAGATGACTAATAGGGTTTAGGTCTGGAGACATAATTGGTCAGTTCAGCACTTTTAGCCTTTGTTTCTTTAGCACGGCAATGGTCGTCTTGGGGGGGGGGGGGTCTGTTTTGAGTTGTTGGAATACTGACCTGCGGCTCACTTTCTGAAGCTAATGGATCATGCTCTGCTTCAGTGTGTCACAGTAAATGTTGGCATTCATAATTCCCTCAGTGAACTGTAACTCCCCACAGCTGGCAGCATCATGCAGCCCCCAACCATGACACTCCCACCACCATGCCTGACTGTAGGTAATATACAATTGTCTTTGTGCTCCACACCTTGTTGCTGCCACACAGACTTGACACTATCTGAACCAAATAAGTTTATCTTGGTCTCATCAGACCACAGGACATGGTTCCAGTAATCCATGTCCTCAGTCTGCTTGTCTTCAGCAAACTGCTGGTGGGCATTCTTGTTTGTCATCTTAATAAGAGGTTTCCTTCTGGGATGATAGCCACACAGACCAATTTGATGCAGTGTGTCGCGTATGGTCTGTGCACTGACAGACTAACCCCCACCCCTTTAAACTCTGCAGCAATGCTTGCAGCACTGCTACATTTTTTTGAAAAGACAACCTCTAGATATGATGCTGGGCATGTGCACTCAACTTCTTTCGTTGACCATGGCCAGGTCTGTTGTAAGTGGAACGTGTTGGCCACTGCGCTGCAGCTGAGTTTCAGGGTGTTGGCAATCTTCTTATAGCCTAGGCCATCTTTATGTAGAGCAACAATTCTTTTTTTCAGATCCTCAGAGAATTATTTGCCATGTGGTGCCATGATAAACTTTCAGTGACCAGTATGAGAGTGTGAGTGAGCGATAACAGCAAATATTACACACCTGCTCTCCATTCACACCTGACACCTTGTAACACTAATGAGTCACATGACACCTGGGAGTGAAAATGGCTAATTGGGCACAATTTGGCCATTTTCAATTAGAGGAGTACTCACTTTTGTTGCCAGCAGTTTAGACAATAATTGCTCTGTGTTGAGTTCTTTAGAGGATACACCAAATTTACACTGTTATACAAACTGTATACTGATTACTTTACATTATAAGAGAAAAAAATTACCAGCTCACCCACCTGGAGAACTACCAAAGAGGAACGGTGCAGGGATCAGGAAACAGCCAGACCGGGCTGCAGGCAATCACTGAACTTGTAGAAAAAGAAGGGATACAGCATCCATTAATTCAATTGGAACACGGATGCTGGATCCCTTCTTTTTCTACAAGTTCAGTGATTACTTTACATTGTATCAAAATATCAAATCTTCAGTGTTGTCCCATGAAAGTATATAATAAAATATTTACAAAAATGTGACTCACTTTTGTAATATACTGTAAATCCTCTAAAGACTATGAACAGTTTGGTTGGTATTCAATGGATTCAGTCATACAGAACAGTAGGACGGAAGTTGATTATTTGCATGATCATTTTCTTTCCCGTTTTGTAACCAGAGCTGTACTGAAAATTATTTTTTTTAAACAATGAATGACATTGTTTTATTAGAGTATGGAGTATGATTATTTCTACGTTGACAGTTCTGCACTGTGTATTTCTTTAAGGCATACCAGAATCATTCCAAGGGCATCTGCAATATATATAAACCGATCATTGCTATGCCACTCTGAGAAGACTTCCAGATAATCCATTGAGAAATGAGAAATAGTTTAATATTTTATTTCGGAATCTGTATGACTCAGCAGGTGCTTACATGGTATTGTTGGCTGTCAGGCTCATATGTGCAGTTTTGGGGTCCAGATCCCTAGCTTGTGTGCCTAGCACTTGTGAGTAATTTTTCAAATTCCAGCTCAGCGTAATGTAAACATATGTTATGCTTCTGGTGGTTCTTTCTCCTCAGCAAAGCCACATCTGTATGCTCTTTTTGTTCTTTCTCCACCGTATTTTCAGATTACATAAACACAGACTTGGCACAAGGCATATAGGAAAACAATAAATTTTCAGAAGTTGTGATTTATTGAAGGCAAATGTTAATATAGCTCAAAGCCATCATTTGCTGTTTCAACTGCTTCTACTTTTCTCAGATGTTATTTCTCCTTTTTCTTCTTGTAACTGTCTCATTTATTCTGCCATACGTCATCACAAGGTTTAGAAACTCAAATTTTAAGACAATTGAGAGTTGAACATATTGATTTTTATAGGTACATACAACACGGTTTACTAACTCAAGTGCTTTGTGAAGCTCCGAGCCTGAAAGAAAAGGGTTGATGATGGATATATATTAATTTACACATGTAACAAACTATATATATATATAATCTATTGCATTTCATTATCCATCAACCTACAAAAAAAACATAGTCTTTATATAGATAGTATATTACTTGCCTTCATGCTAGACCTTTTCTATTGTAATTTAGCAAATTGAACTTTTGCCATTTGAGTATGATACATCAGATTCTGTATAGAGGGGATAGAAACTGAATAAAAATATAAATGCAACACTTTTGTTATTGCTCTAAGGTTTTTCTATGTGCACAAAAGACCTTTTCTCTAAAATATTGTTCACAAATTTGTCTAAATCTGTGTTAGTGAGCTCTTCTCCTTTGCCAAGATAATCCATCCACCTCACAGGTGTAGCAAATCAAGATGCTGATTAGACAGCATGATTATTGCATATGTGTGCTTAGGCTGGGCACAATAAAAGACCACTCTAAAATGTGCAGTTTTAATCACACAGCAAAATGTTACAGATGTCACAAGTTTTGGAAGTAGCATGTAATTGGCATGCTGACTGCAGGAATGTTCACTAGATCTGTTGCCTGTAAATTGAATGTTCATTTTGGTACCATAAGCCATATCCAATGGTGTTTCAGAGAACTTGGTTGTACATCCAACCGGCCTCACAACCTCAGACCATGGGTGACCACACCAGCCCAAGACCTCCATCTGGCATCCACACATCGCTGTGTTTAAACCCGCAGGAGCAACATACATCTCCTTACCTGCGTCCCGACGGCAATGCAGACGGGAGAAGGTGGGCGGGATGTTATGTCCCGCTCATCTCCGCCCCTCTGCTTCTATTGGCCGGCCAATTAGTGACGTCGCGGTGATGTCGCTGTGACGCCGAATGCACCTCCCCCTTGAAGAAGGGATATTTCGGAAGTCACAGCGACGTCGCCGAGCAGATATGTGCGTGTGAAGCTGCCGTAGCGATTATGTTCATTACGGCAGCAAACACCAGATATTGCATGTACGATGGGGGCAGGTACTATCCCGCTCGGCATCGCTAACGTGTAAAGTACCGCTAACACTGCAAATTTTAGAGTGGACTTTTATTGTGACCAGCCTAAGACACAACTGTGCAATAATCATGCCGTCTAATCAGCATCTTGATATCTCACACCTGTGAGGTAGAAGGATTATCTCGGCACAGTAGAAGTGATCACTAACTTTTGTGTGCATAGAAAAAGTCATATCTTAGAGTTCAGCTCAAGAAAATTGGGATCAAATCAAAAGTGTTGTGTTTATATTTTTATTCAGTGTAAAAAACTCTACACACGCTTGATAAAATGAGTTTATTGTTGTGCATGATCTGTACAATTTAATTAAAAAATAAACTGAATTCTTCGTGAGTATATATAGAAAATAAAGAACTAAAATAAGATGATTGCATAAATATGCACACCCATAAACTAAAACTGTGTTAAAGTCCCTTTTAAATTTATGATAGCATTCAGTCTTTTGGCTAACAGTCTATCGGCCTAGTATATATAGAATTGGCAAAATTTGTTGAGTCTTTCTAGCAGTAGTTCTCCAAATCTGTCAGATTGTGGGAGCATCTCCTGTGTACAGTGCCCACTTCAGGTTACCAACAGCTTTCAATTAGATTCAGGTCTTGGCTTTGGCTGGGCCATTTCAAAACTTTAATTTTCTTCTGGTAAAGTCATTCTTTGTTGATTTGAAGCTATGCTTAGGGTCAATATTATGTTGAAAAGGGGAAATTTCTCTTCATCTTTAACTTTTAGCAAAGGCCTGAGGGTTTTGATGCAAAATCTGCGATATCTGAAATTGTTCAAAATTAACTCCAGTTCCAGCTACTGAAAAATAGCCCCAAAGTATAATGCTGCTTCCACGATGCTTCACCGTAGGTATGGTGTTCTTTTGGTGATGCTCAGTGTTGATTTTGTGCCAAACATAACTTTTGGAATTGAGGCTAAAAAGTTTATCCTGAGCTCATCAGACCATTACACACTTTCCCACCTGCTTTTAATAGACATGATGTAGGTTTTGGCAAAACATAGCTGGGCTTGAAACTTTCTATGTAAGAAGAAGCTTTCATCTTGCCACTCTACCCACTCAGGTAGAAAACTCCAGAAAACATCTACTACTAGAATATCTAAACTTTATATATGATATGTGATTGGCTAATTCTGAAAACAATTGCATCTCCAATTATACCCACTTATGCAACCACATTATTTCAGATTTTTTATTTTTATTTTCCCACTCAAAATGATTTCATTTTGTTTCTCAATTGAATTGTACAGGTTATGGGTGACATTAAAGGTGGAAAAAAGTTCTGAAATGATTCTTCATGGTATGATTTTTTTTTCCATGAAAAATCCTGGCATTTAACACAGAAATGTAAACCTTTTATATCCACTGTATATCACAATACATTAGGCATGGACTCAGGGTCGGACTTGGGTGTGAGGGGCTCACCAGGGAAATTGCCTCTAGGGGCCCGCACTATAGCTACCATAAACGTTTTTATTACTTGATCATTTTCGGCTTCTCTCAGTATAACGTGCGCCTATTCGCAAACTCTACAGTGCGCAGAAGAGCCCTGTCCTGTGCCTGCAGATAGCACAGGATTTCTTGTAGCATCTTATTTATTGTAGTTAATAATGGAATCTGTTATTTACAGTCAGTCACAATTTTTCTTACACAGAGACATTCTTTGTCCTAGGAAAACCACCGAGTCCATCAGCCAAATAATATTCAAAGAGAAGCAAAATGTTATCCAGCACCTTCACATGGAAAAGATTACTAAAATTAATCCACCGATGCCGCCATCTATATGGGAAATCCCCTATAAGGCTGTGTGCCCACGATCAGTGTTTGCAGCATGTTGGATGTAACATGATTTAGCTGCATCCAAAACGCTGCGTTGTACAGCACAAGCACAGTGGATGGATTTCTACAAATCCCATGCCCAATGTGATTCTTTTTTCCACTAGGACACTAGGAGTACAGGATAACGACACTGACACTGGGGGGACAGGATAATGACACTGAGGGGACAGGATAATGACACTGGGGGTACAGGATAATAACACTGGGGGTACAGGATAATGACACTGACACTGAAGGTACAGGATAATGACACTGCCACAGGGGGGACAGGATAATGACACTGACACTGGGGGACAGGATCATGACACTGACACTAGGGGTACAGGATAACGACACTGATACTGGGGGTACAGGATAATGACACTGACACTGGGGGGGGACAGGATAATGACACTGCCACTGGGGGGACAGGATAATGACACTGACACTAGGGGTACAGGATAATGACACTGACACTGGGGGGACAGGATAATGACACTGACACTAGGGGTACAGGATAACAACACTGACACTGGGGGGACAGGATAATGACACTTAGGGGACAGGATAATGACACTGGGGGTACAGGATAATAACACTGGGGGTACAGGATAATGACACTGACACTGAGGGTACAGAATAATGACACTGACACTGGGGGGACAGGATAATAACACTGACACTAGGGGTACAGGATAATAACACTGGGGGTACAGGATAATGACACTGGGGTACTGGATACTGACACTGGGGTACAGGATAATGACACTGGCACTGGGGGTACAGGATCATGGCACTGGGGTTACAGGATACTGACGCTTGATACTCGGTACAGGATAAGACACTTGGGGTACAGGATAATTACTCTGGACACTTGGTTCTTTTCCTCACCACCCAGTTTTTCTATGTTCTGATAGCCATCTTGTCTTCAGCACTCAGCTTTCCCATGATATCAGAGAATGGGAAAGCTGGGAGCTGGGGAGCGAAAGACAAGATGGATATCAAAACATAGAAAGGCTGGGTGATTAGGAAAAGAGCCTCTTTCTCTCAGCTCAGCACCAAGCTTTCCCATGATTTCAGAGAATAGGAAAGCTGGGAACTGGGGAGCTGAGGACAAGATGGATATCAGAACACTGAAAGGCTGGGTGATGAGGAAAAGAGCCTCTTTCTCTTAGCCCAGCATCCAGCTTTCCCATGATATCAGAGAGTGGGAAAGCTGGAAGCTGAGGACAAGATGGATATCAGAACACTGAAAGGCTGGGTGATTAGGAAAAGAGCCTTTTTCTCTCAGCTCAGCACCCAGCTTTCCCAATCCCATCCCATGCTCTGAGTGCTGCTATCCCTCTTTCCCTAATCCCTACTCATATATGGTTACTGTATGGACTGCACTCATGTCATGCAGCAGGGACAGGTGCACACACCCTGCACCCCCAAATCACACACCCAGCACCCCCAAATCACACACACCCTGCACCCCCCAAATCACACACACCCTGCAGCTTCCAAATCACACATACCAAGCACCCTCCAAATCACACACACCCTGCACCCCCCAAATCACAGACATCAAGCATCCTCCAAATCACACACACCCTGCACCCCCCAAATCACACACACCAAGCACCCTCATGCCCTGCATATCTCAGACAGACTGGCTGTACCCCAAATTACCCCTCTCTCAAACGCACTAAAACCCCATTTAGTACACACAGTATCCCTTAAAACCCCTCTGTCACAGTCTAGACACCTCATATGCCACTCACCCTGCCCCCCGTTCCCCTTTCATCCCTCATTATCGTGCTCACATTTTTATTGGTCAGCAGCTCCTGTCCGGCTTCTCCCACACGGTCGCATGGGCATGACATCACCGCAGGTCCTGCTGATCCACCACTGAATGCATCTTCTTCCTCTCAGAAGCAGCTTCTGTTCTGCCCCTGCTGCACTGCAGCTCATAAACTCCGGGTGCCTCCAGGTCAGGACCGCCCCCTCCCCCCCTGTAGCTACTGGCGCTGTCATAATCTGACTGCTGCCTGCAGTGCATACAGTGTCATCACCTGTTGCGGCGGCCCGACGGTCTAAGGATCCGTGGCTGCAGGTGATGTTAATACACTTGGCGAGGGCCCCTGCAGGGTGCCGGGACAGCTTAGTTTGACACAAAAGTCGGAGTCTACCGGGGGTTTCCCCACTACCCTGGCATGCCAGACCGACGCTGCATGGACTTACATATTTAGTGCCAATGACAGAATCACATCCAGCCCTGCAAAATCATGAAAGACCTTCATAGAATGCTAATGGTTTTGTTGAAGCAACAACAATCACAATTAAGGTACCGTCACACATAACGAGATCACTAGCGAGATCGCTGCTGAGTCACGGAATCGGAATAGCGATCCCGTTAGCGATCTCGTTATGTGTGACATCTACCAGCAATGAGGCCCCTGCTGTGAGATCTCTAATCGTTGCAGAATGGTCCAGGCCATTTTCTTCAAAGGTGATGTCCTGCTGGGCAGGACACATCGCTGTGTTTGACACTGTGTGACAGGGTCACAGTGACTGCTGAGATCGTTATACAGGTCGCTACTGCGACCTGTATTGTTCCTGCATCGCTGGTAAGATCTGACTGTGACATCTCACCAGCGACCTCCCAGCAACTTACCTGCGATCCCTATCAGGTCGCATCGTTTTCGGGATCGCTGGTAAGTCATTGTGTGTGACTGGGCCTTTACACTTGTTTTATAGATAAAAAAAAATATTTACAAACATGCACATTAACATAATTGTACTTAGATATTTGTATAGTCAGATACCAATATCTCTGGTATTGTCACCTTTCTCAATACAGGTGGCCACAGGGATAATGAGCAGATAATGGAAATTATAGCAGCAACTGTCATAGGTTGAAAATTATATTCAAAGCATGGACAAGTAGAGAAATCATGATCTCAAATATTGGATAACCCAATATATTACATAGAACAAGAAAGGCAAAATTGCCACAAATTATAATAAAAAATATAATTCTTTATTAATCACATAATTATATAAAAGACAATCATACAAAAAGGTGATACACAATTTATTAATTAAATTAAGAGAACCATATGGTGAGGACAAAGAATTGGGGGAGGTTTTCCGACAATTCTTTGTCCTCACCATATGGTCCTCTTAATTTAATTAATAAATTGTGTATCACCTTTTTGTATGATTGTCTTTTATAAAATTATGTGATTAATAAAGAATTATATTTTTTACTTCAATTTGTGGCAATTTTGCCTTTCTTGTTCTATGTCATATTAATAGGGTAAGGTGTGATGAGATATACGCCTTAAGTTACAGTATCGTACATGTCAGATCTGAATTTGATATTTAGTATTTCTAGGAGATACGCTGTAGAGATGAACAGATCACTTTGCACAGCCCCAGTACATGGCCGTGGACTAGTACTCTGCGTAAAACCTAACAAATACAATACTATAAAAATATACTGCATGAGAATATAAGTATGATAAAGCACTCAAATAGTTGAAAAAACTAGTATTTTATTGAATAAGCTTGACCAGATATAGAACAGACGTTTCGGTCTAACATAGACCTTCATCAGTGTGCAGTGTAGATAGTCTGCTCAGCTTGTGAGTGAAATTAGAGCTGGTGTAGCTCACGGTGTCCACCGCTGTGTGGCTAAAACATGAACACCGTGAGCTACATTAGCGCTACTTCACTAACAAGCTGAGTAGACTATCTACACTGCACGCTGATGAAGGTCTATGTTAGACAGAAATTCCAGTTTCTTCAATATTTGGGTATTTGGTCTTTGCTATATACGGGACTGGATACTACTTGAACACCTACCACACAGAAGTGCCGTGTCTATCCACAACAATATAAATATTATAAAGACGTCCAAGTGCAAATGGTACTTGAATCTTTAGACCTAGATGCATTATAGTTTTTGTGAGAAAAAAATACAAATAAATATAACCTAGGGCCACTAAAATGTATCTAATGTTTTTTTTTTAAAGACCAGCGTATGGAGGTCGTGATTGTCCAGGTCCTACCTATGAATATCAGATGTGCAACACTGAAGAATGTCGAGGGCCATTTGAGGATTTTCGGGCTCAGCAGTGCTCACAGCGAAACTCTTACTACACACACCAAAACACCAAGCACACTTGGCTTCCCTATGAACATCATGATGGTAAAACAACTTAAAAAGTTCATGTCATTGTTCCATAATCTGAAGGGTTGTAATCCAATGCCTCTGATAAGCATTTTACTCGATTTAAGGGGTTTTCTCATCATCATAATTGGATAAAATTGCAGAATGCTTGTAAAATATAAGAACTTTGCAATCTATTGCTTATAAAAAATGCTATCCATCCTCAAGATCAGATGGGTTTTTAATTTCACTGTGTACCGCTCGTTGCTTTGTTTACCAGCCAAGTAGTTGTTGCAGTCCTTGCCTACCCAGCACATTCAGGCTGTCTCTCTTTACTATAACTCCCCTGATAAATCTTTTTACGAAATGTGTCGAGAGTATTTGAGATCATGATGTCACTAAACTGTTGCTGACCAGGGTAATGTGTGCCTGGATGTTTGAAGACCCCATCCCATCACTTCTGCTCCAGTCAAATGGAGGATCATTCTTTTATATTTATTTATATCACCAATAAACTATAGGTGACATTGTTCCATTGCCATTTTTTAGGTGACTAAATAGGCTAATATATATATTTTTTTTCTTTTTTCCTAGTAAATGCTAAGTTTTATATTTCTCTAGCCCTGCTGCCACACCATTTATTGGTAGATTTTTCACATTCAGATTTCGTTGCTGCTTTGGTTGCCAGCCACTGCTGTGGTTTATTAGAGGTGGCTGAATTCCTAGGCAATGAGGGCAGTGCTTGCAGGTTCTTTCTAATTGAGCTTGTAAGCATTTTTCCGAAGCTAACTACATCAACAGATACCACCAGCTTTAATACCCCTGTCCTTCTCTGATGCTGCAGAGGAAAAGCTGACATTGCTTTAAGAGTCATAGAGCATACAGGACCAGCATCTCAACTCTATCGTTGGCCCAAGCTGTTAATTATTAGGAGTGTACCCACCCCTGCCAACCAGGAAGCTGGGAGGATGTGGAGCGGTGTGTTACTTTATAGAAAATAACTATGTTAAGGTGTCAGGAGAGGACGTACATTATTTTCTGTTTAATGTCAGAAAATTTGGAGATAATCACATGGCATAGTGTTAAATGTATGTATTTCTTCCCACAATCCCACAGTTTATGACCCTTTTTTTCTCTACAGATGCCCAGAAATGTGAGCTTATATGCCAGTCTAAGGAAACGACAGATGTGGTGTTCATGAATCAGGTGGTTCATGATGGTACTCGGTGTAGCTACAAAGATCCTTACAGTGTTTGCGCCAGAGGAGATTGTGTGGTGAGTAGAGTTGAGCGCGGTTCGCGGTTCATGGTTCTCCATCCAGTTCGCGATTCGAGTGATTTTGGGGATTGTTCTAGATCGAACTAGAACTCGAGCTTTTTGCTAAAAGCTCGATAGTTCTAGTTACGTTCGAGAACGGTTCTAGCAGCAAAAAGCCAAGCTAATTACTAGCTGGCTTTCCGCTGTAATAGTGTAAGTCACTCTGTGACTCACACTGTTATGAAATTTCAGCGTATAGTGTGGGGGGACTGCAAATTCAGATCACTGCTGCTGGGATAATGGCCATTTTTTTTTTTCCTTCTCTTCCTTCCCTAAGTGCGCGTGTAGTGGGGCGGACCAGCATGTCAGCCAATCCCAGACACACACACAGCTAAGTGGACTTTTTGCCAGAGAAGCAAGGGCATGTGTCATAGGCTGTCCATGTCACATGTCCCTGCATTATAAAAACAGGTATCTGCCGTCTGGACGTCATTATCTGCCTTCTGCGTCTGGGTGTCAGTCACCGCTGGCGTAGCTCCTGTCTCCGATACTGCTGTGTACGCTCTATACACAGCGCTATACAGAATAGGGATAGAAGTTTCTTTCAGCCCTTGTAAGGGCTAATTACAGCAGGCTCAGAGCCATAGGTGACAGTCAGGTCCGTGAAAACAGATTTTAACAGCTACAGATAAGAGCGTCTGTGTAGCTAAGGTCAGGGAGTTCCTTGCTGCATTTCACCATTAGGAGGGATAGAAAGGGAGGCTTCCTTTCCTCTACCCAGACCCACAACCCTGCCACTGTACCCTCCTGCCCTTTGCACACTCAAGCTCATAGTTACTAAGCCATTATACTAGCAAACACTGAGGAAACTTAGTGGCATCCTAAAAGTGGCTGTTGGACTTCATTAGTGTCCCACTGGTGCAAAGATATTTGCAGCACCTCTGCATTGCACACTCAAACTGATTTTTACTAAGCCATTATACTAGCAAACACTGAGGAAACTTAGTGGCATCCTAAAAGTGGCTGTTGGACTTCATTAGTGTCCCACTGGTGCAAAGATATTTGCAGCAGCTCTGCATTGCACACTCAAACTCATTTTTACTAAGCCATTATACTAGCAGACACTGAGGAAACTTAGTGGCATCCTAAAAGTGGCTGTTGGACTTCATTAGTGTCCCACTGGTGCAAAGATATTTGCAGCACCTCTGCATTGCCCACTCAAACTCATTTTTACTAAGCTATTATACTAGCAAGCATTAAGGAAACTTAGTGGCATCCTAAAAGTGGCTGTTGGACTTCATTAGTGTCCCACTGGTGCCAAGATATTTGCAGCACCTCTGCATTGCACACTCAAACTCATTTTTACAAAGCTATTATACTAGCAAACTGTGCTGCCAGTTTAAGGGCCATAGTTGCATTGTCCGGGATAGTTATTGTTGTTTATTCTGCTGTCAGTAAAGGTAGACCACCGCTGCAATCTACACCACCTCTCAATTTTTACTAACACATTTTAAGTGCACAATCTTGTCGCAATATAAATGAGTGGCAAAATGACAGATGCTGGTGGAAATTGGAACAGGCGTGTTGGAAAAGGAAAAAAAGTTTGTGTCCGTGGGGAAGGTGGCAAAGCTCCATTAACATCTGCTGAAGATAGGCCATCTTCCAGCAAAAGTAAGATGTCTAATACTTTCCGTGGACAATCAGATGTGCTCCCTTTTTTATGAACACGAACTGGAACAAAGGTAGATGATGGCCAAAAAAAGAAAATGCTTGAATGGATCTCAAGTGGTCCAACAAGTGCCCTCTCCGCCACCTCAACTACCGTATCCAAAAAACACCAGTCCTCGGAGTTTCATCCCAATCAAACTTGCCTTCTCCCAGCTCTCAAGTCTCCATCCGCCCTGCACAGTATGGTGGAACTGAGATGGCTGAGTCTGCAGAGCTGTTCAGTCACTCTATAGCCTGGGAATCAGAGGTCTGCTCCCAAGCTACAGTGAGTACAGACCAGGAAATGGTCTGCAGTGATGCCCAGAACTTTTGTGACTCAGATTCAGGCCTTGATGACCAAGTTTCTGAGCATAATGTTGACCCTTATTCACAAACTGAAACACCTGTTGTAATAGACAATGAGGAACATACTAATGACGATGAGACGCAGATACCAGATTGGGATGACAACTTAAATATTCGTTCAGGGCAGGAAGAGGCTCGGTCTGAGGGGGAGAGGAGTGCAAACACAACGCTTGATGAGGAAGTTCTAGATCCCACCTACTGTCAACCCGCAGTCAGGCACTCGAGATGGTCAACAGAGGCGGTGGAGGAGGATGCTACTGACGACGAAGTTACCTTGCGCCTTCCTGGACAGAGGAGGAGTACTGGTAGCACGTCTACAACTGCATCCTCAGCCACCACTTTGCCTCTGAGAACTAGTCGGGGGGGCTGAGCAGGTCGCATGCCCCCTAAGCCTTGCCTAACCTGGTCCTTCTTTGACCTTGCAAAGGATCGCCCAAATCATGTGATCTGTAAAATTTGTCGTGATTCTGTTAGTAGAGGCCAAAACCTCAGCAGTTTGACAACTTCTTCCATGAATCGTCACATGAATAAATATCATATGGCCCAGTGGGAAGCTCACTGTGCTGCAATGCGGCCTAGCGGAGCGAACCATCCACCGCCTGCCCCTTCCAGTGAATCCGCGCGCTCTTCATCTTTTAGGACTGTGGGGACAGCTGTCACACCTGGTTTTCCACACACAACTTCCACCACTGTAACCGCAACAGGCAGTTTGCTTGGTAGGTCGTCAGTTGGTTTGGAAGGGGAAACAAGTGTGTGTGTACAGCTCTCTCAGACATCGATAGCATCAACATTGGATGAAGGCAACATCATATCTACGCCTGCACTTTCCTCACAAACCTGCATTTTTCCAGGGACACCCTACTCACCACCATCTACACACAGCAGCCAGATCTCTGTCCCTCAGGTGTGGACAAATAAAAGGCCATTTCCATGACAAAGCTAAGAGGTTGACTTTATCCCTCCGTAAGCTCTTGGCTACCGAAATGCTGCCTTTCCGCCTGGTGGACACACGGATTTTAGTGACCTTATGTCTGTTGCTGTGCCCCAGTACCAGATGCCCAGTCACCACTACTTCTCTAAGAAAGGTGTGCCTGCGCTACACCAGCATGTCGCACACAACATCACCGCTTCCTTGAGAAACTCTGTGTGTGAACGGGTGCATTTCACCACCGATACTTGGACCAGTAAGCATGGACAGGGACGTTACATGTCGCTGACTGGGCACTGGGTAACTATGGTGATTGATAGTGAAGGGTCTGCTGCACAAGTCTTGCCGTCCCCACGACTTGGGCGTCAATCCTCCGTCTGTCTAAGTTCTTCCACTGCTTCTGCCTCCTCAACCTCGTCTGGGTCCTCCACCTCCGCCCCAAGCCTGCCTGGTCAGGCCACCAGCGGTGGAACTGCGCAGAAGGAATCACGCACCCCTCATTACTATGCTGGCAGCAGAGCGCAACGGCATCATGCGGTCTTTGTCTTGAAATGTCTTGGAACTAAGAGTCACACAGCGGCTGAGTTGTCGGCAGCTCTGGATACTGAGTTTGGTAAATGGTTGTCTCCACTCAACCTGAAGCCTGGTAAGGCCGTGTGCGACAATGCTGCAAACCTGGGTGCGGCCCTTCGCCTGGGCAATGTGACATATGTGCCTTGTATGGCTCACGTGTTGAACCTTGTTGTCCAGCACTTTTTAACACACTATCCTGGCCTAGATGGCCTTCTGAACAGGGCACGAAAACTGTCTGCTCACTTCCGCCGTTCAACCGTCGCAGCTGAGCAACTTGCATCGCTCCAGAAGTCTTTCGGCCTGCCGGTTCATCGGCTGAAATGCGATGTGCCGACACGCTGGAATTCGACTCTCCACATGTTACAGCGACTGTGGCAGCACCGCCGAGCCCTGGTGCAATACATCATGACGTATAGCCTGGGCCAACGAGATGCAGAGGTGGGGCAGATCACCCTGATGGAGTGGTCCCAGATCAAGGACCTATGCACCCTTCTGCACAGTTTCGACATGGCGACGAATATGTTTAGCGCTGACAATGCCATTTTCAGCATGACAATTCCAGTCATTTACATGCTGGAGCACACGCTAAACACTATTCGGAGTCAGGGGATGGGACAACAGGAAGGGGAGGAACTACAGGAGGATTCATATGCGCAAGGGACAACAACATCACCAAGGTCCAGACGTTCATCATCACCAAGGCGGCAGGCATGGGACCATGGGAGACAGGGATCAACAAGGGCGCATGGTAGCAGGCGAAATGTTGAGGAAGGTGCAGGAGAACATGAAGAAATGGATGACGAACTGTCCATGGACATGGAAGACTCAGCGGATGAGGGAGACCTTGGTCAAATTTTCAGTTGAAAGAGGTTGGGGGGAGATGTCAGAGGAAGAAAGAACGGTTAGCACCTCTATGCCACAAACACAGCGTGGACTTGGTCCGCATGGCTGCGCCAGACACATGAGCACTTTCTTGCTGCACTACCTCCAACATGACCCTCGTATTGTCAAAATTAGAAGTGATGATGAGTACTGGCTTGCCACACTATTAGATCCCCGGTACAAGTCCAAATTTTGTGACATAATTCCAGCCATAGAAAGGGACGCACGTATGCAGGAGTATCAGCAAAAGCTGTTACTCGATCTTAACTCGGCTTTTCCACCAAACAACTGTGGTGCACGGAGTGAATCTCCCAGTTGTAACTTGACAAACATGGGACGGTCTCGTCATCTTCAACAGTCTACCCATACCAGCAGCACCGTATCTGGTGCTGGTAACAGCAATTTTATTGAATCTTTTCATCATTTTTTTAGACCATCCTTTCCAAGGCCACCAGAGACAACAAGTCTGACACATAGTCAACGGCTGGAGCGGATGATACAGGAGTATCTCAAAATGAACATCGATGCCATGACATTGCAAATGGAGCCTTGCTCATTTTGGGCTTCAAATCTTGAAAAATGGCCAGAGCTCTCCACTTACGCCTTGGAGATCTTGTCATGTTCAGCTGCCAGTGTTGTCTCTGAATGTGTCTTCAGTGCTGCTGGGTGTGTGCTGACAGATAAGCGCACGCGTCTGTCCAGTGACAATGTGGACAGACTAACGTTCATCAAAATGAACAAGTCATGGATCCACAAGGAATTTACTACCCCTGTGTCATCCTGGGGAGAGTAAATGCTTGTGTATTTTGAATGTGCTTGATGCAAATCTACCTGTGAAGTGTACAACTGGGGCACAAGTGCTGCCACTGAAGGGGTGGGTGTCTGTGTGGCCCAATTTTTGGGAAAAAGGGAGACTCCGCTTGGAGTAACCCTTGCTTGCTGTGTTTTTAAAAAGGAGCCAAGATGAACAAGTCATGGTTCAGCAAAGACTTTGCTACCTACCCCGGTGCCATCCTGGGGACGGTTAAGGATGGCGTATTTTTGAATGTGCTTGATGCAAATCTACCTGTGAAGTGTACAACTGGGGCACAAGTGCTGCCACTGAAGGGGTGGGTATCTGTGTGGCCCAATTTTTGGAAAAAAGAGAGACTCCGCTTGGAGTAACCCTTGCTTGCAGTGTTTTTAAAAAGGAGCCAAGATGAACAAGTCATGGTTCAGCAAAGACTTTGCTACCTACCCCGGTGCCATCCTGGGGACGGTTAAGGATGGCGTATTTTTGAATGTGCTTGATGCAAATCTACCTGTGAAGTGTACAACTGGGGCACAAGTGCTGCCACTGAAGGGGTGGGTGTCTGTGTGGCCCAATTTTTGGAAAAAAGGGAGACTGCGCTTGGAGTCACCTTGCGGTGTTTTACATGATTTTAGAAGAGCATGCCATGGCTCTATAGTTTTCCTCATTATGCTGTTTTGTTTTCGCATAAGAATTTGTTCTTGTCACTTTCCCATGTGTTTGTGTTGTGTTGTGAGTTGTTTGTCACCTTTTGGACACCTTTGAGGGTGTTTTCCAGGTGCTTTTATGTGTTTGTGATTGCCTCCCATTGTTTCCTATGTGGTTCGAGCGGTTCGCCAAACCGAACGCGAACCAGACCTCGGTTCGGCGAACCGAGCTCGAGCCGAACCATGACCGGTTCGCTCATCTCTAGTGGTGAGTGCTCCGTCTCCTAAATAATCATTCTTAGCATCTGCATTAGGAATTAACTAGTATAGAAAACCTAATTTTCGTATTACCTATAGGGATCTCTGAAGTAATAGAGAGGCCATCTTTTCAGGATCCTCATATCTTGACTGTAGTGGAGAGAGCTGAAAAAGAGCTCCACTCGATCTGGAAGACCTGTCCTGAACTGGATTACACACACAATCCAATGATTGAATAGACAAGGTGTAATACTTAACGTTGCCTGTGAAGGCACTGCAGACAAATTGAATATTTACTACCGGATAGATTTCCCCCACAGAATGTTCTTGATTTCAGAGTGTCTCAGAAATGAGTCACTTTGTAAATAGTTTATTTTCAAGGAACCTTTAAGAAAAAAATCACATAGAACTGTATAAAAAAAAGAAAAAACATATCAATAGTGCCAAACCAGATGATGTATGCACAAACAGAATGTAGTAAACATTCCTCTTGAAGGCGGCCGCAGCTCAGGTGCAAGATGCTGATGTCACAGCCACTGCCACTCAACCCTCCAAGCTAGGGGCAGCTGCTCAGCAAAAAACTTGCACACTAATATGGCTGGCACTGGGAGGCCGTCATATAGATAAGTGTGATGCACAGTGTCTGAGCTGTAACCTATAGATGACGCCAGAAACCTAGGTAAGGCGGGCTATTCAGCACTATAATTGTGCATCTCACATGGATAAGTGAGATGCACAGTGTCTGAATTGTGGCCTATGAATGACGCAGAACACTAGGCCAGGCGGATCAGTTAGCACTACAAAAGTGCATCACACATGACAAGATCACCAATATAGCACCTAAAATCAAAAGGTCCACACACATCCTGCAAAAATGTATAAAATGTGCCATACCTCAATTGTGAGATATTGGTTGATATTTTGGCCCAAAATATGGAAGCTCGCAATCCACGTCACGGATTCTCACACTTGCGAGTCCCTACACTAATTGATGAAGAAAAAAATCACATAGCTTCCATATTTTGGAAATTTCCAAATTTTTTTATGAGTGAATTTCAAAGAACATATTTTTTAACCTATAACATGTAAACTAAGGTTAATAATATACGTAAATTAAAAAAAACTTCCTTTTGCTCAAATTTGTTGCCACAAAAATGAATATACCCCAAATAAAAAAAACTACTGGATTTATATGACAGCCATGATTTTTGAGGATAGCACCAAGCCTTATGGGCCTGGAATGAACAAATTGGTGACATAGTGCAATATCTATATTTTTCCATTCTTTAAGAACGACCTCTTTTAGAGCCTGGATGCTGTATGTAGAGTGATGCTCATCTTGTCTGTTCAGAATTCCCCATAGGTATTTCATTTGGGATTAAATAGGGAGACATACTTGGCCACTTAATCAATTTGCTCTACATAGAAAGAGAAGATGCGACCATCACTGCTAGCCCTTTGTAGATGTGCACTTTTCCGACATGGTATTATCCAAAACACATATCTGTGGCATTACTGAAGAAGAACAGGGTGAATGTGATTCAGTAACAAAGTATGTTTGTTGATCTGAATCCAACTGAAACACAGAAAATATAAGTACCCCTTTAAAAAATATTGTGATTGGTTCAGTATGACAATGTGGCCCTTGGGCTAAAATATTTTGTCCCCCCCCCCCCCCGCACTAAGATATGTCTGTGTTTTACTCACAAGTGGGGTAAGGATCTTTTCTAGAAAAATGGCTACAGGTGACAAAACCAAGTCAGTAGAAGCGACTATGGGTCTGCATATTGGTTGTAAAAGCTTTTGGTGAATTTTAGCAAGTATGTGAAAATCTCCAGTATGATAGGATTGGAATTAGACAGTAAGTTTCTTCTTTTTGTACCCTTTTGGTTGATATTCATCTAGGATGGTCTGTATCTCCCTTGTTACTTTGAATGTGGGAGCTCTCATTATAGGTGTGTAGGTGTTATGTTCCACAAGTCCAGAATACATTTTTTTCTGTGTAGTAAGTTTTGTCCATAAGAACAATGGCCCTTATCTGCAGGTTTTATGACCAAGTTTTTATTACAGATGAGTTTGTTGATTGCCAATTGCCTGTGAAGACACATATTTGTGTAGCCATAAACTTCATTTTTTAATGTCATCAAGTGTGTAGTTAACAACATCTCTTTCACCCAGGGATATTTAAGTTTCAATCAGATGATATATTTTTGGGGGATTGTAGTGATATGGTATTCATAGAGCCAACTTCTTTAAGGTAAACAGGTTTTGCCATCATCTGTGGATCTCATCGGAGGTGCCTCCATGAAAAATGTTTTTTTTTCATGTTTTGGGAGGATATGTTATATATTGTACAATACTTACCTAAGAGTGGGTCTGAACTTGTGAGTCTCCTGTCATCATGACTCCTGCCACCTCAGTGGGTCCTCTTTTATGGTATCATCCCTGTCAGTTGCCTAAAAAAAGTTTGGTTGATTGGGTCCATATTTCTGTATGATTCTATGGAGTGGGAGGATCTTCATCTTCTGGTTTATCCCGAGTTTAGCCACCTGTAGACATGCCCTTTCATGTAATCCTCCATGTCTCTGATGAATGCTTTCCTCTTTTATGTTTCTAACTTGGTTCTGAATTCTATGATGGGCTAGTTTAGATGGGATTTCAAGGTAGCCCATTCCTCTGTTTGTAAGAAGTGTATTAGTTGCTATTTGATGACAGTAATATAGTCTTTGGTAACTTTTTATGGTTTATTGTAGATGTTCTAAGGTAAGATAAGATCCATGGAACATTTGTTGAATATACTTATAAAATGAAGGTGCTTGGCCAATTTATGAGCGGTCACCAGCTGAAACAAGGCAACCTTTCTTCAATGGGACCTTAAACCTAATATTTTTAAAACATGCATCTTCCAGGTTAAAAGCTTACAATTTTAAAGAGTAGGTCCGATCCTGCACTAATTAAAAACAGTTTTATGTTGATGGGAGAAGTGCTTAGCCAAATATGGAGGCAGTCATCACCTACAACAGAATACTAAAAGAAGAAAAGCACACTATAGAGAAAAAAACATGGATCGCACATCCCAAAAAATACAATGATCTAAAGTAGTGATGAGCGAGTACTAAAAAGCTCGGGTGCTCGAAGCTCGGGCCGAGCCTCCCAAGATACTCGTGTACTCGGCCCGAGCACCGAGCCCAATGTTATCCTATGGGAGACCCGAGTATTTTTGTGAAATGACCCCCCGGCAGCATGGAGAAACCCTAAAAATGTCACAAAAGTCTCAGAAGAGTGCTCAAATGACATGGCATCAGCATGGGGAAGACCCCTTGAAGCATTTATCACTCAAAAGTCACAGATGTGAACAATTTTGTCCGAGTTTTACGCCATTTTTACGGACTCACCAGAAAACCTTCCAAAATGACACCAAAATGAATTTTCATGGCGGAAATGTTAAGGGCACATACCCAATAGTGAGATAGAGCTGGTGTATGTTACTTTTTGAGATTAATACATGAAAGATTTTACATGAAAACCTTGTGTGGCACTCCGATGTCCAAAACGCACGTTTTGTGCTTTTTACTAGCGATGTCGGTCATTTTTTTTTTTTTTATTCTATCTCCCTCAGTCCGTCGGTCTGTCTCTCTCTGTCTTGTCTGTCCCCCTCTCACAGTCTGTCGGTCAGTTCCCCCCCCTCTCTCTTACTTACCGTTCCCCGATCACTGCCGCGGCGCTGCACAGCTGTTCAAACTCCGGTGGCTTTTCCTCTTTTGAAAAAGCCGGCCGCTCATTAATCAATCTCCTATTCCCTGCTGTCCTGCTTTTCGGCGCCTATGATTGGTTGCAGTGAGACACGCTCCCACACTGAGTGACAGCTGTCTCACTGCAACCAATCACAGCAGCCGGTGTGTGTATACTGTGCAGTGAAATAAATAATTAAATAATTAAAAAAAACGGCATGCGGTCCCCCCAATTTTAATACCAGCCAGATAAAGCCATACGGCTGAAGGCTGGTATTCTCAGGATGGGGAGCTCCACGTTATGGGGAGCCCCCCACCCTAACAATATCAGTCAGCAGCCGCCCAGAATTGCCGCATACATTAGATGCGACAGTTCTGGGGCTGTACCCGGCTCTTCCCGATTTACCCTGGTGCGTTGGCAAATCGGGGTAATAAGGAGTTAATGGCAGCCCATAGCTGCCACTAAATCCTAGATTAATCATGTCAGGCGTCTCCCCGAGATTCCTTCCATGATTAATCTGTAAATTACAGTTAAAAAACACACACACCCGAAAAATCCTTTATTAGAAATAAAAAACACTAACAAAGTCCCTCATTACCAATTTATTAACCCCGACAAACCCTCCATGTCCGGCGTACTCCACAGTCCTCCAGCGTCGCGTCCAGCTCTGCTGCATGGAAGTGACAGGAGCTGCAGAAGACACCGCCGCTCCGGTCACCTCCACGCAGCTAATGAGATGAGTATAGCGATCAGCTGAGCTGTCACTGAGGTTACCTGGATCCAGCGGTGGATGCAGCGGTGGCCGCGGGTAACCTCAGTGACAGCTCAGCTGATCGCGCTACTCACCGCCGCTCCAGTCAGCTCCATGCACCAACTGAGGTGAGTAGAGCGATCAGCTGCTGTCACTGAGGTTAATCGCGGCACCGCTGGATCCAGCGGTGGCCGGGAGTTACCTGACTGACAGCAGCTGATCGCGCTATTCCCTTCATTAGCTGCGTGGAGGTGACCGGCGGCTTTTACTATTTTGAAAAAGCCGGCCGCTCATTAAACAATCTCCTATTCCCTGCTTTCCCCGCCCACCGGTGCCTATGATTGGTTGCAGTGAGACACGCCCCCACGCTGAGTGACAGGTGTCACACTGCACCCAATCACAGCAGCCGGTGGGCGTGTCTATACTGTGCAGTAAAATAAATTAATAAATAATTAAAAAAAAACGGCGTGCGGTCCCCCCCATTTTAATGCCAGCCAGATAAAGCCATACGGCTGAAGGCTGGTATTCTCAGGATGGGGAGCTCCACGTTATGGGGAGCCCCCCAGCCTAACAATATCAGTCAGCAGCCGCCCAGAATTGCCGCATACATTATATGCGACAGTTCTGGGGCTGTACCCGGCTCTTCCCGATTTGCCCTGGTGCTTTGGCAAATCGGGGTAATAAGGAGTTAATGGCAGCCCATAGCTGCCACTAAATCCTAGATTAATCATGTCAGGCGTCTATGAGACACCCTCCATGATTAATCTGTAAGTTACAGTAAATAAACACACACACCCGAAAAATCCTTTATTAGAAATAAAAAACACAAACATATACCCTGGTTCACCACTTTAATCAGCCCCAAAAAGCCCTC
Source organism: Anomaloglossus baeobatrachus (assembly GCF_048569485.1). Classification (NCBI taxonomy): domain Eukaryota; kingdom Metazoa; phylum Chordata; class Amphibia; order Anura; family Aromobatidae; genus Anomaloglossus; species Anomaloglossus baeobatrachus. The sequence continues at coordinate 135,019,460 of NC_134357.1, read as the reverse complement.
CATGTCCGGCGTCATCCAGGATGTTCCAGCGTCGCATCCTGCGCTGCTGCATAGAGGTGACCGGAGCTGCAGAAGACACCGCCGCTCCGGTCACTTCCACGCAGCAAATGAGGTGAGTAGCGCGATCAGCTGAGCTGTCACTGAGGTTACCCGCCGTCACTGGATCCAGTGACAGCGGGTAACCTCAGTGACAGCTCAGCTGATCGCACGGCTGTCTTCATTAGCTGCGTGGAGGTGACCGGAGCGGCGGTGTCTTCTGCAGCTCCTGTCACTTCCATGCAGCAGAGCTGGACGCGACGCCGGAGTCCGTGGAGTACGCCGGACATGGAGGGTTTGTCGGGGTTAATAAATTGGTAATGAGGGACTTTGTTAGTGTTTTTTATTTCTAATAAAGGATTTTTCGGATGTGTGTGTTTTTTAACTGTAATTTACAGATTAATCATGGAAGGAATCTCGGGGAGACGCCTGACATGATTAATCTAGGATTTAGTGGCAGCTATGGGCTGCCATTAACTCCTTATTACCCCGATTTGCCAACGCACCAGGGTAAATCGGGAAGAGCCGGGTACAGTCCCAGAACTGTCGCATATAATGTATGCGGCAATTCTGGGCAGCTGTTGGCTGATATTGTTAGGGTGGGGGGCTCCCCATAACGTGGAGCTCCCCATCCTGAGAATACCAGCCTTCAGCCGTATGGCTTTATCTGGCTGGTTTTAAAAATGGGGGGAACCGCACGCCGTTTTTTTTAATTATTTAATAAATAATTAAAATTAATAATTAAAATTAATAAATAATTAAAAAAAACGGCGTGCGGTTCCCCCCATTTTTAAAACCAGCCAGATAAAGCCATACGGCTGAAGGCTGGTATTCTCAGGATGGGGAGCTCCACGTTATGGGGAGCCCCCCACCCTAACAATATCAGCCAACAGCCGCCCAGAATTGCCGCATACATTATATGCGACAGTTCTGGGACTGTACCCGGCTCTTCCCGATTTGCCCTGGTGCGTTGGCAAATCGGGGTAATAAGGAGTTATTGGCAGCCCATAGCTGCCAATAAGTCCTAGATTAATCATGTCAGGCGTCTATGAGACACCCTCCATGATTAATCTGTAAGTTACAGTAAATAAACACACACACACCAGAAAAAATCCTTTATTAGAAATAAAAACACACACATATACCCTGGTTCACCACTTTAATCAGCCCGAAAAAGCCCTCCATGTCCGGCGTAATCCAGGATGATCCAGCGTCGCATCCAGCGCTGCTGCATGGAGGTGACCGGAGCTGCAGCAGACACAGCCGCTCCGGTCACCTCCACACAGCAAATGAACACAGCCGCGCGATCAGCTGCTGTCACTGAGGTTACCCGCGGCCACCGGTGGATGCAGCGGTGACAGCGGGTAACCTCAGTGACAGCAGCTGATCGCGCGGCTGTGTTCATTTGCTGTGTGGAGGTGACCGGAGCGGTGGTGTCTGCTGCAGCTCCGGTCACCTCCATGCAGCAGCGCTGGATGCGACGCTGGATCATCCTGGATTACGCCGGACAAGGAGGGCTTTTTCGGGCTGATTAAAGTGGTGAACCAGGGTATATGTGTGTGTTTTTATTTCTAATAAAGGATTTTTTCTGGTGTGTGTGTTTATTTACTGTAACTTACAGATTAATCATGGAAGGTGTCTCATAGACGCCTGACATGATTAATCTAGGACTTATTGGCAGCTATGGGCTGCCAATAACTCCTTATTACCCCGATTTGCCAACGCACCAGGGTAAATCGGGAAGAGCCGGGTACAGCCCCAGAACTGTCGCATATAATGTATGCGGCAATTCTGGCCAGCTGCTGACTGATATTGTTAGGGTGGGGGGCTCCCCATAACGTGGGGCTCCCCATCCTGAGAATACCAGCCTTCAGCTGTATGGCTTTATCTGGCTGGTATTAAAATTGGGGGGAACCGCACGCCGTTTTTTTAATTATTTATTTATTTATTTTACTGCACAGTATAGACACGCCCACCGGCTGCTGTGATTGGGTGCAGTGTGACACCTGTCACTCAGCGTGGGGGCGTGTCTCACTGCAACCAATCATAGGCGCCTGTGGGCGTGGAAAGCAGGGAATATGAGATGGCTGTGTACAGAGCACAGCGCGCCGGCCGGTATAAAGGCTCGGTCACGCTGTGCAGGCCGGCCAATCACTGCAATTCCACAACTAACAGGGCTGTGGCATTGCAGTGGTCTGCCAGCCAATCCCTGCATGAGGGCTGGCTCTCAAAAGAGCGCCAACATGCAGGGATGAAGACCACGAGTAAAGCACGAGTATTGCAAAATTACTCGGTACCCGCCGAGCAGCCCGAGTACAGTGATACTCGTGCGAGTACCGAGTAGTTACAAGCATGCTCGCTCATCACTAATCTAAAGCCGTTAGGCAAAAAATTAAATAGAACAAGAGGTTCTTTGTTACTATTCTGTTCAGACTGTATTAAGACCACTGCCACGTCACGGCGAACCTCTGAGTGGGTCCCTAATCTAAACCTCATAGTGCGGCACTGCACTAACCACTGCTACAGCGATAAAGCGCCAGCAGGGCAGGTGACCTGGTGCCTCACAGCGCCCATGCTGCAAGGCAAAGCCCCCAAGGCTCCAGGCCCTACCGCCCCACTGACACGAACCACCAATACAACAGTGTCCATCACACAGTACCAGCACCCAGTGAGAGGAGCTGCGCACTCACCTCCCACTGGCTCCCATATGTGAACTGGGAGCAAAAAAAGGCTGACCCCTCTTGCAGTCACCTGCTGATTAAAATAAAAAAAAAATAAAAACTGACAGACACCACCTAACATAATAATGCAAGAGTTAACATGTAGTAATGTCTAATGTAGAATTTTTTTTTTAAGTAGTTGATGCAGTGAAAGATAAAAAACGGTGGAATGCTCACATCCAGCCCCCCATAAATTCCAGTGCAAGCCGCTCCAGGGCTGGCTCTGAAAATGATTCCTGCTCTTTTTGGAAGTTCAATGACCACTGGAGCCTGTGATTGGCTGCATCGGTGATCAATTACATCTGATGATACGCTCTCCTACTAACCTGACTGCTGTAGCCAATCATAGTCTTCAGGGGTCCTTACACATTCGAACAGAGCAGCAGGCATCACTTCTGGAGCCAATGGACATCTCTGGAAAAGCCTGCTCAGGATCCTTGGGGTCACTTGGAGTATGCTATTGTTTTTTATTTCAAGCGTATCCATGCCTTAAAAAAACATTTATTTTCTATATCGGACAACCCCCTTAGTTGTGACGGGATTCAAGTCACTACATTCACATCTACATACATGTGTGTGTCCTGATGTGACCTCTCTCTGCTGTATGTATCTCAATGGAAAAACTTAATTTATATAAACAATTTAAAAAAATAACTACAGTCTATTGTGTCACTAAAATCATGGTTGCAACCTTGTATAAGGATGGGCATGACATTGCTTCAGAACTAATTATTTGTCATCTGAATGAGCTTGTTATTATCAACTAGATTTAATTTATCCCATTGGTTCCTTTATAAATTCGGCAATCAATGGCTAACACAGTAAATTTTTAGTTTGGAGACTTGTACCTATTAATACTCAAGTTAGCGTTATCTCAGTGCTTGGTTTTCCTACCCAACAGATAAACGTCTCTCCTTCCTAAGCTTCACTGTGTTTGGTTTCTGTGCTTTCCTTGATTTACTAATGAGAAACAACCTGAAAAAAGGTTCTTTTCATATATTTCTGCGGAACAGGTAAGGTGAAATAGTCATTTCCTTCAGGCCTATTTACACAGGTTGTGAGATACTTATCCATTATCTCACCGGATTCGTCTAACAGAGGGCGATTGTCTTGTTGCTTTATATTACAGCACTTCGGATGTGACAAGGAAATTGGCTCTCTGAAAGAAGAGGATAAGTGTGGGGTTTGCGGAGGTGATAATTCTCATTGTCGAACTGTGAAGGGAACATTAGTCAAATCACCAAAACAGCCTGGTAAGAAAATGTAATCAGTAGTTTTCTGTCTTTGTAAAGGCAGATTGTAGGGGCACAAAGAAAAAAATGTTTCAGGGAAAGATATACCATTGGTGAAACTTGTTCACGCAAACAGGGACCTAAAATGTAATGGAGCCCACATCTACCTCCAAAGTAAGTAGAATTGTGCATTATGATAAACTATTGGACTGGACCATATACTCTTCTTGCACAAGGGTTCAGCAGCCTTTAGCCTCAGCCTCAGAAAGAGAGCCAAGTACTTGAGCATGCTCACTAGCCGCTTCTCCACACTGAAACGTGGAGAACAGGGCAGCCGGCTGGACAACCCGAGGAACGACCAGAAATGGAGGGCAGCGCTTGGGCGGAACAGAAATCGGCGGTGCTGATTTGTAACATATATATATATATATATATATACTGCTCAAAAAAATCAAGGGAACAATAAATAACCATTTTGTTGCTTAAGCGTTCCCTTTATTTTTTTGAGCAGTATATATTGTAGGGATTCATTCAAGCTCTTTAGTAGCGGGTATCGCATACATAGGCAGTGTCTCTGATCCAACAAGAGGAGGTTTATTAACGTCATAAACTCCCAAAGGATTCCAAACAAAGAAAAAAGCCTGTTCTCCGGCCAAATGGTATAACATAAAATGAGCAGTTTCATAGATGTACGGGCTCATTCGTCTTTTCACTTTCACTCACAGACTCAAGTTCATGAGGTGTTTTCACCTCTACTCCCAGACAGCAAATGAGATAGGTTAACTCCCATTTATCATTTGTTACAAATGGAGGTAAAGGGATGGCAAGTCCCACCTGGCTCTAGTGGAACCTGTACCCAAAATATTCGGGTCCATTAAAAATCACCTGTCAGCAATATATGTGATGGACCCTGCTTCTCCAGGTCTTACATCACTGAGGCTTGCCACCTTATTATATATATATATATATATATATATATATATATATATATATATATATATATATATATATATATATATATATATTCTTTAGTTATCCCAGAAAATCAAATGATGCTCTCATGCCCATGTTTGACAATAGGGAAGGTGTTTTCAGGGTGATTGTCGTTTCTCGATCCAGTGACCTCTGGTTGTGTGGTCAGTTTCCCTCTCTGTTGGACCACAGCCTGTTTTGTCTTTGTACTATTGCTGATGATTCTCTAGTCTTTCCTTTTTACTTCTATTTAGGTGTGTTTACTTTCTTATTTGGTTTGCCCTATCACATCTTAGGAGGGGCTATTTATACTCATCATGCAAATCCATTAATTGCTGGCTATATTCCTGGCTAAATGAATGTTTGGTGTCCCAGCTTTTCCTAGGGATAATTTTGCTGAATGACTGTTGCTTTTTCCTGCGGTTTGTGTGTTTCCCTTCCCAGCATTCTTCCCTTTCTGTAACATTTGGGGGGTTTCCATGCATTACGTAAGTCTTTTCAGTTTCCTCCCTTTTCCTTGTACAACTGTGTTCACATGTATTTAGCTGTGTGCCTCACCCTCTTCCTGTGCGCACTTCATTTATGTTAATTGTTGTTTAGTGTAACACTTTGTTTATAGTTGAGGGTACAGTTAATGCCCCTCAGGGTCAGCCGACGATGACTGGTGACGCCATTTCATAATCTTAGGGTGCTAACCTACACTCTCAAATCTCGGGCTTCTTCTAGTGTGGCTAGGGACCTGTTTATTACAGGTATTACATATTTCCTGGTTTGTTCATCCCTGAATGTGGGAAGGTTCAGTCATTATAGTGATGTGCAGTGTTAGCTTACTGTCACATGTAATGTTTTGTAGTTAGCCGAAAAAGTTCTACTTTGGTCTCATATATAACCAGAGCACCTTCTTCCAAATGCTATCTGTGTCCTCTACATGGCTTTTTGCAAACTTTAAATGTGACTTCTCATGGCTTACTCTTGAAAATGACTTTCTACTTTCCACTTTTCCATAAAGACTAGATTTGTAGAGTATATGACTAATAGTTGTCCTGGGCACTCATTCTCCCATCTGAGCTTCAGGGTGACCATAGACTTCTTAAGGGTGCTTTACACGCTGCGACATTGCTAGTGATTGCTAGAGATGTCGCGAGTGTTAGCACCCGCCCCCGTCGTTGGTGCGATATGTGGTGATTGATGAACATTATCGCTACGGCAGCGTCACACGCACGTACCTGCTGTGCGACGTCGCTGGAGACACCGAACAATTCCTCCTTCAAGGGGGAGGTGCGTTCGGCGTCACAGCAACATCACAGCAGCGTCACTAAGCGGCCGCCCAATAGCAGAGGAAGAGAGGAGATGAGTGGACGGCAGGTAAGGAGATGTTCGTCGTTCCTGCGGTGTCACACGTAGCGATGTGTGGTGCGGAACGACGAACAACCTCGCTACTGACCAGACAATGATTTTTGGTAAATGAATGATGTGTTACAGACCAACGATTTTTAACTTGCGATCGTTTAAGGTCGCTCATAGGTGTCACATGCTGCGAGGTCGCTAACGACGCCGGATGTGCGTCACAAACACCGTGACCCCGATGATATATCGTTAGCGATGTCACAGCGTGTAAAGTACCCTTTAGTTACTTCTCTCATTAGTGCTCTCCTTGATTGGTATGTCAGTTTAGGTTGAACATAGATGTCAATCTCAGGCCCGCAGACTACATCTGGACTGCAGTGTAATTATATTTGGCACAGAAGAAAATACCAAATCTCTACTGGATCTGGCCCATCGGTGGACAGCGAATGTACCGCTAATAGTACAAATCCCGAGTTTCTGAACTGGTACCACTCCCCAAGGCTGTTTACAACTCGCCCCATAGTAATGCTATGATGCACTTCCTGATCGGCAAACACCTGGGACGGATGTTTTCTCCTCTTCTCCCTACATGATCGGACACTATCCTTGTGCTTTCCAAATATCTGAAGGAATAGTACTTACTATCCTCTATCTCCTCCATAAGCTGGACATAGGTACTATATTAAACCAATGCCATCATGCCATGATTTATGTTATTGCTCTACTTGCTCATGTTATGTAATCTCTATTTAGTTATTTTTTTGTTCATTATTATCCTTTCCCTATGTATTGAGACCTTACCCTTTTGTTCTCTCCCTACCATCTTCACTCTGCTAATATTATTGATTCGGTGCTGTTTATGCACTGCAGATGTTGTCTAGTTCCACATATTTCAGATTCCCTTTGCATTCCCCTGTATACTGCACTGCCAGTGATGCCAGGTATCTGGCGTGGACCAGTGTGCATCAAAGTAGATCAGAGTATAGCAAACTGACCTTGAATGAATGTTTCTTTATGCATTTTTTCTTGCTGCTCCAAGCCATGAACTTAAATAGTTGAATTTTCATTGTAGAAAATTATTATTATTATTATTATTATTATTATTATTATTCTTAGCTTGTGAAAAAAAGGTTACATTAAAATCGAATTAAGAAGGCTACAAACAAAAGAAAGAAGCATAAGATTTATTTTTTATTAAGAAATTAATGCCACAGATGTGCCTTTTATTTGACATTTTATTTCATAAGGTTTCATAGTATGAAGCTTTGCTTTTTCCAGATTCAATGTTTAGGAAAAACTTAAATTTATTTCCATATGAAAGGGTTCATCGTTATATTTGATGAGAAGGAAAAACTCCCTCCCTATTTTTTCAATAAATATCAAATTTGGCCCTCGACTTTGTACAAGATTTTAATTTTTACACACAGTGTTTTATTTTGACATCCCTGAGGTGGACAGTCAGGTCTTGGTAGGTTTGCAGTTTTGCTATACTCCAACTATTTTTGGATCATGGATTGAATAGTGCTCTGTTAAATGTTCACACTTTGGGACATTTTTTTTTTCTAGAACCTAACCCTGCTTACTCTTCTCTACAACTTCATCCCTGACCTGTATGGTGTGTTCCTTGGTTTTCATGATGCTGTTTGATCCCTATTATTCTCAAACCTCTGAGACCTTCAAAGAACAGCTGTAGTTACACTGAGAATAAATTACACAGATAGACTCAATTTACTAATTAGGTGACTTATGGAAGTAATTGGCCATTCGGGACTTTATTTAGAGGTATCAGACTAAAAGGGGCTGAAAACTAGGGATGAGCGAATGTATTCGCCACTATTCGGAATCCGACGGATAATGGGGTATTCGAGGTATTCGCTATCCGACGGCTAATATGGCATTCGCTTCGATACTTTCATTTTCATTTCTGACTTCCTGGCACCTGTTTTCCAACCAATTAACACATCTGATGTTGCTTGCCCTCACAGTAACGCCGCAGCCTTCTTTTTTGTGGTGTTACTGTGATTGGGCGTTATAGGGGCTATATAAGCCTGCGACCATTTTGTGAACTTGCAGTGAAAGGGAGCTGGCGGTGTACATAGACTGTATTGTGTGCAGGAGAGCGTTCTTAGATCCAACTAATAAATAATTCTTGTAAGGGCTGAACACAGTGTCCAGTAGCTGCTAGCAGCTCCATAAATTGCTTTTTTGACAAACAGAACGCAGATCTTTCGGTTTCTCTGTATGTTGGTCTATCCCTCTCCCCCCTCTCTCATACTCACCGATCACTGACCGATCACCGGCGCAGCGCTGCACAGCTGTCACACTGCTCCGGCGGCTTCTCCAGCTTTTGAAAATGCCGGCCGCTCATTATTCCATCTCGTATTCCATGCTTCCCCCGCCCACCGGCACCTATGATTGGTTGCATTCAGATGCGTCCCCATGCTGAGTGACAGCTGTCTCACAGCAGCCAATTTCAGCCGCCGGTGGGCGGGTCTATGTAGTGTAGTAAAATAAATAAATAAATTAAAAAAACGGCGTGCGGTCCCCCCAAATTTTGAAACCAGCCAAGATAAAGCCCCACGGCTGAAGGCTGGTATTGTCAGGATGGGAAGCCCCACATTATGGGGAGCCTACCAGCCTAAAAATATCAGCCAGCAGCTGCCCGGAATTGCCACATCCATTAGATTTGACAGTCCCGGGACTCTACCCGTCTCATCCAGAATTGCCCTGCTGCAGTAGCAATCGGGGTGATAATGAGTTAATGGCAGCCCATAGCTGCCACTAAATCCTAGGTTAATCACGGCAATCGTCTATGAGACACCCCCAATGACTAACCTGTAAGTGAAAGTAAATAAACACATACACCTGAAAAAATCCTTTATTTGGAATAAAAGACAAAAAAACCCCACCCTCTTTCACCACTTTATTAAAATCCCCAAATACCTCTCCAGGTCTGGCGTAATTCTCACGAGGTCCCGCGACGCATCCAGCTCTGCTACATGAAGCTGACAGGAGTGGCCGTGGAACACCGCCGCTCTCTGTCAGCTCCACGCAGCAACTGAAGTGAGCTGCAAAATCAGTGGTGACTAGAGTTGAGCGCGGTTCGCGGTTCGAGGTTCTCCAGTTCGCGGCTCGAGGGATTTTGGGGGCTGTTCTAGATCGAACTAGAACTCGAGCTTTTTGCTAAAGCTCGATAGTTCTAGATACGTTCGAGAACGGTTCTAGCAGCAAAAAGACAAGCTAATTATTAGCTGGCTTTCCGCTGAAATAGTGTAAGTCACTCTGTGACTCACACTATTATGCTATTATGAAATTTCAGTGTATAGTGTGCGGGAACAGCGCATTCAGATCACTGCTGTTTGGATAATGGTGATCGCCATTTTTTTTTTTTCCTTGTCTTCCTTCCCTAAGCGCGCGCGTGTAGTGGGGCGTGCCAGCATGTCAGCCAACCCCAGACACACACACAGCTAAGTGGACTTTTAGCCAGAGAAGCAACGGCATGTGTGATAGGATGTCCATGTCACATGTCCCTGCATTATAAAAACGGACATTTTCCTCCAGCACGCCATTATCTGCCTTCTGCGTCTTGGTGTCAGTCACCGCTGGCATAGCTCCTGTCTCCGATACTGCTGTGTACGCTCTATACACAGCGCTATACAGAATAGGGATAGAAGTTTCTTTCAGCCCTTGTAAGGGCTAATACCGGCAGGGTCAGAGCCATAGGTGACAGTCAGGTCCGTGAAAACAGATTTTAACATCTACACAAGATGACAGCGTCTGTGTAGCTAAGGTCAGGGATTTCCTCGCTGCATTTCCCCAATAGGAGGGATAGAAAGGGAGGCTTCCTTTCCTCTACCCAGACCCACAACCCTGCCACTGTACCCTCCTGCCCTTTGCACCCTCACACTCATTGTTACTAAGCCATTATACTAGCAAACACTGAGGAAACTTAGTGGCATCCTAAAAGTGGCTGTTGGACTTCATTATTGTCCCACTAGTGCAAAGATATTTGCAGCATGTCTGCCTGCATTGCACACTCAAACTCATTGTTACTAAGCCATTATACTAGCAAACACTGAGGAAACTTAGTGGCATCCTAAAAGTGGCTGTTGGACTTCATTATTGTCCCACTAGTGCAAAGATATTTGCAGCATGTCTGCCTGCATTGCACACTCAAACTCATTGTTACTAAGCCATTATACTAGCAAACACTGAGGAAACTTAGTGGCATCCTAAAAGTGGCTGTTGGACTTCATTATTGTCCCACTAGTGCAAAGATATTTGCAGCACGTCTGCCTGCATTGCACACTCAAGCTCATTGTTACCAAGCCATTATACTAGCAAACACTGAGGAAACTTAGTGGCATCCTAAAAGTGGCTGTTGGACTTCATTATTGTCCCACTAGTGCAAAGATATTTGCAGCACGTCTGCCTGCATTGCACACTCAAGCTCATTATTACTAAGCCATTATACTAGCAAACACTGAGGAAACTTAGTGGCATCCTAAAAGTGGCTGTTGGACTTCATTATTGTCCCACTAGTGCAAAGATATTTGCAGCACGTCTGCCTGCATTGCACACTCAAACTCATTGTTACTAAGCCATTATACTAGCAAACTATGCTGCTAGTTTAAGGGCCGTAGTTGCATTGTCAGGGATAATTATTGTTGTTTATTCTGCTGTTAATAAAGCTAGACCACCGCTGAAATCTACACCACCTCTCAATTTTTACTACCACATTTTAAGTGCACAATCTTGTCGCAATCAAAATGAGTGGCAAAATGACAGATGCTGGTGGAAAGGGGAAGAAGCATGTTGGAAAAGGAAAAAAAGGGTTTGTCCATGGGGAAGGTGGCAAAGCTTTATTAACATCTGCTGAAGATAGACCATCTTCCAGCAAAAGTAAGATGTCTACTACTTACCGTGGACAATCAGATGTGCTCCCTTTTTTACGGACACGAACAACTGGAATAAAGGTAGATGATGGCCAAAAAAGGAAAATGCTTGAATGGATCTCAAGTGGTCCAACAAGTGCCCTCTCCGCCACCTCAACTACCGCATCCAAAAACACCAGTCCTCTGAGTTGTCAGCCCATTCACACTTGCATTCTCCCAGCTCTGAAGTCTCCATCCGCCCTGCACAGTATGGTGGAACTGAGATGGCTGAGTCTGCAGAGCTGTTCAGTCACACTATAGCCTGGGAATCAGAAGTCTTCTCCCAAGCTACAGTGAGTACAGACCAGGAAATGGTCTGCAGTGATGCCCAGAACCTTTGTGACTCTGATTCAGGCCGTGAGGACCAAGTTTCTGAGCATAATGTTGACCCTTTTTCACAAACTGTAACACCTGTTGTTATAGACAATGAGGAACATACTGATGACGATGAGACGCAGATACCAGATTGGGATGACAACTTAAATATTCGGTCAGGGCAAGAAGAGGCTCGGTTTGAGGGTGAGAGGAGTGCAAACACAACAATTGATGAGGAAGTTCTAGATCCCACCTACTGTCAACCCACAGTCAGGCACTCGAGGAGGTCAACAGAGGCGGTGGAGGAGGATGCAACCGACGACGAAGTTACCTTGCGCCTTCCTGGACAGAGTCGGAGCACTGGTAGCACGTCTACAACTGCATCCTCAGCCACCACTCTGCCTCTGAGCACTAGTCGGGGGGCTTAACAGGTCGCATGCCCTCTAAGCCTTGCCTAGCCTGGTCCTTTTTTGACATAGCAAAAGATCAGCCAAATTATGTGATCTGCAAAATTTGTCGTGATTCTGTTAGTAGAGGGCAAAACCTCAGCAGTTTGACAACTTCTTCCATGAATCGTCACATGAATAAATATCATATGTCCCAGTAGGAAGCTCACCGTACTGCAATGCGGCCTAGCGGGGCGAACCATCCACCGCCTGCCCCTTCCAGTGCATCCGCGCACTCTTCATCTTCTAGGACTGTGGGGACAGCTGTCACACCTGGTTTTCCACGCACAACTTCCACCACTGTAACCGCAACAGGCAGTTTGCTTGGTAGGTCATCAGTTGGTTTGGAAGGGGAAACAAGTGCGTGTGTACAGCTCTCTCAGACATCGATAGCACCAACGTTGGATGAAGGCAACATCATGTCTACGCCTGCACTTTCCTCACAAACCTGCATTTTTCCAGGGACACCCTACTCAACACCGTCTACACACAGCAGCCAGATCTCTGTCCCTCAGATGTGGACAAATAAAAGGCCATTTCCTGCGATCCATGACAAAGCTAAGAGGTTGACTTTATCCCTCTGTAAGCTCTTGGCTACCGAAATGCTGCCTTTCCGCCTGGTGGACACACAGGATTTTAGAGACCTTATGTCTGTTGCTGTGCCCCTGTACCAGATGCCCAGTCGCCACTATTTCTCTAAGAAAGGTGTGCCCGCGCTACACCAGCATGTCGCACACAACATCACCGCTTCCTTGAGAAACTCTGTGTGTGAACGGGTGCATTTCACCACCGATACTTGGACCAGTAAGCATGGACAGGGACGTTACATGTCGCTGACTGGGCACTGGGTAACTATGGTGATAGATAGTGAAGGGTCTGCTGCACAAGTCTTGCCGTCCCCACGACTTGTGTGTCAATCCTCTTTCTGTCCAAATTCCGCCACTGCTTCTGCCTCCTCCACCTCATCTGGGTCCTCCACCTCCGCCCCAAGCCTGCCTGGTCAGGCCACCAGCGTTCTCACTGCACAGAAGGAATCATGCACCCCTCATTACTATGCTGGCAGCAGAGCGCAACGGCACACGCTAAACACTATTCGGAGTCAGGGGGTGGGACAACAGGAAGGGGAGGAACTACAGGAGGATTGTTATGGGGGGCTGTCTGATAATAAAACCTAAAGGAATATCAGACAGTCAGGGTCCACTGTGCAAAGACTCTGCTGCAGACTATGGCAGAGTGCAATACCTCTGTTAAACTCACAAAGGAATATAATTAGTAAATAAGGCAATTCCTCCCTTACTTGGAGGGTGTGTGGAATGGTCTCTGTTAATGATCACAGAGACAAAAGCAGTGAGTGTGAAATAGCACCTACCTAGGTCCATTCCTCTAGTGGTGCAAAAGAGACGGACAGCAGCGTAAGCCGCACAAAGCTCCTACGTGCGTTCGCTCCACTAGTGTGCGAGGACACGAACCACTAGATATGGCACCTGCCTAGGTCCGCTCTTCTAGTGGTGCAAAAGAGACAGACAGCAGCATAAGCCGCACAAAGCTCCTACCTCTGTTCGCTCCCCTAGTGCGCGAGGATACGAACAACTGCCAGACGCAGTATAAGGAACGTTACCCTAGTGGCAACGTCCACCTACGAGTAGAATCACAAGGCCCAGCTGGACCATGTGCCTCAGGCACCTGCCTATGTCCGCTCCACTAAGAGGTAAGGATACGGACTGCAGCCGAAGCTGTAAGGTATAAGAACGCTACCCTGCCGGTAGCGCTCACCTAACATAGACAGAGAGATGCCTAGAGGGACGTGCACAGGGCGTCTACCCTCATGCATGAACCAAGAGGACTGAGCGCTGGGCGGCGTGCGTCAGGGTCTTATATAGACTCTGTGCCTCATCCAAGATGGAGGACACCAGAGCCAATCCGCTGCCAGAATGACAGCAATGACGTCACGCTGGCTTATCACCGAGCAAAGCGTCACAAGCACATGACCAGCGACCAATCGGCATGGAAGGTGTCAGAGACATGTGACCACGTGTCACAAGCACATGACCAGAGGACAATCAGCTTAGAAGGATGTGCAATGGCTCCAAGATAGGACTTAGTCTCCAGCGCTTGCACATGTGCAGTAGCAAGAAATCCGGACATAGTCTCCAGAGCCACAGCAACCGTAACAAGGATTCATATGCGCAAGACACAACAACATCACTAAGGTCCAGACGTTCGTCATCACCAAGGCGGCAGGCATGGGACCATAGGGGACAGGGATAAACAAGGGCGCATGGTAGCAGGCGAAATGTTGAGGAAGGTGCAGGAGAACATGAAGAAATGGAGGACGAACTGTCCATGGAAGACTCAGCGGATGAGGGAGACCTTGGTCAAATTTCAGTTGAAAGAGGTTGGGGGGAGATGTCAGAGGACGGTTAGCACCTCTATGCCACAAACACAGCGTGGACTTGGTCCGCATGGCTGCGCAAGACACATAAGCGCCTTCTTGCTGCACTACCTCCAACATGACCCTCGTATTGTCAAAATTAGAAGTGATGATGACTACTGGCTTGCCACACTATTAGATCCCCGGTACAAGTCCAAATTTTGTGACATAATTCCAGCCATAGAAAGGGACGCACGTATGCAGGAGTATCAGCAGAAACTGTTACTCGATCTTAGCTCGGCTTTTCCACCAAACAACCGTGCAGGTGCAGGGAGTGAATCTCCCACTTGTAACTTGACAAACATGGGACGGTCTCGTCATCTTCAACAGTCTACCCGTACCAGTAGCACCGTATCTGGTGCTGGTAACAGCAATTTTATTGAATCTTTTCATAATTTTTTTAGACCGTCCTTTGCAAGGCCACCAGAGACAACAAGTCTGACACATAGTCAACGGCTGGAGAGGATGATACAGGAGTATCTCCAAATGAACATCGATGCCATGACTTTGCAAATGGAGCCTTGCTCATTTTGGGCTTCAAATCTTGAAAAATGGCCAGAGCTCTCAACTTACGCCTTGGAGATTTTGCCGTGTCCAGCTGCCAGCGTTGTCTCTGAACGTGTCTTCAGTGCTGCTGGGTGTGTGCTGACAGATAAGCGCACGCGTCTGTCCAGTGACAATGTGGACAGACTAACGTTCATCAAAATGAACAAGTCATGGATCCACAAGGAATTTACTACCCCTGTGTCATCCTGGGGAGAGTAAATGCTTGTGGATTTGGAATGTGCTTGATGCAAATCAAAACATCCTGTTTGCAACTAGGGCACAAGTGCTGCCACTGATGGGGTGTCTGTGTGGCCCAATTTTTGGAAAAAAGGGAGACTCCGCTTGGAGTCACCTTGCGGTGTTTTACATGATTTTAGAAGGACGTGCCATGCCTATATCTGTGTCTCCTCTTTTTCCTTGTCCTGCTCTTTTGTTTTCGCATGAGTATATGTCCTTGTCACTTTCCCATGTGTTTGTGTTGTGAGTTGTTTGTCACATTTTGGACACCTTTGAGGGTGTTTTCTAGGTGTTTTTATGTGTTTGTGATTGCCTCCCATTGTTTCCTATGCGGTTCGAGTTCGGTTCGTCGAACGTTCGCCGAACCGAACTTGAACGGGACCCCCCCGATTGACGAACCGAACTCGAGCCGAACCACGTCCGGTTCGCTCATCTCTAGTGGTGACGTCACTCATGTGACCCGTGGCTACCGCTCTCAGGTGGAGGACTGCTGCTGGCCGCGGGTTACTTGAGTGATGGCACCGCTGATTGCGCGGCTCACTTCAGTGACAATTGGGAGTGACATTATTTGAAGCCCGCATCACCAACAAAGCATCTGGGACACCCACCGCACCGCCTGCAGCATTTCCCTATTCCACGCAGCCAGTACGGCGCCCACAGCCAGCACAGCCCCCACAGCCAGCACAGCCCCATAGCCAGCACAGCGCCCACAGCCAGCACAGCGCCTGCAGCCAGCACAGTGCCCGCAGCCTGCACAGCCCTTATCTAGCACAGCCCCCGTCACCAGCACAGCGCCCACTGTAAGCACAGCGCCTGCAGCCAGCACAGGCCCTGAAGCCAGATAGCGCCCATTCTCCTCCCGGTAAGCTACATTCGGATTATAAGATGCACAACTTATTTTACTCCCACATTTTTGGGAGGATAAGTGCATCTTATAATCAGAAACATACGGTATGTATCCCTATAAATGAAATCCACTTGACTTGAGAAGATTCATAATACAGCCGTCAGCCCGTATCTAAATACCATGGACTATATAAAGTGACTTCTTGGCACTGCCTGGACACTAAACACATGGGGCAAATGCTACGGTTACCAGATCCTAGCTATGCCTCAGTGATGGGAATGTGTTATCAGAAAAGGAGTGTATAAATACATTTTTGGTGTGAAACATACTTTTTTTTTTAAAAAGGTTTAGTAATGTTTCATTTTGATTTTTCAGTTACATTAAAAATGATCCGAAAAGCTTGCCAATTTTTCCTCTGGCTATTAAACCTTAGATTTGGCTCACACTTGCTAGAGATAATTTTTGAGTAGTTATTACATTATCTCATTAGTAGTGATGAGCGAGTACTAAAAAGCTCGGGTGCTCGAAGCTCGGGCCGAGCCTCCCAAGATACTCGTGTACTCGGCCCGAGCAACGAGCCCAATGTTATCCTATGGGAGACCCGAGTATTTTTGTGAAATGACCTCCCGGCAGCATGGAGAAACCCTAAAAATGTCACAAAAGTCTCAGAAGAGTGCTCAAATGACATGGCAACAGCATGGGGAAGACCCCTTGAAGCATTTATCACTCAAAAGTCACAGCTGTGAACAATTTTGTCCGCGTTTTACGCCATTTTTACGGACTCACCAGAAAACCTTCCAAAATGACCCCAAAATGATTTTTCATGGCGGAAATGTTAAGGGCACATACCCAATAGTGAGATAGATCTGGTGTATGTTACTTTTTGAGATCAATACATGAAAGATTTTACGTGAAAACATTGTGTGGCACTCCGATGTCCCTGAGAAGAGACGTACATGAAGGCCTCTTGAGTCTAATGTGCCCATTTTGAGGAAGTGAGTCTTTGTAGTATTTTCCTTTGCCAGGGCAGTCCTAAATTGTGAGGTTCACCAATGCCCCTGCATACAGACGTGCATGAGGGCCTCAAAACATTAAGTGTCCATTGTCAGGAAGTGGGTGTATTATAGTATAGCCCTTAGGCAGGGCAGCCAAAAATTGGGAGGCTCCACATTGTCCCTGGGTAGAGACGTGCATGATGGCCTTTAAACCTGAAGTGCCCATTGTAAGGAAGTGGGTCTATTTCAGTATAGCCCTTTGCCAGGGCAGCCAAAAATTGGGAGGCTCCACATTGTCCCTGGGTAGAGACGTGCATGAGGGCCTCAAAACATTAAGTGTCCATTTTAAGGAAGTGGGTGTATTTCAGTATAGCCCTTAGGCAGGGCAGCCAAAAATTGGGAGGCTCCACATTGTCCCTGGGTAGAGACGTGCATGAGGGCCTCAAAACATTAAGTGTCCATTTTAAGGAAGTGGGTGTATTTCAGTATAGCCCTTAGGCAGGGCAGCCAAAAATTGGGAGGCTCCACATTGTCCCTGGATAGAGACGTGCATGATGGCCTTTAAACCTGAAGTGCCCATTGTAAGGAAGTGGGTCTATTTCAGTATAGCCCTTTGCCAGGGCAGCCAAAAATTGGGAGGCTCCACATTGTCCCTGGGTAGAGACGTGCATGAGGGCCTCAAAACATTAAGTGTCCATTTTAAGGAAGTGGGTGTATTTCAGTATAGCCCTTAGGCAGGGCAGCCAAAAATTGGGAGGCTCCACATTGTCCCTGGATAGAGACGTGCATGATGGCCTTTAAACCTGAAGTGCCCATTGTAAGGAAGTGGGTCTATTTCAGTATAGCCCTTTGCCAGGGCAGCCAAAAATTGGGAGGCTCCACATTGTCCCTGGGTAGAGACGTGCATGAGGGCCTCAAAACATTAAGTGTCCATTTTAAGGAAGTGGGTGTATTTCAGTATAGCCCTTAGGCAGGGCAGCCAAAAATTGGGAGGCTACACGTTGTCCCTGGGTAGAGACGTGCATGAGGGCCTCAAAACATTAAGTGTCCATTTTAAGGAAGTGGGTGTATTTCAGTATAGCCCTTAGGCAGGGCAGCCAAAAATTGGGAGGCTACACGTTGTCCCTGGGTAGAGACGTGCATGAGGGCCTCAAAACATTAAGTGTCCATTTTAAGGAAGTGGGTGTATTTCAGTATAGCCCTTAGGCAGGGCAGCCAAAAATTGGGAGGCTCCACATTGTCCCTGGGTAGAGACGTGCATGATGGCCTTTAAACCTGAAGTGCCCATTGTAAGGAAGTGGGTCTATTTCAGTATAGCCCTTTGCCAGGGCAGCCAAAAATTGGGAGGCTCCACATTGTCCCTGGGTAGAGACGTGCATGAGGGCCTCAAAACATTAAGTGTCCATTGTCAGGAAGTGGGTGTATTATAGTATAGCCCTTAGGCAGGGCAGCCAAAAATTGGGAGGCTCCACATTGTCCCTGGGTAGAGACGTGCATGATGGCCTTTAAACCTGAAGTGCCCATTGTAAGGAAGTGGGTCTATTTCAGTATAGCCCTTTGCCAGGGCAGCCAAAAATTGGGAGGCTCCACATTGTCCCTGGGTAGAGACGTGCATGAGGGCCTCAAAACATTAAGTGTCCATTTTAAGGAAGTGGGTGTATTTCAGTATAGCCCTTAGGCAGGGCAGCCAAAAATTGGGAGGCTACACGTTGTCCCTGGGTAGAGACGTGCATGAGGGCCTCAAAACATTGTTCCCATTGCAAAGGAGCGGGTCTCCTGTCGTTGTAATGTCCATTCTGCAAAGAATGGGCGAAAAAATTTACCACTGGGGGTATACCTGAAACAAAGACCTAACTATTGTAACGGTCATCATGATGGCGCATGAGGAGAAGGAGGAGCAGTCCAGCGATTATCCAAAGTCGAGAAGTGTACCCATGGGTGAGTGGAGGTACATGGCAAACTTTAAATTCCGCTCTCATTTGCTGGTGGTGTGGTGAAGTCTGGCCCAATCCAACCCTTGTTCATCTTTATCAGAGTCAGCCTGTCAGCATTTTCAGTTGACAGGCGGGTGCGTTTATCTGTAATGATTCCACCTGCGGCACTAAAAACACGCTCTGACAAAACGCTAGCAGCAGGGCAGGCCAGGACTTCCAAGGCGTAGAGAGCCAATTCATGCCACGTGTCCAGCTTGGATACCCAATAATTGTAAGGCACAGAGGAATGTCGGAGTACAGTTGTTCGATCTGCAAGGTACTCCTTCAGCATCTGGGCAAACTTAGGATTTCTTGTGGCACTACCCCGCACCTCAGGGGCTGTGGTACGTGAGGGGCTGAGAAAACTGTCCCACATCTTAAAGACTGTTCCCCTACCTCTGGCGGATTGGACTTGTGCCTCTCTCGGCTGTACGCCTCGGTTGTCCACTGATTCCTGACCTATGCCGCTAGCGTTTTGTGAGGGGAATGCTTTGCCTACTTCCGTGAGTATGGCCTTCCGAAACTGCTGCATTTTGGTTGACCTCTCATCCACGGGAATAAGAGACAAAAAGTTCTCCTTGTAGCGTGGGTCTAACAGTGTTACCAACCAGTAATGATTGTCGGCCAAGATGTTCTTAACGCGAGGGTCACGAGACAGGCAGCTTACCATAAAGTCAGCCATGTGCGCCAGACTCTTAACAGCCAGGACTTCAGTAGCCTGACCAACAAGATGACTGAACATGCTGTCCTCCTCCTCCTCCTCCTCCTCCTCCTCCTCATCTACCCTGTCCTCTGGCCAGCCACGCTGAATCGAGGATATGACTGGTGTGCATGTCATATCCTCAATTTGGCCGGAGAGTTGCTCCATGTCTTCATCCTCCTCCTCGTCATAGTCCTCCACTGCACGTTGTGATGAGACGAGGCTGGGCTGTGTGTTATCACCCACACCCACTACTGTTTCTTGCTGCAACTCATCGCGCTCCGCCTGCAATGCATCATGTTTGTTTTTCAAAAGGGACCGTTTTAGAAGGCAGAGTAGCGGTATGGTGACGCTAATAATGGCGTCATCACCACTCACCATCTTGGTGGAGTCCTCAAAGTTTTGGAGGATGGTACATAGGTCTGACATCCATCTCCACTCCTCAGGTGTTATGTGTGGAGTTTGACCCATTTCCCGACGGCTTAGGTGATGCAGGTACTCAACAACTGCCCTCTTCTGCTCACATATCCTGACCAACATGTGCAGAGTTGAATTCCAACGCGTGGGGACATCACACACCAGTCTGTGAGCCGGAAGATGCAAACGGCGCTGAAAGCCGGCAAGGCCGGCTGAAGCAGTAGGTGACTTTCGAAAATGTGCAGACAGGCGGCGAACTTTTACCAGCAGATCAGACAGCTCTGGGTATGACTTTATAAACCGCTGAACCACGAGGTTGAGCACATGGGCCACGCATGGAACATGTGTCAGCTGGCCTCGCCTCAAAGCCGCCACCAGGTTCCGGCCATTGTCACAAACGACCTTTCCTGGCTTTAGGTTCAGAGGTGTGAGCCAGTGATCTGCCTGCTGTTTCAGAGCTGTCCACAGCTCTTCTGCATTGTGGGGTTTGTCACCTATGCAGATTAGCTTCAGCACAGCCTGTTGCCGCTTCGCCGAGGCAGTGCTGCAGTGCTTCCAGCTTGTGACTGGTGTGGAGGGCACAGTGGATGAGGATGCGCAGGAGGAGGAGGAGGCTGAAGAGCATGACATTCCGGAGCTGTAGAGTGTGGGTGAAACACTGACTGAGGTAGGGCCTGCAAACCTTGGTGTGGGAAGGACGTGTTCCGTCCCTCGCTCAGACTGGGTCCCAGCTTCCACAATATTAACCCAGTGTGCCGTCAACGAGATGTAGCGGCCTTGCCCACAAGCACTTGTCCACGTGTCTGTGGTTAGGTGGACTTTGGGTGAAACAGCGTTGTTCAGGGCACGTGTGATGTTTTGTGACACGTGGTTATGCAACGCGGGGACGGCACACCGGGAGAAATAGTGGCGGCTGGGGACCGAGTAACGTGGGACAGCTGCCGCCATCAGGTCACGGAATGCTTCTGTCTCCACCAGCCTAAAAGGCAACATTTCCAGCGCAAGCAGTCGCGAAATGTTAGCATTTAGAACTGTGGCATGTGGGGTGTTGGCAGTGTATTTGCGCCTGCGTTCAAAGGTTTGCTGAATGGATAACTGAACGCTGCGCTGGGACAAGGACGTGCTTGATGATGGTGTTCTTTCTGCGTAGGCAACTGCAGGTGCAGGAGTGGAGGAGGCTTGTTCGCAGGCAGCATGGACAGAGGATTGGCTCGCATGCACAACCAGCGAAGACGTAGCAGTGACATCAGCAAGCACTGCTCCTCGACTCTGTTGTACTTCCCACAAAGTCGGGTGCTTGGCTGACATGTGCCTGATCATGCTGGTGGTGGTCAGGCTGCTAGTTTTGGTACCCCTGCTGATGCTGGCACGGCAGGTGTTGCAAATGGCCTTTTTTGAATCATCTGGATCCAACTTAAAAAACTGCCAGACTCGTGAAGACCTAACATTTGTACAGGCACCTTGTGTCGTCGTGTTGTTACGGGGAACGGTTGCCTGACTTCTGCCTGGGACCACCACCCTGCTTCTTACTGCCTGTTGTGATGCTACGCCTCCCTCCCCCTGTGCACTGCTGTCCTCGCTCTGCATATCCTCCTGCCAGGTTGGGTCAGTTACTGGATCATCCACCACGTCGTCTTCCTCTTCCGCACCCTGCTCCTCCTCCTGACTTGCTGACAATTGTGTCTCATCATCGTCCACCACTTGTTGAGACACGTTGCCAACTTCGTGAGAACGTGGCTGCTCAAATATTTGGCTATCTGTACAGACGATCTCCTCATGACCCACTTCAATATGAGCTGGCGAGAGGCCAGAATGTGTGAATGGAAACGTGAACAGCTCTTCCGAGTGTCCAAGTGTGGGATCATTAATGTCCGAGGAGGACGTGTACTCAGCCTGGTGGTAGGAAGGAGGATCAGGTTCAGAAATGTGCGGTGCAGTATCACGGCTACTGACACTTGACCGTGTGGAAGACAGAGTGTTTGTGGTGGTGCCAATCTGACTGGAAGCATTATCCGCTATCCAACTAACAACCTGTTGACACTGGTCTTGGTTCAAGAGCGGTGTACTGCTGCGGTCCCCAAGAATTTGGGACAGGACGTGCGAGCGACTAGATGTGGCCCTTTGTTGTGGCGAAATTAGAGCTTGCCCACGACCTCGGCCTCTGCCTGCACCACCATCACGTCCACTTCCTTGTTCCTTGCCAATGCCCTTGCGCATTTTGCAATGCTGTGCACTGCTGACGTGTATATTCACTACTTGTGCGTTATATCAAAGTTTCTGGAAATTGCACACCAGTGCACCTGTACGCTGCCACCAACAGGCACACACGTGCGGTTTTAAAAACCAAGCACGGACGCAATAATAACCTAACACAGGTTTTAGGAGCAAAAATTAAGAACTCTGACACTATCAGCCACTGCTGACTGACGTGTATTATACACTACACTTGTGCGTTATATAATAGTTTGGTAAACGCACACCAGTGCACCTGTACGCTGCCACCAACAGGCACACACGTGCGGTTTTAAAAACCAAGCACGGACGCAATAATAACCTAACACAGGTTTTAGGAGCAAAAATTAAGAACTCTGACACTATCAGCCACTGCTGACTGACGTGTATTATACACTACACTTGTGCGTTAGATAATAGTTTGGTAAACGCACACCAGTGCACCTGTACGCTGCCACCAACAGGCACACACGTGCGGTTTTAAAAACCAAGCACGGACGCAATAATAACCTAACACAGGTTTTAGGAGCAAAAATTAAGAACTCTGACACTATCAGCCACTGCTGACTGACGTGTATTATACACTACACTTGTGCGTTATATAATAGTTTGGTAAACGCACACCAGTGCACCTGTACGCTGCCACCAACAGGCACACACGTGCGGTTTTAAAAACCAAGCACGGACGCAATAATAACCTAACACAGGTTTTAGGAGCAAAAATTAAGAACTCTGACACTATCAGCCACTGCTGACTGACGTGTATTATACACTACACTTGTGCGTTATATAATAGTTTGGTAAACGCACACCAGTGCACCTGTACGCTGCCACCAACAGGCACACACGTGCGGTTTTAAAAACCAAGCACGGACGCAATAATAACCTAACACAGGTTTTAGGAGCAAAAATTAAGAACTCTGACACTATCAGCCACTGCTGACTGACGTGTATTATACACTACACTTGTGCGTTATATAATAGTTTGGTAAACGCACACCAGTGCACCTGTACGCTGCCACCAACAGGCACACACGTGCGGTTTTAAAAACCAAGCACGGACGCAATAATAACCTACTAACAGGTTTTTTTGGGGAGCGACAATTACAGTACAGACAAGTCAGACACTATCTGGACTGTTTTACACTGTGTACACCAGCCCCAGATATGAAGGCTGGTATACGGTCACCACTACCCTGCCTGCCTGCCTGCCTGTATACTGCTACAATAGTCCTGACAAGGACTCTTTTGGTCACTAGCCTGTATTCAGACCTGGCTATACCCTGCCTGTATATAGCAACAATAGTCCTGAGAAGGACTCTGCTACTGTACTCCGACCTGGCTATACCCTGCCTGCCTGTATACAACTAGAATAGTCCTGAGAAGGACTTTTGGTCACACTGTTTGCAGCCCTGCAACTGAAAAAGCTATAAAGGGCCGCAAAGCTTTCCCTGAATCAGCGACACTCTCCCTACACTCACTGTCAGAATAGCTGTGAGCAGAGCACAGCGCGCCGGCCGATATAAAGGCTCGGTGACGCTGTGCAGGCCGGCCAATCACTGCAATTCCACAACTAACAGGGCTGTGGCATTGCAGTGGTCTGCCAGCCAATCCCTGCATGAGGGCTGGCTCTCAAAAGAGCGCCAACATGCAGAAATGAAGACCACGAGTAAAGCACGAGTATCGCGAGATTACTCGGTCCCCGCCGAGCAGCCCGAGTACAGTGATACTCGTGCGAGTACCGAGTAGTGACAAGCATGCTCGCTCATCACTACTCATTAGGCACTATTATGATGAAAGGTATAGTATCTCTCTGTATAGATAACACAGGATCACACTTTTCACATGGTCCTTGCACACTGAACAAATCACAGAGTATACCTCTGAAACAGTCATAAAAGTCAGTAAATCAGATTCTCTGTATTGTTGTTACTAGTAACTCAGGCAAGATGTCTGCCCAAATAATCATGGGCATAGAATAGAATGAAAAAAGTCTAGAACCAGAGAATAAAAACAGATTATAAAAAATATGTATCTGGATTAAATGGGAATCTGTCAGTAGGATCAACCCTTCTTAACTGTCTATATAGGCTTGCATAATGCCAGTGTCCCTGAGCTATTCTCCTTCTCCCCTGCAGCAGGGACACTGACATACTCACCGCCGCTGTCAGACTGCATCCTCCCTTCCTATCCGAGGCTGTCCATGTGCTGCCTTTCTGCCTCCTACTCCTGGGCCCTGCGCATACTACACAGGCCCTCCGAGAGAGCAAACACGCCTTCCCTGCTCTTAAAGGGCCAACAACTTTATCCGGAAGTGCCTGTTAGCCTATGGCTGAGAGGCACTAGGTAAAAAAGTCATCCTCCCCTTAGGGGAGGTGCCAGTGTCGCGGGCGGAGGAGGGGACGCTGAGCTCTCCCACTGCTCGGGTCCGGCTGCTGCGGCCGCTGCTCTGTGGTGGCTCGAGCTGTGGGCCGGATCCTGGGGACTCGAGCGGCGTTCCTCGCCCGTGAATGAAAAGGGGATTTTGATTGTGGGGGTTTTGGTTATTGTCCGTGACGCCACCCACGGTTGTGGTGATATTGGTGACACCACCGCTGCTCTAGATGGGGATCCCGGGAGCGGTGACAGGGAGCAGCTTGGTTGTTATTTCTCCCCTCCGTGGGTAGGGGGTTGGTTGTCCCGGGGCCCGGTGATGGGGTAGGGATGGATGGCAGGCGGGTTACAGGGCCTGGTGAGGTGCAGGGTCGCAGGGGCAGCGCTGTGCCGCACGGCACGGTGGTACTCACTCAGCCAATGATGAGGACACAGTTCTCGGTAAAACACACGGCTGGATGGACGGGTCCCACAGACGGCTGCGGTGTTGTTTCTCCCGGCAGGTTGATGGTGACTGCCTTTCCCTGCACCTATGTACGGTAGATGGTTCCAATGGGTTCCCACCGGTAACCTGCTCCCCAGCTTGGATATGAGCCGGAGGAGCCCCTTTTGCCCGCAGGCTCTGGCCCTGAGAAACGGTTGCCTTGGCGGTGGCGGTGTCTCCCTCACTTTGGTTGGACTGTTGCCATCTGTCGGGACTTGGCTGTTGGGAAACCCAGGAGGTTCCCTTCACTAAACGAATGTGGCAAATTCACGGCAACTCCTAGCCTTGCCGGGGTCCGTAAGCCCCTGCCAGATGGTGCTGGCTTCTCTTTGCGTACCGGTCCGGTACCGCCGGGCCACCGCCCGTCCACGGTCCTTACGGTAGACTCCAATCAGCCACTCCTGCAGACGGTCACCACCGTCTGCCAACCTTACTGTCTCGCCCGGGCCACACACCCAGACGCTGTCAGATAGTTGCTCCACTACCACTTTCCTTCCTCTCTGTTTCACCTCCAAAACTAACCTGTCTGTTTTTCCCGCCTCCAGGACTGTGAACTCCTTGATGGGCGGGACCAACTGCCTGGCCCACCCCTTGGTGTGGACATCAGCCCCTGGAGGAAGGCAACAAGGGTTTCGTGTTTGACTTTGGTGTGCCTGCTGGGAGTGTGGGGTGTGTTGATGTTGTTCTCTGTGGCCCCCGGCTTGTCCAGGGCGCCACACTGGCACAACATGCTCAGTAAGCTTAGTGTCTTTCTTGCGAGATAGTTGTCAGGTTCCCTGTACTCAGTGCCCGTTACCTGTACCCATGCTCTCTAACCTGTGCCTGTGTCCTGGTCCCTGTCATACCCGCTGTACCTGCCTGTATGACCAGTCCTGTCTGCATCAGCTGTCCAGACTGTACCTACCTGCACCTGTGTCCATACCTGAGTCTATCCTTGCCCTGGGGGTCAGCTGCCACAGTCTCGGTCACTGCCCTGGAAGTGGCACTTGGTGTCTACCAGTAACCAAGCCCATTCTCACCATCTTAGGCTCTGATGTATACCCAGTAGGCCCTTAGTTAAGCCCCTGCCACATCAGGGTAAGCTTGGGTCCCCCCTGTGGTCCATTGGGTCCACTCCCAGTTGTCGCCTCAACATCAGTGAGCATAACAGTATGTAGGTCATAGCAAACTGAAATAAATGAAACCTTGATATCTGCAATCTGATGTCTTATTCCAGAGAAATCTACGTTTTTCATATATATATAAATGATCTGTTCCAGGCTATAGGCAGGACACTGATCTGTATGAGAATCTGCCTCAAGAGATTATTTAAAATATAAAGGGGCGTTACTAGATTGAGACATGTAACTAACAGTACAGTAAATCTGCGCTTCGTTTCTTACATACACATTTGCTGTAGCTCTCACAGCTCTGCTGTATTGCAATAATATTGCAACAGTCGCTGCATGTGAGATAGAAGCTGAAGCTGAGAGGAACCTGCAGATGTGTTAGTTATAATCACACACAGCTCTGCAGTGAGATCAGGGGAGCAGAGAGCAGCCATTCCGATAACGCCCCTTCAAAGCTCTAGAGGCAGATTCTCAGGGAGATCAGTGTTCGATCCATAGCTTGGAACAGCTCATTTTCATATAAGAAAAAAATTGATTTCTTTGGAATAAGACATTGGACCGCAGATATGAAGGTATCACATTTGTAAGACCTATATGCTAACATAGACAGTTTATAAGGGTTGATCCTACTGACAGATTCCCTTTAACTTAAAAATAATTTGAGTTATATATTTTCTCTAATGTGACAAATATACTTTGATTTGGTAAATTTCATGTACAGTATACCTATGTAAAAATCAATTTCTTATTTTTTTATTGTAGCTGGTGTTTTAAAAATGTTTGAGATTCCAGCAGGAGCCCGGCACATACTAATAGAAGAGACAGAAGTGTCCTCCAACAATCTTGGTAAGATCCAATTACTTTTAAAAGTAATAATCAGCTGGAAATTCACATAAACCATACTTAACTTCAAGTATGTCAAAAACAAATTCTTAAAGGGTACCTGGCATTAAAAAACACTATTAACCTGCAGATATGGGGTTAATCTGCAGGTTAATAGCGTTCTCATGCTGTGCGGCTGTTGCATTGACATCCCACTACTAGGTAAAAATGATCATTATTCCTCCCAGCAGCCTCAGGCTTTGGGCTCTTCTCCACTTTCAATTTCTATGTGCGAGTGATAGATAGAAAATCGGATCGCACTTGGACCAGTGTTAATCAATGAGGCAGTGTCCTCTTGCTAAATGTTTTACGGAACGTCTCGTGCTCTCGGTGAAATCGCAGCATGCTGCGATTTGCACCGAGTCTCAGCTCTCGCACCCCCATGCAATCCTATGGGAGCGAGAAAAAAAATCAAAATCCGGGTGGCATGCGCATGTCATACAGATGGCATACGCATGTCACTCGGATCCTTGACACTTGCATACCGTGTCAGACTGGCTACCGGAGGAATCTCCAGTAATACCAGTCCTGGCCGCAGTTACATGCACTAAGCTCCGGACATGTCACCTGAGCTCCAGAGTGCAGCCTGAACAGCGAGCGCCGAGTGATTGATTCCTTGACAATTGCTGTTCAGTTCAACACAGCTGCAGACAGGCCGGGCTGATCTCTGGAGCTCAGGTGACAGCTCCGGAGTTCAGTGCATGTAACCGCGGCCAGGCCTGGTATTACTGGAGATTCCTCCGGTAGCCAGTCTGACGCGGTATGCATAAACACTCACATAGCACTCGCATGACACTCGCATGTCATACGGATGCTATGTGAGGAAAAAAACACACACCATATGCAGACCACACGCAGGACACTCGACTCACATTTGTAGCCAAGTGTTGCTGTGAATTTGTAAACGCAAGTGGAGAAGAGCCCTTTCAGTCATAAGAGCGCATCTGGCACCTGAGGCTGCCGGGAGAAAAAAATATACTTTTTCCCAAAGTGGGGCTGTCAGTGCAGCGGCGCATGGCATCAGAACACTATTAACAGGCAGATTAACTCCATATCTGCCAGTTAATTACATTTTTTAATTGACAAGTTCCCTGTAATATAATATGGAGCTCTGATGTTTATAAAATGACGTTATAAAATATTTAGTCCATACTTTGTACCTACAAGTGAAATGTTATAGGTTGAAGGTGCAATTTTAGTGAAACATTACAAATAGGTGAATGTGTTTCATGACCTCACATTAGTTGTATATTCTTAACACCCACGTGCCCTTGTTGTAAAGGCCAGAAAATGTTTAGCATAGTACATTTACCTTGAAAGTTGTTGGTGTTAATAATTTTATATGTGATATTCTTTCAGCAATTAAAAACCAAGTGAGTGGAAATTTCATTCTGAATGTTAAAGGCAAAGATACAAAATCAAGAACATTTTTAGAAATGGGTTTGGAGTGGGAATACACTATTGAAGATGGAAAGAAAAATGTGAAAACTACTGGACCATTGCAAGAGCCCATTGTGGTTTTGGTAAGATACATTTTCCATTATCATTGTAAATATTCAACCTTATCAATACAATTGTACAATTACTTCAATTGTATGTGTTCATTTTGTTACTGTTCTCAATACGTTTTACAAAGTGACACTGGTAAAAAAGTAGGAGAGGATAGGCAAAACTTTAGGTGGATACATTATACAGTATGTGCCACCTGTGAAGCTGCCCAGGGGCCTATAAATATTAGATCCTCCTACTATCTATCAGCTGCCATCACATATATGGAATAGTTGCCAAAAAGATATGAAGTAAGAGTATCCGTCATTTTAATTTTATAAATCAGTAGTACACATGAAAATAGGCAACTATGTGATATTTCTTATCAGACAAATCTGCTTCTTTCTTTGCCAGAATTATCAGCCATTATCAAAATTCTGAAGGCAAAGGGACGACGTAGAGGCAGAGGGATGACATAGAGGCAGAGGGACGACGTAGAGGCAGAGGGACGACATAGAGGCAGAGGGACGACGTAGAGGCAAAGGAACGACCTAGAGGCAGAGGGACGACCTAGAGGCAGAGGGACGACCAAAATGCAGAGGGACGACCTAGAGGCAGAGGGAGGAACTATAGGCAAATTTGTGCTAGATGCAGAGGGAGGAGCTAGAGGCAGAAGAAGGAGCTAGAAGCAGAGCTCCGTCCCCTCTCCCTTTCTATCTACATAGTCTCATCAACACCAACTGCCATCTCCTATCTCAGTAATGGGAAAGTTTTCCCTGAATATAGATTTTATCTCAGATTTGAGAATTTTGATAATGACCAATCAATTCTGGAAGAGAAAAAAGCAAATTTGTCTTATAAGATATATTACAAAGTTACTTATTTACATGTGTACTATTGATTTAGGAAATACAAATTAAATCAATGGTTACGCTTTAAGAGTAGCATAGTTCACACTATGGAGAGTGTGTTGAGAACCTGTCATGGAGCATCCACTACTATGATCCTAACAGGCTGTGATCAAGGTGTGGATGAACATTGTCCATCTTGTAAAGTGTGGTATACCTGACCATGACATGCTGACACATCAATAAATATGATTTTCTTTGCGAGTGTCCTCGTCTTTCCTAAATCATTATCTTAGTAGTGGAAAACCCCTTTTACGGGTCTGTGCGCACTGGGAAAATGTGTTTCTTAAGTAAAATACGCACCCTCTGGAAGAATTCTGCACCCGCAAAAAAAAAAACGCACCAAAAACGCACCCAAAATCCGCATGCGGTTTTACCACAGTTTGTTGTGGTTTTGGTGCAGTTTTGGTGTGGTTTTGGTGTGGTTTTGGTCTGGTTTTTCCACGGGTTGGTCCCTGTGGTTCTTAACCATTATTTAATGGCAAAACCACAGGCACCTGACATGCTGCTTCTTTTTGCTGCAGAAATTCTGCAGCAAAACCTGTTGGTGAGAAAAACACGAAGTGAGCGCACAGGGCCTTAAATGTGCTAAATTTACTAAAGTGGATCCTGCTGTTTGATAAATCTGGTTCATTTTTACATTGTCTAGTCTAAAGTTGCCCCATCTATTAGTTTGCTTACTTTGACCCACTAAGTATTGGTATTGGGGATTGGAATTTAGGCCATGTCCTCTTCCAACCATTTGCTAATAGCCCATGACTCCTTGTCGAACATGTAAAAAAATGTCTACATCACATAATAAATGTGGTACAAGCTGTGTAAAACATTTTTTGGTGTAAATTAAAGCAGAATTCTGGTGCATGAGGCTTAATATATAAGCACCAGTGTTTAAGAGGCAGAAGGCCCTAAACACAGGTCATTACTATACTATATAAAATAATCCTTTGTACCATGACTTAAATTCTCTGACACTTTTTTACTCATGGTAATTTTTACATTTTATACATTTTTAATTGCCTTATTGATGGTTTACACAAATGCTAATATTGTCGCTATAAACTGAGGACCTGTTAGGCACATGAGTTGCTTGTCCTGTATTTGGTTACAAATGTATAGACATCGTCCTTCCTAAATTGCCTGGAGCAAATCTGCTTCGGCTTAACTAGAGTTTTTTAAATTCACAAAACTGCCACATTCTTTTAAACAGTATGATGTATGATCTAAAAAAGAAGCATCAAAGCAACTCACGAACACACTCACTTTCAAGCAGCCAAATCATTCACTATCAGTTCCCAATATATAAACATGTGGGATAAGACTCTGTCTCTGTGCGAAAGGTGAAATATTTTAAGTTTCAAAATGTATTATTGAATTTTAAACCAACTGCAAAGTAAATAACGTTAAAGGGTCAAAATAAAGCCCCTAAAGGTTCATAATTGACAGTCCACCATCATTCAGATCAAAACAGGATTACGTGAGATTAGTTGGAATCATAGTTACTATTACATGCACATGAACATAAAACAGTACAGTGGGGTTTGGGATCAATTTCGGGGCCTGTCCGGGTACCGAACTGAACTTTTAACTAAAGTCACACTGAACTGGGTGAACATGAATATCTATTAGTCCGCTCATCTCTTTTCTCTACTTTGCTGACTAGATAAACTGAATGTGGCTGAACATAACATTAAACCTCACCTTTACCAAAATGACATATCAACAGGAGCTACTAAGAACACCTTTAAAGATTGCAGGAAGATAACTCCTATCTGGTAGTGATGGCATTTTGGGGGGTGAAGTGGAGCAAAACCTTTCTGACATGTTCCCTTTTAACTAATTATACAATTTGCTCTGCTTTTTGCAATGGACTTAATTAGGACAAAATTATGACAAGTAAAGTGGAGGACTTGGAAAAAATAATTTTGCTCTGTTTTGAGTCAAATCAAATCCTCAAGCTGAATTGTGGCACTCTATAAGTATTTCGTTAAAGTATCTATACAAAAGAGTGGAAGAGATAGGTAGAACGAGTACATGAGATCTCTGCCTTATAGGACCCATTAGGAGTACATTTGGGAGGTTTACTTTTACTGCTAATTTAAGCACAGAATTATAATTTGGTTTAGAATTCACACATTTCATTAGTCTTTCTATACATTTTCTTGAGAATGAGTCTATCAGGATATTATTTTGTTGCCTCCAAGGTGGTGCCCCAGGATGAGGAGTTAAAAAGCAGCCTAACCTACAAATATATTATTCATGAAGACCTTTTACCGATGATTGGTAACAATAATGTTTTACTGGAGGAGATGGATTCTTATGAATGGGCACTTAAAAGCTGGTCCCAATGTTCCAAAGCGTGCGGTGGAGGTAAGTAAACTGCTTTTGTTCCAGTTTTGTATAAGTTTACTAAACTTTTTTTTTTGT
Organism: Anomaloglossus baeobatrachus; assembly: GCF_048569485.1. Lineage (NCBI taxonomy): Eukaryota > Metazoa > Chordata > Amphibia > Anura > Aromobatidae > Anomaloglossus > Anomaloglossus baeobatrachus. The sequence continues at coordinate 134,987,412 of NC_134357.1, read as the reverse complement.
GTTTGAAATGTTCCTTACAAAGATTTCTAAGACGTTATGTACCGTATAGCATGATTGAATATGTGTTCTATCCCTTCGTATCACTGAGCGGCAATTTTAGGGTTTTGTAGATACTTTTCATGTCTTTGAAGATTTGATGTAAAAATTTCAGTCACTGACATTCAATCATGCTCATCTGAATGATGTTGTTTTAGTGGCAAGGGCATTATTCTACAAACCCTAGTCATAGTCTTTGAAGTGTGGGGGAGCACAATTTATACTTATTTACAATTAGATGTTTTAAAATTTGATGGAAATTTAGTTCTCAAGTTAGGGGGACAAATGTGGGCGTCCAATCCAATTTTTTAAAATTCTTACTCAAATGTTACGGTGAATGATTGCATGGATTAGATTGGAGTAAAAGGAAGGCCAAATAACCAATAACGAGAAAGCAACATGATATTACCGTGTAAATATAGTGTAATTGTCATAACGTTATCATCACACCTAACAGGTATCCAGTACACAAAGTATGGATGTCGAAGAAAGAGTGACAACAGGATGGTTCAACGTACCCTATGTGACAACAACAAAAAGCCAAAGCCTATTCGCAAAAGGTGTAATTTGCACGAATGCTCCCAGCCAGGGTATGAACAAGTTAGTAATTTGATTTTAAAAGAATTGTTTTCATTGAGATCATTTAGGGGTGCTTCACACACAGCGAGCTCGCTTCCGAGATCGCTGCTGAGTCACGTTTTTTGTGACGCAGCAGTGACCTCATTAGCGATCTCGCTGTGTGTGACACTGAGCAGCGATCTGGCCCCTGCTGCGAGATCGCTGCTCGTTACACACAGCCCTGGTTCGTTTTCTTCAAAGGCGCTCTCCCGCTGTGACACACAGATTGCTGTGTGTGACAGCGAGAGAGCGACGAAATGAAGCGACCAGGGAGCAGGAGCCGGCGTCTGGCAGCTGCAGTAAGCTGTAACCAAGATAAACATCGGGTAACCAAGGTGGTTACCCGATATTTACCTTAGTTACCAGCCTCCGCAGCTCTCACGCTGCCTGTGCTGCCGGCTCCGGCTCTCTGCACATGTAGCTGCATTACACATCGGGTTAATTAATTAATTGTGTACTGTAGCTAGGAGAGCAAAGCTAAGCGGTGTGCGCTGGTAACTAATGTAAACATCGGGTAACCATACCCGATGTTTACCTTAGTTACCAGTGTCCGCAGCTTCCAGACGCCGGCTCCGTGCAAGCGCAGCGTTGCTTGCACGTTGCTGCTGGCTGGGGGCTGGTCACTGGTCGCTGGTGAGATCTGCCTGTTTGACAGCTCACCAGCGACCATGTAGCGATGCAGCAGCGATCCTGACCAGATCAGATCGCTGGTCGGATCGCTGCTGCATCGCTAAAGTGTGAAGGTACCCTTAAGGTCCAGTCACACTAAGCAACTTACCAGCGATCCCAACAACGATAGGGATCGCTGGTAAGTTGCTAGGAGGTTGCTGGTGAGATGTCACACTGCGACGCTCCAGCGATCCCACCAGCAACCTGACCTGGCAGGGATCGCTGGAGCGTGGCTACACGAGTTGCTGGTGAGCTCACCAGCAGCCAGTGACCAGCCACACGTGCAGAGAGCAGGGAGCAGCGTACACTGAGCGCTGGCTCCTTGCTCTCCTAGTTACAGCACACATCGGGTTAATTACCTGATGTGTGCTGTAGCTACATGTGCACAGAGCAGGGAGCAGCGCACAATGCTTAGCGCTGGCTCCTTGCTCTCCTAGCTACAGCACACATCGGGTTAATTAACCCGATGTGTCCTGCAGCTACATGTGCACAGAGCAGGAGCCGGCACTGACAGTGAGAGCGGCTGAGGCTGGTAACAAAGGTAAATATCGGGTAACCAAGGACAGGGCTTCTTGGTTACCCGATGTTTACATTGGTTACCAGCCTCCGCAGAAGCCGGCTCCTGCTGCCTGCACATTTAGTTGTTGCTGTCTCGCTGTCACACACAGCGATCTGTGCTTCACAGCGGGACAGCAACAACTAAAAAATGGCCCAGGACATTCAGCAACAACCAACGACCTCACAGCAGGGGCCAGGTTGTTGCTGGATGTCACACACAGCAACATCGCTAGCAACGTCACAAAAGTTGTTCATTAGCAGCGATGTTGCTAGCGATGTTGCTTAGTGTGACGGGGCCTTAAGCCAATAACAATGGAACCATTGCTAGATAACACTGGAGATAAATATAGCAAAAAGGCAATGGTGTTTACCAGCCAAGGTCATAGAAACATGCACAACCAGGATGCAGCAGACCCCCTTAATAAAGGAGGTAAGACAGGTGCAAAATACTGATGAAATAACCACTTTGATTGCCTGATTGCCCAGAGTTACAGATACTTGGAGATATTAAAACATTGGTTTGTAAACCACATGTTGCCTGACCAGATGCATCAGCTCCTACTGGCCCCTGCAACGCAATCATGGTGGAACGATGGCAGCCGGAGCCTACTGAAGGCCCCCATTGCTGCAATCATGGTGTTCCTGTGAAGCTCAGGCTGAGGCTGTCCTCTATAGACAACCAAAACAATATGCTCTGTGGTATCGGCTCTGGCTTACAAATATTGTAACCACTCCCTCCTAATTCAGATCTTCTCTTCCCTTGGAGTCAAAAACTTGCCCTCACCTGGATTTCCTCATACCTCTACATCTGCACATTTACAATCTAACCATTCCCATACTACCTCCTTATCTCGCACTCTCTCTATCGGTGTCCCTCAAGATACTGTCTTGGGAACCCTACCTTTCTCCATCTATGCCTTTGGCCTGGGGCAACTCAAGTCCCATGGCTTCCCTTAAAACCTATCGTTGTTGACACCTAGATCTATCTCACTGGCTTAGACGTCACCTCTCTGCTGTCCAGAGTCTGGGAGTGAATATCAGCCATATGATCCTTCTTCTCTGGCTTCCTAAAGTTCAGTCTGGACAAAATTGAACTAATCATCTTTCCTCCATCCCACTTAACTCCCTACCCAATCTATCCATCACAATAAATAACATCATGGTTTCCCATGTACTGGGTGCCCGCTGCCTCAGAGTAAAGGCTACTTTACACACTGCGATATCGGTCCCGATATCGCTAGTGTGCGTACCCGCCCCCATCTGTTGCGTGACATGGGCATATCGCTGCCCGTGCCGCACAACATCGCCCAGAGCCGTCACACATACTTACCTGTCCGGCGACGTCGCTGTGACCGGCGAACCGCCTCCTTTCTAAGGGGGCGGTCCGTGCGGCGTCACAGCGACGTCACTGAACCGCCGCCCAATCGCAGCGGAGGGGCGGAGATGAGCGGGACGTAACATCCCGCCCACCTCCTTCCTTCCGCATAGCGGCCGGGAGGCAGGTAGGGAGACGTTCCTCGCTCCTGCGGCGTCACACGCAGCGATGTGTGATGCCGCAGGAACGAGGAACAACCTCGTTACTGCTGAAGAAACGATTTTTGGGAATTAGGACCCGTGTAGCCGATTAGCGATAAATCACGCTTTTGCGACGATTTTACATCGCTGAACGCTGTTACACAAAGCTATATCGCTAACGATTGCGGAAGTACGTCACCAAAACCGTGACCCCAACGACAAAATTCAGGCGATATCGCAGTGTGTAAAGCCCGCTTAACCCTTGACACTGTTCTGTCTTTCAAACCACACATTCAAGCTCTTACCACCTCTTTCTGCCTCCAACTCAAAAATATTTCCAGACTCCGTCCTTTCCTGAACCCTGAGTCTACTAAAATGTTAGGGCATGCCTTCATTTCTCTCTTCTTTGGCCTCCCTACTATCACATTTGCACCTTTCCAGTTCATTCTTAACTCTGCTGCCTGACTAATTTATCTTTCTTCTCACTACTCCTCTTCTTCTCCCTTTGCAAATCCCTCCAACATATCCAGTTCAAATTACTAACATTGAAGTTCAAAGCTGTCCATATTCTGTCTCCTCCATATATCTCCTAACTAATCTCCCGATATCTTCTAAATGTAATTTCCAGTCCATCCAAGACCTCCTCTACACTTGTATGTTCCTCACCTACTTGCCTCCAAGACTTCTCCCTAGTATCCCCCATCCTATGGAATTCTGTGCCCCAACACATCCGATTATCTGCCACATTTAGAAATTTGAGACATAACTGGAAAAAACATATTTTCAAGAATGCTTACTGCTGGCAATAAGCCTTCTGTCACTTCACCACCACTGGAGCTGCCGCAGTGTCACACTAGGTATGGGGGAGTACCAAGCGAATGACAAAAGGGAAGGGAAACCCTGCATCTAGGAAGGTGGAGATGATGACTACTGACCGAACCTACTGCTTGCCCCTAGGGTCCCTCACCACTCTAGATAGGTTCCGCATCTCTGCGTAGAGCTGGATAGCTGACCCTAGGAAGACCTTAGAGTTTGGCTGTAGATAGGGAACTGGTAGGTTTGAGCTTTTCCTCAACCCCATTAAACACTAAATAAGACACTGGGAGCACAAACATGGGGAAAGCACATTAATAACTTATCTTTAGATGCCTCAGGAAGAAGTTCAACAAAGAGCGGCAACAATCCTACAGATAAGTGCAAGCTGACTTACTGCATCCAGAGCTTGTGAAGGAACTGAATATCAGCAGCACAAGTCCAAAGATAATGAGAGTATTTGAACCTAAGGGGAAATACAGATGATTAGCAGTTGACGGGAAGTGGAGTTCCCCAGAGTCCTAAAGGGAAAAGGATGAAAACCAAGCAAAGGAGATACTTAGTACACTGAATACTAATAGCAGGAATTTTAGAAAGTCAGGGAGCATTTTGCGCAGTCAAAGCCTGTGACTTTCTATTGCAGGACACCATAGGACTGTCTGTCACCCGTGACACACCTGTGACACACAGTCTCCTAACTTACTGTCTTCCTCCTCATTATCCTGTAAACTGAATGCCTCTCCCTCTGTACCTGTCTGTCACTGTTAGTTTGTTCACTGTAACTTGAATGTTCTATGTAAATCCCATTTTATTCACTTATATTCCACCATTAATGTCATAGTGCTTTACATACATTACAACACTGTCCCCATCAGTATGTCTTTGGAGAGTGGGAGGAAATCGGAGAGGAAACCCACACAAACACGAGGAGAACATACAAACTCCTTCCTCATGTTGTGCTTGGTGCGAATTGAACTCAGGACCCCAGCGCTGCAAGACTGCAGTGCTAACCACTGAACCACCGTGTACAGTACCATTGAATCAATGGTGCTCTAAAAAGAAATAATAATACTGTAGTTTATTATGATTCCTAGCTACCAGCAGGACTTTATAGCAGTAGTCACATGGCAGACATGGTGGACTTCAGTAGACCACCAGCTGCTATAACAATCCATAGGGACCCAACAAATCTGTTACTCAGTAGATGATGTATTCATGAGAGACCACCCCTTCGTTCATGAATGACAGTGGTATCTAAGAGGTTAAACTGCTAGAAGAGCTAACACTTTTTATGTTTATTTATTCTATGACTTGAGGGAAATGCTCATTTACATGCAGTTTTTAATGGTCAGCTTTATTTAGGTTACCTCATTGCATCTGTTTATCATCATGACTTTCCGAAGTCTTGTACAGAACAGATATTGGACTTACTGACATCTTGTTTCCATCTTGCTAAGCTGCTCAAATTAATCACAGGATGACTAGGTCTAAATGTAGAATGATGCATTGCACATTTATTTATGTACTATAGAGCTGTTTTAACCAGGTATATATTGCATCATGCTTTCATAGGACAGTATTACAGCATTTTCATTAAGTTACAAAAACAAATTGGTATATGTTTGTCCTTTTAGATGGGTAACAGATGAGTGGGGACCTTGCAGCAAAACCTGCGGCAAGCTGGGTGTCCAAACTAGGCCAGTCCAATGTATCCAGCACCTGCACAATGGCACCAATCGCACAGTCCATACCAAATACTGTACTGCTGATCGGCCAGAACCAAGAAGGCCATGCAACCGCATCCCATGTCCTGCACAGTGGCGAACAGGGGCCTGGTCACAGGTTAGTGCTGGTACAGTCAATCAATGTCTTGGAATTAGATTTTTTTCAGTAAGAGTTCAATCATAATATATGGTAAAAATAATAAGAATAGAACGCGTTAAAATGCAGTTTGTAGCACCAACCTCTTACCATGAGCCAATGTCAATACTGGTATCTTTTTATGTAGTAGTTTTCGACCCCTTTTAGGTATAGCTCTGGTGTGACTACTACCGCTCATCATTGGCCCAAATCATTATAGACTCTGTAATCGTGTAATAATATGGCCCCATGTTCAATATACTCCCGATGTCTAATCCTACTCCCCGGACCAGCTTGTTATCACTTTTCTACTGTCTGATTCCTGGATTTGACCTTGGACTGTTAACCTTACTGATTTTGTTGCTGATCCTATGTTGATTTGACCTCCATTATTCTTGTAACCAATTTTATGTTCCCCTGGCTTTGACCCAGCTATACGACTATCCCTCTGTCAACTTGCTTCATGGGGTGGTAGCTATTACTTGTATGCCACCCAATGGCCTTCACAGCAAAAATCAAATTGCTATATAGGGGTGAAAAGTTAAAGAGATGGCTCACTAGTTATTTTTCATAGGCACATTGATATTATGTTAAGAGAAAAGGTTTCTCTCAAATTCATTGTGTTGCCAATAGTGCCTGTGAGCGGCACTACTGCGGTCCGCACAGCCCCTTCATATGACCCCCGGGCTCCATGATGTCTGATGTCTAGTGATGTCACATCAACTTCCTGTTGACCTAACATCACTGTGGCCGACCCTAGTTTCCAGGAGTGACTGGGCTGTAGGTGGAGTTTCACCGCTCGACATAGCCCAGCATTGCTCCTGTTTGTGGTGCTCTGAAGTTAAGGAGGGAGCAGGGAGATGCTGGGCTGTACTGAGCGGTGAAAATCCGCCCACAACCCAGTCACTCAGGAAGACTAGAAGTTGACCAGACATCACCAGACAACAGAGGAAGCAGGGAAAATAGGAATGCACAGCAAATATATATATATATATAAATATCACACTGAGGGTGCTAATTGCCTATAAAACATCAGATAAAGAAGAGGAAAAAAGCATAGGCAAAAAGGAAGCACTCAACCCATTAATATGAAAAAATATATCATCAGACATCAGAGGTCATGGAGCCCGAGGGTCACGCGAAGGGGATGAGCAGAGCACAATAGCTCCACTCACAGGCACTATTGGCAGCACAAGGTATTTGAGAGAAACCTTGTTTCTCAACATAATATTGATGTGCCCAAGAATACTAAGGGGCACTTTGCACACTACGACATCGTAAGCCGATGCTTGCGATGCCGAGCGCGATAGTCCCCGCCCCCGCTACGCCACCTTCACATGCACTCACCTGCCCTGCGATGTTGCTCTGGCCGGCGACCCGTCTCCTTATTAAGGGGGCGGGTCGTGCGGCGTCATAGCGACGTCACACGGCAGGCGGCCAATGGAAGCGGAGGGGCGGAGATGAGCGGGACATAAACATCCCGCCCACCTCCTTCCTTCCGCATAGCTGGCGTGAGCCGCAGGACGCAGGTAAGGAGATGTTCCTCGCTCCTGCGGCTTCATACACAGTGATGTGTGCTGCCGCAGGAACGAGGAACAACATCGTAACATCGGTTATTTCCAAATTATGGAAATGACCGACGCTACACCGATGATACGATTACGACGATTTTGCGCTCGTTAATCGTATCAAAAAGGCTTTACACACTACGATATCACCTGCGACGCCGGATGTGCGTCACTTTCAATTTGACCCCACCGACATCTCACCTGCGATGTCGTAGTGTGCAAAGTGCCCCTAAGTAGTGAACCACCCCTTTAAATACCAAATAATTCTCTGAGACCTTGGCTGGTATGAAGATTATCCAGGGACGTTATTTTAGTGGGGTCCTTCCAAATTATAAAAAGGTATCACTATAAATAAATTCCTAAATACCTTCAATTAGCAAATCGTTTTGTATTGAGGTGTGAGTTTTGTACACTTGTTACGCTGATGGACACCTGTCCCTTTAAGCCAGTTACTCTAAGGCTACTTTCACACATCAGTTTTCTGTATTCAGGCACAGTCCTTTTTTTTCCTGATCCAACGGATCCTGAAAAAAAAGTGAAAACCGTATCCATCGGATCCGTTTTTTAACGGATCCGTTATGCCGGATCCGTTAAAAAACGGATCCGGTGGATACGGTTTGCATCCGTTTTTGCATCCTTTTCGTCCGTTTTTTGGCTGGATCCGTTTTGTTAATTACATTGGAGCATGCTCAGTTCAGAAAAACGGATCCGGCGGCCGCATCCGTTTTTTACCGCATTACGCCGGATCCGGCGTCCATAGGCTTCTATTGTAAAACACGCCGTATCGCACCGGATCCGGCGCAATGCGTTTTTTTGCCGGACAAAAAAACGTTGCAAGCTACGTTGCCTCCGGCCGCCGCATTAACTAATTTTGCCGCATCCGGAAAAAAACGGATGCAACGCAAAGCCATCCGGTACAATCCGGTAACAATGCAAGTCTATGGGGAAAAAACGGATGCGGTACCGGATCCGTTTTACCCGTTTTTTCCGGATTGAACCTGATGGCAAAAAACTGATGTGTGAAAGTAGCCTAATAAAGCCCCTGCCCTCTCAGTTACCCTCACTTTTTAGGAAAGTTCCTCTTGTTTGATCATTGACCACATGCCTAGTAAAAAATAATCCTCGAATACTTTCTCTTAATTTCTATGAACTCACTGTCCTCCATTAGACAACTGCAGATGTGTAATTTCCTCTCTGATGTCAAAGCTGCTTTACTACATATAAGTATACGGAAGTAAATATTTAGTTTAGCAAACAAGTCTGGCAAAAGCAAAGTATACATGCAGCCCCGGCTGCCCAACATGTGCTCTTCATTTATATATCTGTATTTATTTATGAGGCTCTAGGGAGGTTGTGGTGCATCTGTTGTCTGTTTGTAAGAAACCAGCGACTTGGAAGATGCTGTACATCCTGAATTCTCTGAAGGAAATCTCTACACTTCCACAAGCTGTGTTCATTCCTGATTGATGTTATCTCCTTGGCTTTCACAGTGCTCATCAAGTTGCGGTGAGGGCATCCAGCAGCGCCAAGTTGTGTGCAAAGCAAGCGATAATGTTATAGGTCAATGTGATGGTGAAAAGCCTGAAACAATCCAAGTCTGCAAGATGGCACCCTGCCCAGGTACGGAAATAAGAAGCAACGCTGACATTTGGCTCTGGATAAACCTGAGCGACTTTTGCTTGCTTGAAAGTCGGGTGTAATATTGTGAAGGTTGTAAAAACCACAGTGAAATAATGCAGAATCTAATATACATATGGCATAGGAAGGTAACTAACTGTGATCTAATAGATAAAGATTCCTCCATCTAACGCCTTTGTCTGTAACTCTTTCAACTACTATAACTTGGCCTATATTCACAATTTATACTGAGTGAGGCAGTGCAACATAGCTGCTCATGGCAACCTTTACTTTTCCAGATACCATACTATGCAAAAGCTAGTCATAAGAGAAATAAGACCTGCACTTGTATTCTCTACTGCTCGTCGCCTTGATTACCTGGATCTTTTAGGCAAGGAGTGCATCACTTACAAGCTCTTTACTACAGAAGTTGTAAGCGCTGCTCCGAAGCTGGCCAAATTGCTGGATCATGTCAGTTTATTACCACTGCACTATTTCATGCCACTGGTGTGAACTATCATTCCAATCAGGAGTGAACTGACCACAGGAGGCAGTAAGCCAGGAGGCAGGTGAGCGATGCACTTCTCAAAATAGAATTAGGATCAACCCCTTAAAGAGATTGTCTGGTCTAATATGACAAATATACAGTCACTCTATGTGACTGCAGACTTGTGAATCCTCACATCGCGCACAGTGTGCACTGTAAGGATTCGACAGTGTCAGAGCCAGGAACGACACTATGCGATATGCAGACTCCCGGCCAGAATACAATTAGAATACAATACACTTGCATTAAGCAAATCTGCACCCATTTAGTCAAATTTTGTCCAGGAGTCTGCATATCACATACTTGTATCCACGTGACACCAGATAATCCAGCGGAAAGGATTCACAAGTCTACAGTCACATAAAGTAAGTGCAGACTTGTCATTTTAAATTGGATAACCCCTTTAAGAAAAAAGTTTTTTCAGATAGGAAGACCGCAATATATAAAATGCTTTTACTTTATTCCAACCATACATTGGATACACAGCATATGGACAAAAGCTACTTCTCACTTATCATGGAATTCTTACTGGTCCCCTGAACACCGCCCCACAGACACACATTTATGTGATTAGAGGGTTAAACACCCCCCGCCATATCATTAAAATCAAATATGCCATAAGCATATCATTTATGACAACAGTAGTACAAAGCACATAATATAAATGAAATCGTAGAACACATATTAGACTCCCATCATTTATAACTCCTTGTACTCGTTCATAAACAGTGTACCGAGTGTATACATACAAATACTCCAGTGCACTTTTCTAACTAGCAAGAGCCCATTTCTATCTATTTCAGTATCACGTTTTAGTTCATTTCCACCATCTAAAGTTTCAGCCAAGAATTGGAAAATGATGTATTCACTTATTAGACTATGCTCATATGTGATGTAATCATTTCCGTTTTTGCATCCATTTGGAGAATGCAAATTCTGGAAAAAAACGGATCCGTTAACAGATTCATTGATTCTTAGGCCATGTGCCCATGGGAGATCGTACCTGTGGACTTTTCTGCAGGTATTTCCGCAGGTTCACGCAGCAACTCCCCGGAATCCTCCGCTATCCATTGCTGCACAGTTGTTGTGGTAAACCTATGGAAACAGTGCAGATTTCATGCGGAATTCCTGCGAAATTCCCGCCCTGTATCTCCATAGTGGAGGAGCGGGAATTCAGCAGATAATTCTGCATGAATGATTGACATGCAGTTACGTGCGGCTGCGGGAAATCCGCAGCATTTTCCGCAGCCGCAAATACCGCAGCATTGTCACAGCACTCCCCAATTCCCATAGGATAACATGGGGAGTGTCTATACTTGCGTAAACCCGCGGATTTATCTGGAAAATCTAAAAAATACTTAATAGTCAGTGCCACAGTGAAACGCTGCTATTCCAAGCACTCACTGTCTTCAGACCCTCCCTTATGATGCATTGTTGATCTGGGAGAAGATTTTCACCATTACAATCAGCACGTGACGGGGTAATCCAGGACAGCAGCCGGACCCCCACAGGATAACTGAAAATGACCTAATTATAGGAAGGACATATGGAAGCATGAGATTGATGGCCTAATTTAGATAGTGACAACTTGCAATTTACATCTCCCCTGATGAACCCCGCTATATTGGGGAGAAACGCGTCGGGAGCAATGGGAGTAATAACGGTCCTGGCAAGATAAGTACTAGGACAGTTGGGCCTATCATACCTTCTGTCAAGACCTTTTTTCATCTCCCCAGAAATTCCTTTTGATATCTCCCTCAACAATATGATGTACTAGCTGAATTAATGATTGAGGGAGGATAGTATTTGAAACTATATAACTGGAATACTGGTGATGTACAATATCTGTGTTTGATTTATATAAGGTCTCGACGTAGGACTTTTGACGCATGACCACTTAATCACCCCAACACAATGCACTGGTGGTGGTTATAGGCCAGGAATAGTGACAGGGGCATTTAGGGCTAGCCACCGAGGAACGGGGGCACCCAAAAACTTTAAGGTGTATTCACCTCCGTTGCCAGGTAGGGATAAACATTAGGGAACACTAGGTCCCTCCATCCCATATTGCGATACCCCCTAAAAATCACGAACGGGGGGCGCACGCCCTTGGCCTACTGCCCTATTTTTAGGACCTTATACACTATTCACAATCACGACTTTTTGTCTAGTGTTGAACTATTGGGTATGACCCCAAAGTTTTTAGATTGGGAGTATTTTAATGAATATTTAATAAAATTGTTTTTTTAGAGGTTTTTCATGGTTATATGGTAGTATATCCTCTATTCTAGATACAAATTATATGGTTTTGATGATATCCGTTTGTACAATCCCTTAACGGATCCGTTATTAGACCACAGTTGTATCAGTTACAAACAGATCATTACAGGATATGTGAACCCAGCCTTACATATTTCCTCATTGTGGAGATAGGAGATGGCAGTTGGTGCTCATAAAATTCTATTAAGAAATGCAACTGTCGTTCAAGTAGAACTTTCAGCAGGTTGTCTGTGTCTGCCTCCAGCTCCTCTCTCCTCCTCTCCATAGACTTTTAAAAGCACCACCTGTCAGCTCTTATCTCAGTAATGAGAAAATTTGTCTACACTGAACACAGATTTTACCCATGAATTTAGAAGCAGATTTCTTTGATAAGATATATTTCAAAGTTGCTTATTTTCTTGTTTACTAGTGATTTATGATCTAAAGATTAAAACTAGGGTTACTCTTTAATGTAAGTTAAGCAACACCTTTGTGAACAGAGCCTTGGGACTATATAGAAGTGAATATTACTGCTCCCTCTTCTACTGTGCCTTCTTGCACCATTGCCAATTTCAGTAGTAAAAGTTAGTGATGAGCAAACCTGCAGATGTTCGAGTCCAGTGGGTCTTGCCGGACTTAAAAAAGGTGGGGACTTATATGTGGGGACTTAAAAAGTATATGGGAACCCGAACAGCCTGTAAAATAAAGGGTTAAAGCATCAGCAATTTATTTGCTGAACATCCCCGCAGCGGTAACACTTCTTCCGGGTCCACTCATCAGTGTTCATACATACAGTCAGGGCCAGAAATATTTGGACAGTGACACAGGTTTTGTTATTTTAGCTGTTTACAAAAACATGTTTAGAAATACAATTATATATATATAATATGGGCTGAAAGTGCACACTCCCAGCTGCAATATGAGAGTTTTCACATCCAAATCGGAGAAAGGGTTTAGGAATCATAGCTCTGTAATGCATAGCCTCCTCTTTTTCAAGGGACCAAAAGTAATTGTACAAGGGACTCTAAGGGCTGCAATTAACTCTGAAGGCGTCTCCCTCGTTAACCTGTAATCAATGAAGTAGTTAAAAGGTCTGGGGTTGATTACAGGTGTGTGGTTTTGCATTTGGAAGCTGTTGCTGTGACTAGACAACATGCGGTCTAAGGAACTCTCAATTGAGGTGAAGCAGAACATCCTGAGGCTGAAAAAAAAGAAAAAATCCATCAGAGAGATAGCAGACATGCTTGGAGTAGCAAAATATCTACAGTCGGGTACATTCTGAGAAAAAAGGAATTGACTGGTGAGCTTGGGAACTCAAAAAGGCCTGGGCGTCCACGGATGACAACAGTGGTGGATGATCGCCGCATACTTTCTTTGGTGAAGAAGAACCCGTTCACAACATCAACTGAAGTCCAGAACACTCTCAGTGAAGTAGGTGTATCTGTCTCAAAGTCAACAGTAAAGAGAAGACTCCATGAAAGTAAATACAAAGGGTTCACATCTAGATGCAAACCATTCATCAATTCCAAAAATAGACAGGCCAGAGTTAAATTTGCTGAAAAACACCTCATGAAGCCAGCTCAGTTCTGGAAAAGTATTCTATGTACAGATGAGACAAAGATCAACCTGTACCAGAATGATGGGAAGAAAAAAGTTTGGAGAAGAAAGGGAACGGCACATGATCCAAGGCACACCACATCCTCTGTAAAACATGGTGGAGGCAACGTGATGGCATGGGCATGCATGGCTTTCAATGGCACTGGGTCACTTGTGTTTATTGATGACATAACAGCAGACAAGAGTAGCCGGATGAATTCTGAAGTGTACCGGGATATACTTTCAGCTCAGATTCAGCCAAATGCCGCAAAGTTGATCGGACGGCGCTTCATAGTACAGATGGACAATGACCCCAAGCATACAGCCAAAGCTACCCAGGAGTTCATGAATGCAAACAAGTGGAACATTCTGCAATGGCCAAGTCAATCACCAGATCTTAACCCAATTGAGCATGCATTTCACTTGCTCAAATGCAGACTTAAGACGGAAAGACCCACAAACAAGCAAGACCTGAAGGCTGCGGTTGTAAAGGCCTGGCAAAGCATTAAGAAGGAGGAAACCCAGCGTTTGGTGATGTCCATGGGTTCCAGACTTAAGGCAGTGATTGCCTCCAAAGGATTCGCAACAAAATATTGAAAATAAAAATATTTTGTTTGGGTTTGGTTTATTTGTCCAATTACTTTTGACCTCCTAAAATGTGGAGTGTTTGTAAAGAAATGTGTACAATTCCTACAATTTCTATCAGATATTTTTGTTCAAACCTTCAAATTAAACGTTACAATCTGCACTTGAATTCTGTTGTAGAGGTTTCATTTCAAATCCAATGTGGTGGCATGCAGAGCCCAACTCGCGAAAATTGTGTCACTGTCCAAATATTTCTGGACCTAACTGTATTCACTGCTTTCCCTGACCACCGGCGGATCTGTTTGCTTGCCAGTAGACTACGCCCCCACTTTCTCTAACAGCGCATGTGATTGGCTGCAATCACAGGTGCTGTTTGCGGCCTTACACTGCAGTGTAAAATAAATACATTTAATAAATGGCTTAGGGTCCCCCCTGTATACCAGCTCAGATAAAGCCACGGTTACAGGCTGCCACCCAAAGCTGTGCACTTATCTTGGCTGTGTATTAAAATAATAGAAACTGCATGTGGCTTTTTTTTATTTTTTCAATATTTAAATAAATAAATAAATAAATAATTTTAAAAAAACGATGTGTTGTCCCCCTCATTTTGATACCCAGTTAAGATAAAGCCAACAGCTGGGGGCTGGTATTCTCAGCCTGGAGAGGCTCATGGTTATTCAGACCACCCAAGCTAAGAATAGCAGCCTGTAGCCGCCCCAGAATTATGGTATCCATTAGATTAGATTAGATGAAATCCAGGTGCTTTACCCGAGTCTTCCCAATTGCCCTGGTGCAGTGGCAATCAGCGTAATAGGGGTTAATGACAGCGCACAGCTGTCACTAAGCCCAGAATTAGTGATGGGTAGAGGTCTATGAGACAACCCCCCCCCCCACTAATCATATAAGTCAAAAGAAATAGACACAAACACAAAGAAAAATCCTAATTTTGTATTACTGCAACATACCCAGATATGGTGTAAATCCATAAAGACAACATCCCACAACAATCTCAACTCTGCTAAGTACTGGAATGGCAGCAGGGCAGAACATGACTGCCCTGCTGAGACTCCAGGCAGAGACTGACGGAGCCATTGCTGTGACGTCACTGAGTTTAGCTGATTTCACAGGTGTTGGACACCTGCAGGCTTTGAACTCTGGTAACAGAATGTCAGATGCAGCAGAGCTGAGAGTGTCAGATACAGCAGAGCTGAGAGTGTCAGATGCAGCAGAGCTGAGAGTGTCAGGTGCAGCAGAGATGAGAGTGTCAGATGCAGCAGAGTTGAGAGTGTCAAATGCAGCAGAGCTGAGAGTGTCAGATGCAGCAGAGCTGAGATTGTCAGATGCAGCAGAGCTGAGATTGTCAGATGCAGCAGAGCTGAGATTGTCAGATGCAGCAAAGCTCAGAGTGTCAGATGCAGCAGAGCTGAGAGAGCTGAGAGTGTCAGATGCAGCACACCTGCTGTTCGGTATGGACGCCGAACTTTACAGTTCAGGTTCGCTCATCACTAATCACAATATGTAGGTCGGCTGAACGTTAAGTTTTTCTTAATGCTTGCATATTTTAGCAATGACCTGCTTAGTAGAGTTGAGCGCGGTTCGTGGTTCGTGGTTCTCCAGTTCGCGGCTCGAGTGATTTTGGGGCATGTTCTAGATCGAACTAGAACTCGAGCTTTTTGCAAAAGCTCGGTAGTTCTAGAAACGTTCGAGAACGGTTCTAGCAGCCAAAAAACAGCTAAATCCTAGCTTGGTTTCTGCTGTAATAGTGTAAGTCACTCTGTGAATCAAACTATTATCACATTTCAGTGTATAGTGTGCGTGAACAGCGCCTTCAGATCACTGCTGTTTCTATAATGGCGATCGCCATTTTTTTTTTTTTTTTTTCTTGTCTTCCTTCCCTAAGCGCGCGCGTCTTGTGGGGCGGGCCAGCATGTCAGCCAATCCCAGACACACACACAGCTAAGTGGACTTTGAGCCAGAGAAGCAACGGCATGTGTGATAGGATCTGCATGTCACATGTCCCTGCATTATAAAACCGGACATTTTCTTCACGGACGCCATTATCTGCCTTCTGCGTCTTTGGTGTCAGACATCACTGTCGCAGCTCCGTCTTCCTGAGTCCTATAGCCGATACAGCTGTATGCGCTGCATACACAGCGTTAGACAGCTTAGGGAGAGCACTTTATAGCAGTCCTTTTAAGGGCTCCAACCGGCAGGGTCAGAGAGCCATAGGTGACAGGTCCTGCAAACAGCAACAGCGTCTGTGTAGCCCAGGTCAGGGATTTCCTACCTGCATTTCACCATTAGGAGGGAATAGAAAGGCAGTCTTCCATTCCTCTACCCAGAGCACCACAATCCTGCCACTGTACCCTCTTGTCCTCTGCACACTCCAACTGATAACTAAGCCATTATACTAGCAAACACTCAGTGTACCTAGTGGCATCCTATACGTGGCTATTGGACTTTGCTATAGTCCCACTAGTGCAAAGACATTTGCAGAGCGCGTCTGCCTGCATTGCACACTACAACTCATTCTAACCAAGCCATTATACTAGCAAACACTCAGTGTACCTAGTGGCATCCTATACGTGGCTATTGGACTTTGCTATAGTCCCACTAGTGCAAAGACATTTGCAGAGCGCGTCTGCCTGCATTGCACACTACAACTCATTCTAACCAAGCCATTATACTAGCAAACACTCAGTGTACCTAGTGGCATCCTATACGTGGCTATTGGACTTTGCTATAGTCCCACTAGTGCAAAGACATTTGCAGAGCGCGTCTGCCTGCGTTGCACACTACAACTCATTCTAACCAAGCCATTATACTAGCAAACACTCAGTGTACCTAGTGGCATCCTATACGTGGCTATTGGACTTTGCTATAGTCCCACTAGTGCAAAGACATTTGCAGAGCGCGTCTGCCTGCGTTGCACACTACAACTCATTCTAACCAAGCCATTATACTAGCAAACACTCAGTGTACCTAGTGGCATCCTATACGTGGCTATTGGACTTTGCTATAGTCCCACTAGTGCAAAGACATTTGCAGAGCGCGTCTGCCTGCGTTGCACACTACAACTCATTCTAACCAAGCCATTATACTAGCAAACACTCAGTGTACCTAGTGGCATCCTATACGTGGCTATTGGACTTTGCTATAGTCCCACTAGTGCAAAGACATTTGCAGAGCGCGTCTGCCTGCGTTGCACACTACAACTCATTCTAACCAAGCCATTATACTAGCAAACACTCAGTGTACCTAGTGGCATCCTATACGTGGCTATTGGACTTTGCTATAGTCCCACTAGTGCAAAGACATTTGCAGAGCGCGTCTGCCTGCGTTGCACACTACAACTCATTCTAACCAAGCCATTATACTAGCAAACACTCAGTGTACCTAGTGGCATCCTATACGTGGCTATTGGACTTTGCTATAGTCCCACTAGTGCAAAGACATTTGCAGAGCGCGTCTGCCTGCGTTGCACACTACAACTCATTCTAACCAAGCCATTATACTAGCAAACACTCAGTGTACCTAGTGGCATCCTATACGTGGCTATTGGACTTTGCTATAGTCCCACTAGTGCAAAGACATTTGCAGAGCGCGTCTGCCTGCGTTGCACACTACAACTCATTCTAACCAAGCCATTATACTAGCAAACACTCAGTGTACCTAGTGGCATCCTATACGTGGCTATTGGACTTTGCTATAGTCCCACTAGTGCAAAGACATTTGCAGAGCGCGTCTGCCTGCGTTGCACACTACAACTCATTCTAACCAAGCCATTATACTAGCAAACACTCAGTGTACCTAGTGGCATCCTATACGTGGCTATTGGACTTTGCTATAGTCCCACTAGTGCAAAGACATTTGCAGAGCGCGTCTGCCTGCGTTGCACACTACAACTCATTCTAACCAAGCCATTATACTAGCAAACACTCAGTGTACCTAGTGGCATCCTATACGTGGCTATTGGACTTTGCTATAGTCCCACTAGTGCAAAGACATTTGCAGAGCGCGTCTGCCTGCGTTGCACACTACAACTCATTCTAACCAAGCCATTATACTAGCAAACACTCAGTGTACCTAGTGGCATCCTATACGTGGCTATTGGACTTTGCTATAGTCCCACTAGTGCAAAGACATTTGCAGAGCGCGTCTGCCTGCGTTGCACACTACAACTCATTCTAACCAAGCCATTATACTAGCAAACACTCAGTGTACCTAGTGGCATCCTATACGTGGCTATTGGACTTTGCTATAGTCCCACTAGTGCAAAGACATTTGCAGAGCGCGTCTGCCTGCGTTGCACACTACAACTCATTCTAACCAAGCCATTATACTAGCAAACACTCAGTGTACCTAGTGGCATCCTATACGTGGCTATTGGACTTTGCTATAGTCCCACTAGTGCAAAGACATTTGCAGAGCGCGTCTGCCTGCGTTGCACACTACAACTCATTCTAACCAAGCCATTATACTAGCAAACACTCAGTGTACCTAGTGGCATCCTATACGTGGCTATTGGACTTTGCTATAGTCCCACTAGTGCAAAGACATTTGCAGAGCGCGTCTGCCTGCGTTGCACACTACAACTCATTCTAACCAAGCCATTATACTAGCAAACACTCAGTGTACCTAGTGGCATCCTATACGTGGCTATTGGACTTTGCTATAGTCCCACTAGTGCAAAGACATTTGCAGAGCGCGTCTGCCTGCGTTGCACACTACAACTCATTCTAACCAAGCCATTATACTAGCAAACACTCAGTGTACCTAGTGGCATCCTATACGTGGCTATTGGACTTTGCTATAGTCCCACTAGTGCAAAGACATTTGCAGAGCGCGTCTGCCTGCGTTGCACACTACAACTCATTCTAACCAAGCCATTATACTAGCAAACACTCAGTGTACCTAGTGGCATCCTATACGTGGCTATTGGACTTTGCTATAGTCCCACTAGTGCAAAGACATTTGCAGAGCGCGTCTGCCTGCGTTGCACACTACAACTCATTCTAACCAAGCCATTATACTAGCAAACACTCAGTGTACCTAGTGGCATCCTATACGTGGCTATTGGACTTTGCTATAGTCCCACTAGTGCAAAGACATTTGCAGAGCGCGTCTGCCTGCGTTGCACACTACAACTCATTCTAACCAAGCCATTATACTAGCAAACACTCAGTGTACCTAGTGGCATCCTATACGTGGCTATTGGACTTTGCTATAGTCCCACTAGTGCAAAGACATTTGCAGAGCGCGTCTGCCTGCGTTGCACACTACAACTCATTCTAACCAAGCCATTATACTAGCAAACACTCAGTGTACCTAGTGGCATCCTATACGTGGCTATTGGACTTTGCTATAGTCCCACTAGTGCAAAGACATTTGCAGAGCGCGTCTGCCTGCGTTGCACACTACAACTCATTCTAACCAAGCCATTATACTAGCAAACACTCAGTGTACCTAGTGGCATCCTATACGTGGCTATTGGACTTTGCTATAGTCCCACTAGTGCAAAGACATTTGCAGAGCGCGTCTGCCTGCGTTGCACACTACAACTCATTCTAACCAAGCCATTATACTAGCAAACACTCAGTGTACCTAGTGGCATCCTATACGTGGCTATTGGACTTTGCTATAGTCCCACTAGTGCAAAGACATTTGCAGAGCGCGTCTGCCTGCGTTGCACACTACAACTCATTCTAACCAAGCCATTATACTAGCAAACACTCAGTGTACCTAGTGGCATCCTATACGTGGCTATTGGACTTTGCTATAGTCCCACTAGTGCAAAGACATTTGCAGAGCGCGTCTGCCTGCGTTGCACACTACAACTCATTCTAACCAAGCCATTATACTAGCAAACACTCAGTGTACCTAGTGGCATCCTATACGTGGCTATTGGACTTTGCTATAGTCCCACTAGTGCAAAGACATTTGCAGAGCGCGTCTGCCTGCGTTGCACACTACAACTCATTCTAACCAAGCCATTATACTAGCAAACACTCAGTGTACCTAGTGGCATCCTATACGTGGCTATTGGACTTTGCTATAGTCCCACTAGTGCAAAGACATTTGCAGCACGTCTGCCTGCGTTGCACACTCCAACTAATTATAACTAAGTTGCATTGTCAGGGATATTTATTCTTTATTATTCTGCTGTTAATAAAGCTAGACCACCACTGCAATCTTCACCACCTCTCAATTTTTACTACCACATTTTCAGTCCACAATCTTGTCGCAATCAACATGAGTGGCAAAATGACAGATGCTGGTGGAAAGGGGAAGAGGCGTGGTGGAAAAGGCAAAAAAGGTTTTGTCCGTGGGGAAGGTGGCAAAGCTCCATTATCATCTGCTGAAGATAGACCATCTACCAGCAAAAGTAAGATGTCTACTACTTACCGTGGACAATCCGATGTGCTCCCTTTTTTACGGACACGAACAACAGGAAGAAAGGTAGATGATGGGCAAAAAAGGAAAATGCTTGAATGGATCTCAAGTGGTCCAACAAGTGCCCTCTCAGCCACTTCAAGTACCGCATCCAAAAAACACCAGTCCTCTGAGTTGTCATCCCAATCACACTTGATTTCTCCCAGCTCTGAAGTCTCCATCAGCCCTGCACAGTATGGTGGAACTGAGATGGCTGAGTCTGCAGAGCTGTTCAGTCACACTATAGCCTGGGAATCAGAGGTCTGCTCCCAAGCTACAGTGAGTACAGAACAGGAAATGGTCTGCAGTGATGCCCAGAACCTTTGTGACTCAGATTCAGGCCGTGAGGACCAAGTTTCTGAGCATAATGTTGACCCTTTGTCACAAACTGTAACACCTGTGGTTATAGACAATGAGGAACATACTGATGAAGATGAGACGCAGATACCCGATTGGGATGACAACTTAAATATTCCGTCAGGGCAAGAAGAGGCTCGGTCTGAGGGGGAGGGGAGTGCAAACACAACAATTGATGATGACGTTCTAGATCCCACCTACTGTCAACCCCCAGTCAGGCACTCGAGGAGGTCAACAGAGGCGGTGGAGGAGGATGCAACCGACGACGAAGTTACCTTGCGCCTTCCTGGACAGAGTCGGAGCACTGGTAGCACGTCTACAACTGCATCCTCAGCCACCACTCTGCCTATGAGCATTATTCGGGGTGGATCAACAGGTCGCATGGCCTCTAAGCCTTGCCTAGCCTGGTCCTTTTTTCACATCGAAAAAGATCGCCCAACTCATGTGATATGTAACATTTGTCATGATTCTCTTAGTAGAGGTCAAAAGCTCAGCAGTTTGACAACTTCTTCCATGAATCGTCACATGAATAAATATCATAAGTCCCGGTGGGAAGCTCACCGTGCTGCAATGCGGCCTAGCGGAGCGAACCATCCACCGCCCGCCCCTTCCACTGCATCCGCGCGCTCTTCATCTTCTAGGACTGTGGGGACAGCTGCCACACCTGTTTTTCCACGCAAAACTTCCACCACTGTAACCGCAACAGGCAGTTTGCTTGTAAGGTCGTCAGTTGGTTTGGAAGGGGAAACAAGTGAGTGTGTACAGCTCTCTCAGACATCGATAGCACCAACGTTGGATGAAGGCAACATCATGTCTCCGCCTGCACTTTCCTCACAAACCTGCATTTTTCCAGGGACACCCTACTCAACACCGTCTACACACAGCAGCCAGATCTCTGTCCCTCAGATGTGGTCAAATAAAAGGCCACTTCCTCCGACCCATGACAAAGCTAAGAGGTTGACTCTATCCCTCTGTAAGCTGTTGGCTACCGAAATGCTGCCTTTCCGCCTAGTGGACACACAGGATTTTAGAGACCTTATGTCTGTCGCTGTGCCCCAGTACCAGATGCCTAGTCGCCACTACTTCTCTAAGAAAGGTGTGCCCGCGCTACACCAGCATGTCGCACACAACATCACCGCTTCCTTGAGAAACTCTGTGTGTGAACGGGTGCATTTCACCACCGATACTTGGACCAGTAAGCATGGACAGGGACGTTACATGTCGCTGACTGGGCACTGGGTAACTATGGTGATAGATGGTGAAGGGTCTGCTGCACAAGTCTTGCCGTCCCCACGACTTGTGTGTCAATCCTCTGTCTGTCCAAGTTCCGCCACTGCTTCTGCATCCTCCACCTCATCTGGGTCCTCCACCTCCGCCCCAAGCCTGCCTGGTCAGGCCACCAGCGTTCTCACTGCGCAGAAGGAATCACGCACCCCTCATTACTATGCTGGCAGCAGAGCGCAACGGCATCAGGCGGTCTTTAGCTTGACATGTCTTGGTAATAAGAGTCACACAGCTGAGGAGTTGTGGTCAGCTTTGCGGTCCGAGTTTAATAAATGGTTGTCTCCACTCAAACTGCAGCCTGGTAAGGCCGTGTGCGACAATGCTGCAAACCTGGGTGCGGCACTTCGCCTGGGCAAGGTGACACACGTACCTTGTATGGCTCACGTGTTGAACCTTGTCGTGCAGCAATTTTTAACACACTATCCCGGCCTAGATGGCCTTCTGAACAGGGCACGAAAACTGTCAGCTCACTTCCGCCGTTCAAGCGCCGCAGCAGAGCGACTTGCATCGCTCCAGAAGTCTTTCGGCCTGCCGGTTCATCGCCTGAAATGCGATGTGGCGACACGCTGGAATTCAACTCTCCACATGTTACAGCGACTGTGGCAGCACCGCAGAGCCCTGGTGCAATACGTCATGACGTATAGCCTGGGCCAACGAGATGCAGAGGTGGGGCAGATCACCCTGATGGAGTGGTCTCAGATCAAGGACCTATGCACCCTTCTGCACAGTTTCGACATGGCGACGAATATGTTTAGCTCTGACAATGCCATTATCAGCATGACGATTCCAGTCATTTACATGCTGGAGCACACGCTAAACACTATTCGGAGTCAGGGGGTGGGACAACATGAAGGGGAGGAACTACAGGAGGATTCATATGCGCAAGGGACAACAACATCACGAAGGTCCAGACGTTCATCATCACCAACGCAGCAGGCATGGGACCATGGGGGACAGGGATCGACAAGGGCGCATAGTAGCAGGCGAAATGTTGAGCAAGGTGCAGGAGAACATGAAGAAATGGAGGACGAACTGTCCATGGACATGGAAGACTCAGCGGATGAGGGAGACCTTGGTCAAATTTCAGTTGAAAGAGGTTGGGGTCAGATGTCAGAGGAAGAAAGAACGGGTAGCACCTCTATGCCACAAACACAGCATGGACTTGGTCCGCATGGCTGCGCAAGACACATGAGTGCCTTTTTGTTGCACTACCTCCAACATGACAGTCGTATTGTCAAAATTAGAAGTGATGATGACTACTGGATTGCCACACTATTAGATCCCCGGTACAAGTCCAAATTTTGTGACATAATTCCAGCCATAGAAAGGGACGCACGTATGCAGGAGTATCAGCAGAAGCTGTTACTAGATCTTAGCTCGGCTTTTCCACCAAACAACCGTGCAGGTGCAGGGAGTGAATCTCCCAGTTGTAACTTGACAAACATGGGACGGTCTCGTCATCTTCAACAGTCTACCCGTACCAGTAGGACCTTTTCTGGTGCCGGTAACAGCAATTTTATGGAATCTTTTCATAATTTTTTTAGACCCTCTTTTGCAAGGCCACCAGAGACAACAAGTCTGACACATAGTCAACGGCTGGAGAGGATGATACAGGAGTATCTCCAAATGAACATCGATGCCATGACTGTGCAACTGGAGCCTTGCTCCTTTTGGGCTTCAAACCTACAAAAATGGCCAGAGCTCGCAACTTACGCCTTGGAGATTTTGTCGTGTCCAGCTGCCAGCGTTGTCTCTGAACGTGTATTCAGTGCTGCTGGGTGTGTGCTGACAGATAAGCGCACGCGTCTGTCCAGTGACAATGTGGACAGACTGACGTTCATCAAAATGAACAAGTCATGGATCCAGAAGGAATTTACTACCCCTGTGTCATCCTGGGGAGAGTAAATGCTTGTGGATTTGGAATGTGCTTGATGCAAATCAAAACATCCTGTTTGCAACTAGGGCCCAAGTGCTGCCACTGATGGGGTGGGTGTCTGTGTGGCCCAATTTTTGGAAAAAAGGGAGACTCCGCTTGGAGTAACCCTTGCTTACATTGTTTTTAAAAGAAGCCAAGATGAACAAGTCATGGGTCAGCAAAGACTTTGCTACCTACCCCGGTGTCATCCTGGGGACGGCTAAGAATAGCGTATTTTTGAATGTGCTTGATGCAAATCAAAACATCCTGTTTGCAACTAGGGCCCAAGTGCTGCCACTGATGGGGTGGGTGTCTGTGTGGCCCAATTTTTGGAAAAAAGGGAGACTCCGCTTGGAGTAACCCTTGCTTGCTGTGTTTTTAAAAGAAGCCAAGATGAACAGAGCTGGGATCAGGAAAGACTTTGCTACCTACCCCGGTGTCATCCTGTGGACGGCTAAGAATAGCGTATTTTTGAATGTGCTTGATGCAAATCAAAACATCCTGTTTGCAACTAGGGCCCAAGTGCTGCCACTGATGGGGTGGGTGTCTGTGTGGCCCAATTTTTGGAAAAAAGGGAGACTCCGCTTGGAGTAACCCTTGCTTGCTGTGTTTTTAAAAGAAGCCAAGATGAACAGAGCTGGGATCAGGAAAGACTTTGCTACCTACCCCGGTGTCATCCTGGGGACGGCTAAGAATAGCGTATTTTTGAATGTGCTTGATGCAAATCAAAACATCCTGTTTGCAACTAGGGCCCAAGTGCTGCCACTGATGGGGTGGGTGTCTGTGTGGCCCAATTTTTGGAAAAAAGGGAGACTCCGCTTGGAGTAACCCTTGCTTGCTGTGTTTTTAAAAGAAGCCAAGATGAACAGAGCTGGGATCAGGAAAGACTTTGCTACCTACCCCGGTGTCATCCTGGGGACGGTTAAGAATAGCGTATTTTTGAATGTGCTTGATGCAAATCAAAACATCCTGTTTGCAACTAGGGCCCAAGTGCTGCCACTGATGGGGTGGGTGTCTGTGTGGCCCAATTTTTGGAAAAAAGGGAGACTCCGCTTGGAGTAACCCTTGCTTGCTGTGTTTTTAAAAGAAGCCAAGATGAACAGAGCTGGGATCAGGAAAGACTTTGCTACCTACCCCGGTGTCATCCTGGGGACGGATAAGAATGGCGTATTTTTGAATGTGCTTGATGCAAATCTAGCTGTGAAGTGTACAACTGGGGCACAACTGCTGCCACTGAAGGGGTGGGTGTGTGGGGCCCAATTTTTGGAAAAAAGGGAGACTCCGCTTGGAGTCACCTTGCGGTGTTTTACATGACTTTAGAAGGGCGTGCCATGCCTATATCTATGTGTCCTCCTCTTTTTCCTTGTCCAGCTGTTTTGTTTTCGCATGAGTACATGTCCTTGTCACTTTCCCATGTGTTTGTGTTGTGTTGTGAGTTGTTTGTCACCTTTTGGACACCTTTGAGGGTGTTTTCTAGGTGTTTTACTGTGTTTGTGATTGCCTGCCATTGTTTCCTATGGGCTCGAGTTCGGTTCGTCGAACGTTCGACGAGCCGAACTCGAGCCAGACCCCCCGTTCGGCGAACCGCCTCGAGCCGAACCGGGACCGGTTCGCTCATCTCTACTGCTTAGTAAACAATGAGGCAAAACATTTTTGATTTAGTATCTGTGGGACTCTTATATACAGTGGGTACAGAAAGGATTCAGAACCCTTTACATTTTTCACTATTTGTTTCATTGCAGCATTAATGTACACTCTGCACCCCATCTTGACAAAAAAAACAGAAATGTAGAAATGTTTGCAAATTTATAAAATAAGAAAAACCTGAAATATCACATGGTTATAAGTATTCAGACCCTTTGCTCAGACACTCATATTTAAGTCACCTGCTGTCAATTTCCTTGTGATCCTCCTTGAGATGGTTCTGCGCCTTCATTGGAATCCAACTGTGTGTAATTAAACTGATAGGACTTGATTTGGAAAGGCACACACCTGTCCATATAAGACCTCACAGCTCACAGTGCATGTCAGACCAAATGAGAATCATGAGGTCAAAGGAACTGCCCAAGGATCTCAGAGACAGAATTATGGCAAGGCACAGATCTGGCCAAGGTTACAAAAGAATTTCCGCAGTACTCAAGGTTCCTAAGAGCACAGTGGCCTCCATAATCTTTAAATGGAAGAAGTATGGGACCACCAGAATTCTTCCTAGACCTGGCCATCCAGTCAAACTGAGCAATCGTGGGAGAAGAGCCTTGGCGAGAGAGGTAAAATAACCCTAAGATCACTGTGGCTGTGCTCCAGAGATGCAGTTGGGAGATGGGAGAAAGTTCCACAAAGTCAATTATCACTGCAACCCTCCACCAGTCGTCCCTTTATGGCAGAGTGGCCCGACGGAAGCCTCTCCTCAGTGCAAGACATATGAAAGATAGAGTTTGTAAAAAGAAACATGAAGGACTCCCAGACTATGAGAAATAAGATTCTGTGGTCTGATGAGACGAAGATAACACTTTTTGGTGATAATTCTAAGCGGTATGTGTGGAGAAAACCAGGCACTGCTCATCACTAGCCCAATACAATCCCAATAGTGAAACATGGTGGTGGCAGCATCATGCTATGGGGGTGTTTTTCAGCTGCAGGGACAGGACAGCTGCTTGCAGTTGAAGGAAAGATGAATGAGGTGAAGTACAGAGATATCCTTGAAGAAAACCTCTTCCAGAGTGCTTTGGACCTCAGACTTGGCCGAAGGTTTACCTTCCAACAAGACAATGACCCTAAGCACACAGCTAAAATAACAAAGGAGTGGCTTCAGAACCACTCTGTGACCATTTTTGACTGGCCCAGCCAGAGTCCTTACCTAAACCCAATTGAGCATCTCTGGAAAGACCTGAAAATGGCTGTCCACCAACGTTCACCATGCAACCTGATGGAACTGGAGAGGATCTGCAAGGAAGAATGGCAGAGGATCCCCAAATCCAGGGGTAAAAAACTTGTTGCATCATTCCCAAGAAGACTCATGGCTGTACTAGCTCAAAAGGGTGATTCTGCTCAATACTGAGCAAAGGGTCTGAATACTTATGACCATGTGATATTTCAGTTTTCTTGATTGCAAAAATTTCTACATTTCTGGGGTTTTTTTCTGTGAAGTGGGGTGCAGAGTGTACATTAATGAGAAAAAATGAACTTTTTTAATTTACCAAATGGCTGCAATGGAACAAAGAGTGAAAAATTTAAAGGGGTCTGAATACTTTCCATACCCACTGTATATTAATAAAAAATTCTGTCTCCTCAAAAGCTGTATAATATTACATATATTATTTTCATTTTTCAGGGAAATCTCCAGGGCTTACGCAACAAGCAGAAACCAGTGACTTTAGTACCCCAAAAACTCCATGGGCTCCCTCACTAAATTCTCCTAAAAATCATGTGAATAAAATATCAAGTAAGTATAGAAAAGCAAACAGCTTTGTAGTAACTATATTTTTCATATGCGACCAAGATCAAGATGAGTTGTCCAAAATGCATCTGATTGTCTAGGACTTTGTACAATGTCTGCACAAATTATTTTAACCATATGGAATGAAGCTTGTAATTTTTATGCTCGGTCTACACTGTGACATTTGTCCCTGATACTGAAATCATTGTCGACTTGCAACATCACATATTGTGATTTCCTATGCTGTCATGTTGCAACGTGCGACCTCCTGCAACACAGTTGCAATTTTTTCCAAATATGTTGAATTTTGTGTTGCTGGTTACATGTCTCACATGGCTCACTTGCCATATTGTATACTTTAACGTAAGTTCCACAGCTCGCAACGTTTTTTAGAGAGCTGCTGTCATACAACACATATCGCGTTGTAACCCCAGCCTGAGGCCACAATCACACATTGAGTATTTTGTCAGTATTTTACCTCAGTATTTGTAATCCTGTAAGGAGATGGACTTGTTGTCACGTTCCCCCCTGAAGACACCAATCGGTATGTGGTTGTGTAATGCAATGTGGATTATGTCTTGTGTTATTGTGAAAGAAATGTGTTATGTGAATTGTGATATGTAGTAGTGTTGTATGTGTTTTGCTGACAGTAGGGTCAGACATAGTTAATAGTTGAATTGGGACTAGCCCATAGTAAGAGTGGCTAGGATACAGGGAGAGTGACGATTTCCTGTGGAACACCAGATAGGGCCCAGTGTGTGACAAGAACAGACCTAAGGTCTGGTTTGCCAACAAAGTCGCATGACGTGGGTGTTCCTGCAGCTAGAGGAGCCAGGGATAGTGTCAGAAAGAGGTGACCAGAACAGGTAGTGATCCAACAGAGTTGGTTCAGCGGATTGACCAAGATAACTAATGATGGATCCTCAAATAGGATGCTCAATAGCAAGGCCCTTGGCCACTTCATGGACAGAATAGAATGTGAGATGAAGGGGGTAGCCCGAGAGGAAGTCCTGTAGGCATCAATAGTGTGACACTAGAGTCCGGCCATATTGCCAACCCATCTTCTTTACAAGGAGAACAGAACACGGGACTGCAGGAAAGAAAGATTGACTCTCACAAACTGTACTGTGATGTTGAGCTGGGTGATGGTGGCAAATCAAACAGTAATGTTGGTGAAGATACTTCATGTTGATAAAGAAATGTCCTAGAAGATATGTGCCTTATCTCCTGGGAACAGTTGTTTCAAAGTTACTGTTAAGTAACACACTGTTTTTAAAAAAAAAAATGATGGTCACCTTCAGTAAATAAGGTAACATCTGGTGCTGGCAAGCCAAGGTCAACGGCACCATACGGCCGGTATGGTTGTACACCCCTTACGGCACAAGCGCACACACCCAGGCAGAACCCTATCTCTCATGTGGCGTGCAGAAGGTGTAGACTTCGCCTATGACAACCGCTCTGCACCACGCTACAAGCCAAAACCAGGAGTGAAAAAGTATAAGAGAACGTGCACCACTTCTGCATTTTTCACCCTGTCCTGGTCTTGGCTTACAAATGCTGATGTAAAATACTGACCAAATCCTGAACATGTGAATGTGACCTTAATCTTACTTATAGCCTGCAATAATGTTTAATTGATTGTGAAAATTTGGGCATGGTCACACAGAGTTACATGACATGGATTTTGAAACAGATTCAGTTTGAAATCCATGTCACAATATATTGTGTGAACATACGCTCAATTCTTTACTATGTCACCAGGGGCAGCAAGCCTGTGCAGATGGTTAAGCTTTCTAAGGGAAATGCTCATTATTTGGGCTCTTGCAGATGACCGTATTTTCGATTCTAGTGATGTCTGTCAAAATATCAGGTCACTTTTGGACCAATGTTATTCAGTTGTTGTTTTAGATCAATGGGACAGTCACATACATTTTGGCATCAATATCTACAGCATATAACCTAAGGGTGGATGCACACTGTGGATTTGGTGCCGATTTAACTTAAGGATTTGCATACAGAAAATCTGCCATGTGGAAATCCAGTAGAATGGGTGAACATAACAGAGGCAGCCTATTCAGCTGACATGGGGCCAAAAGGAATGTACGAGGGGCAGCTTACACCCCTTCCTCTTTCCCTTCTAACAAGACTTGTCATTGCCACAATTACAGTAACTCTAGCAAATGATGGGGATTGGGGGCGCGGAGGGGGGTATACCATCGTGCTCTCACACAGCAGCAGTGGTTTGCATTTCATTCTCTCGCTATTAGGTTTCTTTGGTCTATGAACTCCTCACTGATAAAAGCTGCCACATGAGAACATACTTAAAATAATCCTGATGTTGTTTGTTCTATGATTAATATGTATATACGGCTTTATAGCTTGCACATGTGGGATTTATGGTAGATCCATTCAAGTCACTGTAGTTGGAGAGAAGCTGGAGATTAGTAATATACTGCCACCTAGTGTTCATATTGCTAACTTCATGGACATTATTTTTAATATGCAAGTTTGACTAAACCAGACCCATGTGACTATGTTGTATGTCAACACAGTTCTAAACATGCCGAATATACACATTAATATTAGTATGATAGGGAAAAATTACACTGCTCAAAAGCAATAAGGCTACATTCATGTGCATCTTTTTTCTGCAAAAGTCCAAAAATACATATTTTATCCATCCACAAGAATAAAACATAAAATCTTCTTTATTAAATATTGTATGAAACATGTAGCAGAGTAACATCATAAAAATGAGTTACAGATCCTAGCCGTTTCGAATAACTTACCCCCTATTAATCAAGGCATCATGGTTATGAAAGTAGAAAAAGGGGAGCCAGCACGATCTGAAAGGGGCATGCATCATATATAAAGTGCAAGCTCACAAATTTATTCCAACTGTACTATAATACAAAATGAGATTTTTAGCAAATAATTAATCAATTATTTGAGCCACCCCTGCACGTCAAGGCAAATCTCAATAGGGGGGTCCTACTCTATATTATGTATTTCATGTGCCATGCAGCCTCCTAGATAAATTAAAAGTGGAACCATAATGGAGCACACATGCCGGTAAGCTGTATATATAACCGCTTCTATGTTGCAAAAGAGGCATTGTGGATAAAAAGCAGTCCAGGTCCCAGCATGTGGAGCAAGCTCTACACATACCAAGGCAATGTCAGAACTGACCTTCACAGTGCCAGATAGCAACCATAAATAAAGGCGGACAAGATCCAATTATAGTGCTTAATTAGCAATGCCTGTGGAAAAGGGTGAGGCGGCTGAATATGAACAGCCACCAACAGGTGGAATATATTGCAAACCAAGGTCAGGCGTGCATGGCATAGTCGTGCTCAGCCACCAGACCAATGTAGCATAACTACAACCAAACAGAGAAAAGGAGCCAGCACGATCTGAAAGGGGCATGTATTATATAAAAAGTACAAATTCACAGATTTATTCCAACTGTACTATAATACAAAATGAGATTTTTAGAAAATAATTGATCAATGTTTTGAGGCACCCCTGCCAAATCTCAATAGGGGGTTCCTACTCTATTTTATATATTTCTATTAGTATTCCATGCCTTTCTGATTGAGCACTCCACCCTTCAGCCAGGGCATTTCCATTTAACTGGATCCTACCTGCCCATAATTTGTAGGTTTTTTAACCAGAATAGAGGCATATTAGTATAGGGTCCCGATAAAGAGATACGCCTTGTTGTTGGCTGCCGGACTCACATGGATTGGCCAATTTATAAGCTAAGTATCTCATTTTTAAAACATAATTCCAGTAGCTTTTTAGAGTGCTGCTGTATACCTTTGTATGTATATTATCTACTGTTTATCAATTATCTTCAACTCACAGCTCACTATATTGCACATTTACTGGGCCAATCTGCAGTATATAATTAGCCATCTGTTGAGTTGCAATACACTCTAGGTGGCAGTATTATGCTTGTGAGTTGCTATCCGCTCCTCGTGGTGCAGAATACTTGAAAACCATAGAGTATAGCCAGCACAGTACTTGACACAATAACTATGATAACTCATAGTAAAACTGGCTTGACTAAACATTTCTTGAGGAAGAGGATCACTTTAACATTGCAATCAAGTTCTAAGTGCCCTTCTTTAACGGACCCCACCTACCACTCCTGTTCAGTCCATTATTTATTTATTTTCATAGCACCATTAATTTCCACTGCACTTTATAGAAATCATATTTGTTCCCATGGGGCTCATAATTAGTGATGGGCAGACCCGGAATGCAAAACGCCAGATCTACGTGGGTTCAAAAAAACTCGAGCACCGACTCTAGGCTCAGAGTACTCAGGGAACTCTGGGTAATGATCCAGGTCCAACTACTTGGGTAATACAAAAAAAAATCAAAGAAAAAAGGAAGAAAATAAGAATAAAGCAATCGTTGTATAATTACTGGTCTCCGCCCGGCTGTAACTCTGCTTCTAGGCTGCTCACGGTACTTCCAGGGCCACTCATTATATCCAGGCATATCCACTGTTTTCCTCAAGCACTGGCAGTCCCAGCATCTTTGATTTGTTGCAGTCAGACAGCGCCCCCACCCCGTGTAACAGCGTGTCTGACTGCAACCAATCAGAGGCACTGTGTCTAGTTTGATGTAAAAATAAATAAATACATTTGCATAGGGTCTCCCTCTATTATGATACCCAGCACAGATAAAGTATATGGCTATAGGTTGCAGCCCACAGCCATGCGCGTCATCTTGGCTGTGTATCAAAATAAGAGGGACCGCACGTGGCTTTTTTTTAAGAAAAATATATATTTCAATAAATAATTAAAAAAAGCAGTGTGTGCCCCCCACCCCTCCACATTTTGATACCTAGGCATGCAAAAGCCGAAAGCTGGGAGCTGGTATTCTCAGGATGTGGAGGCCAATGGTTATTGGGGCCTTCCCAGCCTAAAAATAGCAGCCTGCAGCCACCCAGGATTGTTACATCCATTAGATGCCACAATCCCTGACCTTTACCTGACTCAACCTGATTGCCCTGGTGCCGTTCAAATCAGGGTAATAAGGGATTAATACCAGCTCACAGCTGCTACTAAGCCCCCCTAGATTAGTAATGGGAGGCCTCTATGAGACCTCCCCCATTATTAATCTGTAAGTGAATAGAAATAAACTCAAACACCTTTATTTGAAATAAAATACAAAAAACTCCACCCTCTTTTACCCCTTAACCTCCAAAAGACCCAGGTCCAACGAGGTCCCACAACCATTGCAGCTCTGCTACATCTGAAGTGACAGCACACAAGTATAGAACATGTTCGCCCACTGTAAGCTTTAGGCAGAGAATGAGCTGCAGCGATGAGCGGTGACATCACTCAGGTTATTTGCGTTATCAGGTGGAGGACTACCCGCAGGAATAACGAGCTAACTCCTTGTTGCAGATGTTGTCCTTGATGGGATTTGACCCCAGCATTACAAGGCTACAGTGCTAACCACTGAGACAATGTGCTGCCCTTTACACAACAGGACTGGACCATCCAGATGACAAAGGCCTCAGAGAAGCCAATACACATAGGTCACGAGCCCCACACAGACTGACATACCACCTAGTAGTGTCGCGAGCGGAGGGGCCGCGCTCACTACGCTTGGGCCCGGGGCTGCTGCTGCTCGGTGGCTCGAGTGGTGGGCCGGACCCGGGGACTCGAGCAGCGCTCCTCGCCCACAAGTGAAAAGGGGGTGGTTTGTTTGGGGAGATAGTTCGTGACGCCACCCATGGGTCGTGGTGATAATGGGCACCACCGTTGCTGATGACAGGGATCCCGGGAGGGATGGCAGGGAGCAGCTAGGATGTTGGTTCCCCATCCATGGGTAGGGGTTGGTGATCCCGGGGCCCGGATGGTGATACGGGGAGGCAGGACGGCCGGGGTGCAGGGTTGCAGGGGCAGCACGGCGCGGTGCCGGATTGCACTGTTGTACTCACTCAGGCACAGATTCACAGAGTCTCTGGTAAACCAAACGGCTGGATGGACGGATCCCGCAGCCGGCTGCAGTGTCTCTGCTCTACCCGGACAGGTTGATGGTGGCTGTCTTTCCCTGCACCGTTGTGTATGTATCAACTCCGATGGTTTCCCAACGGTAGTCCGCTCCCTAGCGTGTATGTACCGAAGGAGCCCGTTTTGCCCGCAGGCGCTGGCCCTTGGATCTCTAGCCTATGGCGGTGGCTTTTTATCCTCACTGTGTGGACAGTTGCCTTCTGTCGATTCTTGGGTGTTAAGAAACCCCTAGGGTTCCGGTCACTCTCGGATTTGACCGTTGTCGGCGGCTCCTAGCCTAGTCGGGGTCCGATGGCCCTGCCTTTGTGCTTGGTACAAATCTGCTCCCCAGCTCAGTACCGGCGGGCCACCGCCCGTCCCTGGTCCTACGGTTCCGCTGACTTGCACCACCTCCTGCAGACGGCCACCACCGTCTGCTGACCTTGCTGACAGTGCCTGGGCTCCTACCCAGACACTAGCAGTTTCTCCACTCCAAACTCAACTCCTCACTCCACTTCCACTCTACTCCAAACTCTAACTGCCCTCAACTGACTGCTTTTTCCCACCTCCAGGCCTGTGAACTCCTCAGTGGGTGGGGCCAACCGCCTGGCTCCGCCCCACCGGGTGTGGACATCATACCCTGGAGGAGGCAACAAGGATTTTGTTTGACTGATGTAGACTATCCAGGGGAGGGGGTGTGTGTGATGTTATGTCTGTGACTACCTGGCTAGTCCAGGGCGTCACAGTAGGTCATCTCAAAGGTCGCCCAATACACATTAGTAGGATTATAAAACCAACTACACATACAATATATCGACACAGTGGCACACAATCGTCACAATCCTATGGGGAAGATTTATTAAAACATGTGGAGAAGTTGCACAATGCAAATGTTACTAAAGTGAATATTTTCTTGTAACACTTGGTAAATATAAGAGGTATAACCAAACAATTTTTTCCTCTACAGAAGACTCATGCCAAGGAGACAAGTCCATATTCTGTCAGATGGAGGTTTTGGCACGTTACTGCTCTATACCTGGGTACAACAAGCTGTGCTGTGAATCCTGCAGTAAGAAGATTGCTCCTACCAGCTTGACTCCAAGCTCAGAACATGCAGCTCTCGAACTCCGGGCCCCTGAGGGGGCTATCCTTGCTAGTCCCATCCCTTCGGTAACTCTTGTTCCAACAGTTGTTTTGGCTGAAACCTCTGTAGGCAACAGTCCAGTGGATGCACCATTATCTGCCCTCAGAGCTGAACAAACTCACCAGGATTCAGCAGCCAGCAATGATACCAGTGGGTTTTCAATGGTGCAAGGAAAAAACAGTTCAGTTACAAATGTGGGGAAGCAACGTCCTTCACAAATCAGTGGTGGACTTATTGAGAACCTAGGTATACCAATTAATAAGACCTCAGTCAATAAACATAGCAGGGTGAGCACATTGGCATCTGAAGTGCTAAGACGAAGAAGGGAAGATACTGAAGAAGAGCACACAGTGGCTACATGAGCCACCTTACAAACGATAAGGAGGAGCGGGGCAGCCTCACTGGGAACAGACAATTTTTTTAAAGTAAAAATAGTAAGAAAAGGCTACTTCACAGGTAGCACTTCTCAGTTATTGAGAAATGACAGAATTTTAATGCTATGATAAAATGTCTGGGCCTTAGTTCATATGGTCCTTTATTTTACCTCACAGTGCAGAAATGCACTATATGTCGTGATAAGGGTGCTACCACCTGGATTCAGAACGCAGAAAAGAAGCGGATGGATTTCTGTCACCTCAGTTCTTCAGGCCAGTGGTTGCTTTTTTATTTTATTTTTTTGAGTTATGAAGAACTTGAAACCTGGTGCTTTATTTAGTATAGAATAGGTTTCGATCTGCCACGGTTTTACATGTAAGCGGTGCTGTATTTGTATCTAATCAGACTCTGTACCTCAATGAAGCTGGGTCAGTTGCAGTGAACTGCAGTGAAACTTTTTGATTTTGAAGGCTCCAAAGTCAGTCTAGTTATATTACTTAACTTAACGTTGACCCAACACTACCACATTAAAGGAAACCTGTCACTTTATTCATTTTGCCCGCAATCAGGAATGATTTTCCCTGAGATACATCGGCTTTTCAGAGAAACCTTCCTTTTTACAGCTGGCTAGGAACCATAGAACTAGATGAGACTAGCCTGACACGATCCCCATACTGTTCCAATTGATTGACAGATCCCTCACATGTGCGTACATAGGGAGAGACCTGTAAATCAACTAGAGCTGCGTTAGACATAGCACTGGACTAGTCCCACATATTCCTATGGTCCCCACTGGCTCCTAAAAAACAATTGACTGCAATCTCGTGACAGGCTCCCTTTATTTTATATAATCTATTGCTGCTACTAGATTATTTCAATTGGAATGAGAAGAGATTGTCACAAACAACAGTCTGATTATGGGATTTCTGAATATATTCAAGCACATATGTTCCTATTTATAACAATTTGTTCTGAAAAAATAGAAGTATAACCTTAAATTTGTAATTTTGTTGGAATTCAGTGATATTCTGCTATTTCTAGTTGGGTTTTCTCTCCCACATCCCAATATTAAATGTTATAGACTTGAAGCCTACCTGAGAGCAATACTAGTCAAGAGCATGTTTTATATTGACTAAGATGTACAATTCACTGGTGCAATGTGATGTGAATTATGTATAATCTTGGTTGGGTAACAGACAAACAGTGGATAATTATTTCTTAGTAATAGTTAGCATAGCCCACATTTGAAGAGTTTTTCTTATATGGAGTAAACTAGTAATATCACTGAATATTATTGGAGGGAAAGCAGAAATACTGTCCATAAATACTATATGTGCGTCACCACCCAAACCTGAAGGTTAGGTCTTATTTATACAACATTTTAGTTCCTCAGACAGTTGTAATGACTTTACACTTCTCTCTCAGAATACCAGCAGTCTCTCTTTATAAAAGTCATTTGAGACGACTTTAAAATCCATGAACTTATCCTTTTCCTTAACGATCGCTTAAACTTTTCTCTCATTTTCTTGCAACTCAGGGGTGAAGATATGAACCCAGTTGGAATCCTTTAGCAGACCCACCCTTCTTCCCTAGTGGCTATGATACAAGCTCTTATGAAAGTGTCACTGAACAGAATTTCTCATCTACAAGATATGTAACTTGACGTTTTTTGATCATGGTGCAAAATGGGAACCAAGGCACCTCACCCACTCTTTGTAGTTTATTACAATGATGTGCCACATAGTCCACTAGGCCCCCTTTGGCACTATGGACTGGTAGCAAAGGTATCTGATAGCTACATCACAATATGTGACTATGAGTTTTTTAAAAGCATAGTCATTTACTACTAGCTTTTGGGATGTCAGCAGTATGGTGGCACTTACAAGGAAGAGGTCAGGTTGCAAGTTTACTTCCCACTCATTTGTAGATAATTAAGAAACAAGAAATGTTCAACCCCCATTCTAAAATCATAGTTCTTAACATTTATCAAGAATGAAGGTTTAGTTAGTTTAGGCACTTCCAAGTTTGCCCCACACATTAGCCAACCCTGATGCATTTATGCATTTCTGGTTCAGCAGTTTCCAAAGAAGACTTCTTGTCTAGATAAACCATCCAATAGATCCATGTTAAAGAGGTTGTCCACTACTTAAACATCTTTTCTTATTGATTTGAATAAGAGACGGATGTGTAGTACCCAGCCGCGGCAGCTATCAGAAGACAAAGGCACGCCGAAAATGAGCATTTCCAGCCACAGGCTGTAGCCACTGGCACTGAGAACAGGTGATGAGCAGGGGTACCAGGTGCTGGACCCAGGCTGATCATAGAATGAGGACCTATCCTTAGGATAGGCCATCAATGTTAAAATAGTGGACAACCTCTTTAAGTACTAACACCAAAGTCTGTCATGCGATATGTATATATATAATTTTTTTTTTTTTAAAAGATTACTTGCCCAAATTTAGTGGGGAGCAAGCCCAATGGCAAATACTTGAACCTTCCATCACTCCTATTTCCTCCCAGGAAGGGAGGGTTGAGAACTTCTTATCCTGGTGCAGTAATATTTCAGTAACTTTGTAGAATCCCGTGAGGTTCTTATGATATGACTGAATCATAACATGAAGAAAGGCTTCTCAAGGATAATTAAGATGCGACATTTATCATTTTATTGTGTACCTGGGCAATCTTGGCAATGTTATCTTATCATGGTAGTAAAATGCAACAGATCTTTAAAGGGAATCTGTCAGCAAATTTTTGCTACCTCATCTGACAGCAACATAATGTAGGTATGGAGATTCTGAATCCAATGGTGTATAACATAGATTACTGGCTCAGGCTGTTCAGAAACAATCGAAGAATTTAAATTCAGGAACACAGAAGAGCTGTCCTGTCCACACCAGGCTCTCAAAGGAGATTGTGCATTGGCTGTGAAGTGTCAATTACAGCAGGGGGCGTGTTGGACTGCCCTGCACATGAATTTCTAGTCCTGTCATGCTAATCACAGGGTAATAAACCCTTCAGTTTATGTAAACAACTGCACCCACATTGATAAGAAAAGCACAGTTGGTTTTTTTGGGTTTTTTTAACTGTTACAGCATGCTGTCCTCAGCTTAGATAGCAAAAACCTGCAGACAGATTCCCTTTAAACTCTTGTGAATGCCATACAGTGGATATTTAGGCTACTTTCTCTCACATTGTAAATAAACAAGTGACACTTTATGTGAGATAAAATGTGCCTCTCTTGGGCTTTAACAGTAACCCTAATTAGGCAAGAAGTACAATAAAGTAGCTTAAAATGTACCTTTAAGAACTGCTGTTGGTTATCGGACATCAGGTTTATAATTTTGTTAGTTTGGCGCAGTGTTCCACAGGGTCTTACTTACTACCTCTGGTATGGAGAAGTTTAAAACAAAGAGGGGTGCTATCTAATGGTGTTCAAAACTGAGCTTTTAGACAGAAATATCATTTTTTTTTTATGTTTGGTGAGTATATTATTTTTTTATAAATATGCCCAAGACTTGGATTTTTGCCTTTTTAATTAAGTTTTTTTTGCAAATTTGAGTTTTTTTGTGCATGTGTTACTACGATAATATCTATTTCAGAGTGCCTTGCCTTTTTCTCCCTTTCATCTGGCTTTTTTTATGGGTAACTTGCTAAAAATATATGCACTTCTTATTCCTGCTATGATCAGATTCCTAATCTAATTCCACTGATTCTAGAAAAACACAGTGGAGAGATTTTCTATATGAAGTTTTTATATTCACAGATTTTACTTTGTTTTCTTGCAGAGTCAGATGTATGATATTTATAAATCTAATTGTACAAAGAAAACAAAGATTTTTGTTGGGGTGAATTGCATTGCTGCAAAATGTTATTTATGATTTTGTTTAGTAAACACAGATATTCTAGCTATATATAGTATGGAAAAAAAAGCTTTGGGTTTTATAAATAACAACACTGCAGACAGAAAGTGCTAGAGTTGTTCATCGCAACCAACTTTGCTTCTTTCCTTTTTCTAGATCTGATTAAGGCTACTTTCACACATCAGTTTTTTTTTCATCAGTCACAATCCGTTTTGTGAGTGATGCGATGGATGCGTCGCAGATTGTGGTAAAAGTGATGCGATGTATCCTGTAAAATAATGGATCCGTTGTACCATTTTTTTTTACCTGGCAAAGGTTATTTGCCATTGACAACCTATATGAACCCATCCGACAGAGAGAATTTTTTTCTAAAAAGAAAGGAATTTACACATCTGGGCATGCTCGGATGCTAAAAGACGGATCCGTCACCGGACTCTGTCATTTGACGGATTTCGACAGATCATGCGCCCATAGGCTTCCATTATAGCAAACAACGGACACCAACGGATCCATCGCTGTCCGTTTTGTCGACGCACACAAAAAACGTTACATTTTGCATTGCTTTCGTCCAACGGTCAGTCACTCCACGACTGATCCGTCGCGCAACGGATGCAAGGCAAGGCCATCAGTCGCAATCCGTCATTAATACAAGTCTATGGGAAAAAACGGAATCCTGCAAAATATTTTGCAGGATTCAGTTTTTTTCTAAAAGCGACAGATTGTGACTGATGGAAAATGACGGAAATGTGAACGTAGCCTTACATAGTTGTTATGGGCAAATGATTTGCCATTTTGGGCTTACATTACATGAGAGCCTTTAAATAAAATCTCCTGGCAAAATTGATACTCTGGTATACCTAGTGCAATTGGCTCATTCCCCGAGACATGTTTCAAGGCTTAGGCCGGTTTCACACTTGCGCTGTTTTGACAGGAACGGGTTCCGTCACAAATGCAGTACAGTTCATTTATTTACAGTGGAAGTGCGACACCATGCTATTGTGTGCTTCATACACAACCGCATGTGTCCACATGGTGTCGCGCTTCCACTGTAAATAAATGAACTGTACTACATTTATGACGGAACCCATTCCCAGGACATTGACTTACAAGGTAACAGCACCTGCAGTTATCACTAGAGAAAAAGTTTTCCTACTTCTTGAGATGAGCTATTTTGCACTTAATTCCAGTGTCATGTATTGCCACCCCAAGGTGTGCAATTAGGATAACAAGTGTTCATTTTTGTTGTAGTGATCCTTTATAGAGAATCTGTCACCAGGTTTTTACTAACTAATCTGAAAGCACCATAAAGTAGGGCAGAAACACTGATTCCAGAAGTGTGTCACTTACTAGGCTCCTTGCTGTAGTTTTTATAAAATCACTGTTTTATCAGCAGGAGATTATCACTAGAGGACTAGTAAACCTGCTACCATGTAGTCCAGCCATGC
Source organism: Anomaloglossus baeobatrachus (assembly GCF_048569485.1). Lineage (NCBI taxonomy): Eukaryota > Metazoa > Chordata > Amphibia > Anura > Aromobatidae > Anomaloglossus > Anomaloglossus baeobatrachus. The sequence goes on along the minus strand of NC_134357.1, from coordinate 134,946,909 downwards.
ACCCACCACTGATTAGCAGCATTCTGACTATGCACTGTGGACACAGAAAGCTGCACATCAGTGATATGGGCTGGGTTTTTCCAGAGCTCAGCATTCAGAATACAGCTAGATTTGTAGCAAATAAAACAGTTTTTAACCAAAACACCCGATAAAGTGACACATGGTTGGAATCAGGATCTTTGCTGCTACATCATGCTGCTGTCAGGTTTCATAGCAAATCTCTGGTGACAGATTCCCTTTAATGTGTGTCATATCACGGTATGTAGTAATGTACACTGGAGATCAAAATTAGACAACAATGTATAATCACTTGCTTTTTTCGGAAATAATGTAATCTACATTGATCAAGAATTTAAGTTTTTTTGTAAGGGGTACACCATGCCACTAGAATAGTGTTTTACAAAAGATCCAAAGTTTATCAGCATAAAACCTTTATTTTTCCCAAAATGTGATGATCACTAAAATAAACTGTGGACTATTTCTTTCCTGTCCATACAATATGTTCCTTTTGATTCTTTCTGCCAATGAGACATTTGGTCCCTGCAGAGTGGGTTTCAGTCCAGATACTCTTAAACGTTGTGACACTGCATGACGAGACAGATCCTTACCCTGTTCAGTGCTGAACTGGCGAGCAATTCCAGCTGCAGTGTTGAAATGATTACCCATGGAGATTCTTCGCATTATCCTGTCCTATCTTGCATTTGTCTTTCGAGGGCGACCAGCCTTCTTAGGGGACTTGAAAGAGTTTGTGATGTTGTTATGAATCAATATTCCCAAAATCACAGACTTGGAATGACCAACTTCTTTTGCTATAGCTGATAGGGTCACACTTTTGGCCTTCATCTGGATAACCTGTTGCCGAAGGGTTTTAGTCACTTTGGAATTGCTCACCAATTTTACAAAGTCAGTGCAAACTGGAAAGTTAAGGCCCAGTCACACACAACGACTTACCAGCGATCCCGAAAACGATGCGACCCGATAGGGATTGCGGGTAGGTCGCTGGTGAGATGTCACACAGTCAGATCTTACCAACGATGCAGGAACAATACAGGTTGCAGTAGCGACCTGTATAACGGTCTCAGCAGTCTAGGCTGCCAGCTAAATAGGGTTTGTCAGATAATTAAGGAAATTAGCACCAGGTGCCAGATTAACAACAATAACTTACAGGTATCTGAAAGTGTTCTCTAAGTTTGATCAGTGTCTCATTTACATTTTTATCATGTGCTTTACAATAAATTCAATTTATGGAATAAGCTTAAAATACTGCAAGTTTACTCATGTTAGGATATAATCAGATAGGACTACACAATGACCTTAACATTTAGGAAATTGTGTGTCGTTCTCTAATTTTGATCTCCAGTGTATATGCTCTTGCTCGCATATACGGTACTTGACTATTGTATGTTCAACTAAGCAACCTCGTTTCCCTTAAGTCAAATTAAAGTGTAACATTAGTATTAGTATTGCATATTTTGTAGGAGATATATACATACCTTAATAATTCTAAAAGAATAAAAGGCATTCGCTGATATGCATTGTGCACACATAGTATTCCATGTTGATTTAAGAATGTTCTTTGATAAAGTATCAATTTTTCCTCAGTTTAGATTGGCATAACTTTTGTTAACTTTATGAAATAGTGTAGTTCGGTGCGCTATTCTATACAGAGCCATCCTACAAAATGTTACACCGCATAGTTTACATTATTCTAAAGGAATTCTATGGGTGTTATAACCCCTTTCAGAGTCAATCGCCACCTCACACAAATATCAAATACAATGTCCAATGCCTGCTATGGCTGTTATTTTTTTACATATGTGCTTCCAATTTTACACAGATGCACATGGAGATTCTTCTTTTACTCAATTTCTATTTGAATCCATGAGTCTGTTGCAAAAAGCACGCAAACGCCATTATAGAAGACCTACAGCAATGCTGCACCATGGGATTGTCACTGCAGGAAACAAACAAGTCACCATAAGATCTATTAAAAGAGCGGACGTGTAGGTGAAAGTTTCCAACAAAATTTCACCAATGATTCCTATACAATGCACTTGTAATCATCCACTCATATTCAATTAAGAAAAGAATTCGGCCCTCAAGATTTGTAGATGAAGTGAAAGAATTTTTTATTTTAACAGGCATGATATTTTGTGTGACAAACAAATAAATAACGTTTCGGTCACGGATGACCTTCTTCAGATCAGTTCACACAAGCTGCCTGTATTTGTAAGACGCTCCTGTGGTACGTGCTGTTAATATTCTAACTCAAAGACCCCCTGTAGAATGTGCTGTGTGGACAACAATATTTGTCTGATTGTCACACAAAATATCCCACCTGTTAAAATAAAAAATTCATTCACTTCATCTACAAACCTTGAGTGCCGGATTCTCTTCTTAATTGATTACGGGGTTGGACCCTATCCGAGCACCAACTATAAGGACAAGAGTGCCGTATTTCCACAATAATAATCCACTCGTATTCAGTCATTGGCAACATTCAGTCATGCTGCCAGCTTAATAAAGGCTTGATTTTAGCATTTAAAAAGGTTTTCCAACTCTTTTTCTTCTGTTTTACCACAGTCCCAAGTGTTCTCTAAAAATAATAAAAATCACATACTCACTTACCAATGTCCCAGTAAAGACGCAAGGAATTATTGGGTAAGTGTGTGGTTATTATGATATATTTTGGCCCTTGGTCAAATAAAAAGTAATGGGCAAACCCTTAAAGAGGATATTCACTTTAACACTGATGGCCTATTAGGATAGGTCAACAATGTCTGATCCTCCGGGTTCCGACACCCGGTACCCCTGGCTATTAAATGTCCTTGGTGACGGCGGCAGCATCAGGCAGCCGGAAATGTTCAGTTCCAGAGCTGCCTCGTCTTCTGATAGAGGCCGTGGCTGGGTACTGTATATCTGCCTCCCATTGATTTGAATGGCAAATGAGCAGTACCCAGCCGCGGCCGCTATCAGTTGACGGGGAAGCTTCATAACTTAGCATTTCTGGCCGTCTGCTGCCGCCCCTAGCACCAAAAGCAGCTGATCGGTGAGGGTGCTCGGTGTCTGACTTCGACCGATCAGACATTAATGACCTATCCTAGTGGACAACCTGTTTAAAGTCTTATTAATATCTACACATATAGCTACTCTTTCATTTTTATAACTTTGTGTCCATTTAGAAAATTCTTTAGATGGAGACGACCTTCTGTATCAATAAATTATTTTTAAATTAAACCAAAAATAAAGAAATAAAGTTTTATAAGCACTGATCAGTAGATTTCATATTAATATGCATGGTGCGCTTGTATATACCAAAGAAAGTATGCATTATCCTCTAGCCAAAACTAATAGTTGTTATGGCCAAAATGGTAATTTAATAGTTAAACATAACTTGAAAAAGCTTCCAGTTGGAACCATTGAAGTTATTTATTGCATTTAACTATGTAAAAGTGGATTTTATTCCCTATCCTCATGTAAGGGTATGCAGAATTTGGCTATAAATAGGACACATTGAGAAATGTGTATGCCTTAGTAAATATTCACTGGCATTTCTGGAAACTGAAAAGAAGTCATCTTTAGTTTTTGACAGTGAAAAATTTAGACTTCTACCCATGAAATTAAAGCACATAAAAAATATTTAATAGACAATCTTTCTTTAAAGGGGTCTGTATACTACTTTGACAACCCCTTCTTAAATGCCCAAGTCTCCTCAGTAAAATAAGAAAAGCTTATACTCACACCTAGCACCAGCGCCATTCCAGCAATCTCAGCGCCTCTCGGATGCTGCTCATCAATACTCCGGATATCCATTGTGATTAAATATTAAAGGCAGCAGCTGGTCAGCGACTGCTGATTGGCTGCAGCGCTCACATGGCCAAAAAAATGTCATGGGGCCATCAGGAGACACTGTACCAACTTTGCTGGAACAGTGCTAGGACCTAGGACTAGAAGTGAGCATAAGCTTATCTTATTTTGCTCAGGAGACCTGGGCATTTAAAAAGGGGTTGCCAAAGTAGTGGACAGACCCCTTTAAATAAAGATTGACTTAGGCATTTTAGAAGGGGTTGTCCAAACAGTGTACAACCCTTTAAACCCTTTAGTGTAACAATCAACTCTTTATATAAAATGTTTTTTTGATTTTGGAAGATGTTCTATACACCAAGAAGAGTATAGAAAAAGAGAAAAAGGAGCTAGCACGATCTGAAATTGGCATGCATCATATAAAAAGTGAAAATTCACAGATTTATTCCAACTGTACTATAATAAAAAAAATGAGATTTTTAGCAAATAATTGATCAATTTTTTGAGCCACCCCTGCCAACGTCACGGCAAATCTCAATAGGGGGGTCCTACTCTATATTCTGTATTTCATGTGCCATGCGGCCTCCTAGATAAAGTTAAAAGCAGAACCATAATGGAGCACACATACCTGTAACCTGTATATAGCCGCTTCCATGTTGCAAAAAAGGCAATTGTGGATAGAGACCAGCCCAGGTCCCAGCATGTGGAGCAAGCTCTACACATAAAGAAGAGTATGAAACATCTTTTACATCCTATATATGAGTAAGATAATTGAAACATCTGGTACAGTCCTTCCTAAACATGGGCAACTTCCCTTGTGTTGTGTGAAGATTAGAGATCAGAGCATAAATTGGAGTGGAAATTAATTCTGCAAATAAAGTCTATATTCTCCAAAATGCAGATTTTTGGTAATTCCATTATGTGCGCATTCAGCAAAGTGTTAGCCACTTGCAGACATTTTTTTGGCCATAAAGATCAAGAAAATGTGAACATAAAAAACCCTTACACTCACCTTTCTGAGCACTCTGCTATTCACCAACACCCATTCAGTCCTCCTCACATCTTTGGATCAGCATCAACAGTGGCAACATTTTAAGGGCCTCAGTTGCTAGGTCAAGGCTTCTGGCTTTGCTAGGCCTGGAAGGGATCTGTGCATGTGCCTACAATGTAGCAACCCATGATGCCACGGTGTCCGCCGCAAAATTTGTGGCGCATGTTCCGATCTCTCCTGGGCCTAGCAACCTGGAAGCCTCAGTCTAGTGACCGACACCCTATTAATTTTAGTGCTGTCAACTCTTATATGAAGATGCTACAAAGACCAGACCGATGACGGTGAGGAGTGGTGGGGCAGGAGAGACGGTGGTGGGTTGAATATATAGTTGTTTTTGGGGTTTTTTTTTACATATTACATTTATTATGCTCTAGGGTTTGAAGAGACTCCAGAGCATTATTACGAAAATTAAATTCAAGGCAGTTCACGCACGTACAGGCAAATTCGAATTTTGCTTGATCTGCTCTTCTCTAGTTAGGATGGTATTCCTAGTAGTCTATAAAAACTGACCGGGGAGGATAAAAAAATATCAATGCACCAGTAAATCAAATATATATATACATCAACAATTCACCATTAACCCATTTTTAGTTCACTAAAGAACACTCTCATATTTTTCAAATCCTTGACAAACACTTGAAATGTCTGCTGTCTTCCGAAAAACACCACATATGTGTGTTGACTCTATCTCAGCTAGTCTACATTGAAATTAATGGTACTGAGCTGTAATACCATGCACAAACTTTGGACAAATGTGGCAATGTTTTAGATATAATTGCCTTGTTTCTCAAATACCGCATAAACCCTTTAAAAGGTTATTCCCATCTCCAAAATCCTGTCCTAATATGTAGAAGGTATAATAATAATAATATTAGCAAATACCTCCAATTAGAAATGTAGTATAGTTCTCCTGATATAGCCACATAAAACATCACACTGCCCTCGCATGTCATCGCAGTGCAACGTAAGCACAGACAGGCCGCGGAGGAGAGGGAGAAAGTGCTTCCTCCCTCTTCTCTGCAGCTGTTATACGATCGCAATATCGGATCACAGTCGCATGACCCTTGGCTGACACTTGCAGCAGAGGGTCATTACCATATCACTTCCAATGCTCTCATATCGGAAGCTATGCGTAAAGGGAACCAAGCCCTAAGACTGAAATCAGACATCCGTATATCACAAACTGAGTATTAACCTTTACTTCGATATTGATGGTGGATCTACTGACTGGATGCCAAGAGTATCATATATGCGTAGGAGGCTGTTCAGCTCAGAAGACCGGTGGCCTGTACATAAATAAAGTCTAGTATTCGGACCGTGTTTCGCAGACGTCTGAATTCAGCCTTAGGCTGGTTTCAGACGTCCGTGTTTAATCAGGTACCAGTCACACGCATGGTTATGGTCATATGTGTGTCACACGTGTGTCACACCCATGTGACATCCGTGTTTGCATACGTGTGACACGTACCGTGTAAAACACGTGTCTCTGTAATGAAAAGATGTTCTATATTTACCTGTATCCAGCGATGTTGTCTCCGGCTCTGCTGTGTCCCGCTCCTGATCCCCGCTCATTATTTTCATTGATTATTCACTGCCTGAGGATCTGGAAGCCGGGACATCGCGGGGACAGGCTGTTTACAGCACAGCCGAGGACAGCATCGCTGGGGACATCGCCGGTGACAGGTGAGTATACAGCAGTTTGTGCAGTGACATCCAGGGACTCATCAGGGTTCCCAATGAACTCTCATGAACCCTTGGAAGTCACCATCGTGACACTCACTGTAACGCAGTTGTCGCAGGGGTGTCATCAGGAGGTCATCAGAGTTCATTGGGAAATCCGATGACCTCCTGGACGTCCCTGAACACACACTACTGGCAGGATACTCACCTGTCACTAGCGATGTCCCCAGCGATGCTGTCCTCGGCGGTGCTGTCCTCGGCGGTGCTGTCCTTGGCGGTGCTGTCTCTTTTGCTGTCACCGCGATGCCCCTGCTCTTAGCTGCTCAACGCAGTGAATAAGCAATGAAAATAATGAGCTGGGGTCAGGAGCGGGATGCAGCAGAGCCTTAGACAGAATTGCTGGATACAGGTAAATATAGAAAATCTTTTATTTAAAAACCCGTGTTTTCTCCGGTACGTGTCACACTGATGTCACACGGATCACATCAGTGTGCGGTCCGTATGACATCCGTGCTGCTGGAGAAAAAACGGGCACGTCTCCGTGTGAAATAGCGGGGCCACACGGTCCGTGTGAAAACACGGCCGTGTGAGAGTGCACAATAGGGTAACATGGGTACGTGTGACATCTGTGTTAAAAACTGATGTCACACGTACCTAAAACACGGACGTCTGAAACCAGCCTTAGAGGAATATGTCTGTACAACATTAATGTTTTTATTAGGGATATTTTCACTGGTACCATCTTAGTGTCTGGTTTCAGTGAGTAGAATATATGGAGGATGGTGCATGAGACAGATCTTCCTAATATTACTGTGAAACTGGCTAAAGTTTGGTGTAAGCACTAAAATTTCATTTATTACATATATTTGCTAAAACCATTAAATGGTTTATCTAGTTATTTAAAAATTACCATGAAATAAATATATCTTCTCTTGCTTTATGATGCTACCTTTGCCTCTGCGATGTCAGTGAATGAGACATCAGGGTCTGTGATTGCAGAACAAGGCTACTTTGACCGCTCACAGAGGCTAAAGGTGCGTCTGTAAGTGAAATAACCAGATGCACGCTTTTATTTCAAATATCATAGAGACACGGCTCCGGGTATAATGATTTTTTTCCAGTTAGCCTAACTTACTTGTGTATTTGCAATTTCTTTTTAAGATTTGGCTTTTTAAATATTGGGATTTCATCTACATTTTCAGTAGACTTTATATTTTAATGGAGGTTCTTTCTCTTTCACATAGTGAAGCAAATGCCATGTGTAGCAGCTTGTATACAAAGATGCTTCCCACTTATCATATCACTCATTCTTGTGCAGTTGCAATGTCCAGTGTTATGGATTGTATAGTTTTGTACATATAAGATTCAGATTTTTAAATTTGCTATATTTATTGATTTTGTTTTTTGTTGTTTTTTTTAAACCTTAACCATGTACAAAGCTTGTTTTCCCTTTTTTAAAGAAATGCAAAAAAATGTTGTATGTAATAATATTGATGCTATAGTTATGTTATGTAAGTATTATTGCTATCAGAAATGGAAAAACTTCATCTTTGGAACAGATTTGAATCATCCCAAATAAAGATTTAGTAATGTCTTGTGCTATGCATCTGTGAATCTTTTTCTAGCTAATTGATACAGTGCCTTGAGAAAAATATTCATACCCTGTGAACCTTTCCACATTTTTTCACATTACACCTAAGTCTTTGCAACTTTTAACAGGTTTCCCTCCAGAATTGCCCTGTGTTTAGCTCCATCTTCTCATCAACTCTGACTAGCTTCCCTTTCCCTGCTGAAGAAAAGCATCTCCATATCATGATGCTGCCACCACCATGTTTGATGGTGGGAATAGTGTTTTCATGGTGATGTGCAGTGTTACTTTTCTGACACACATAGCGTTTTGCATTTAACCCAAAAAGATCTACATTGGTCTCATTTGTCCAGAGTACCTTCTTCATCATGCTAGCTGTATCCCCTATGTATCACATGGAATTTCAGCCTCTAGATGTGTAAAGCTGGTAGCAACATACCTCAAAAGTCTTGCAGCAGCAATTGCAAAAGAGAGGTGGTCATACAAAGTATTGACTTGGGGACTGAATACAAATGCACAACACAATTTTCAGATTTATATTTTTAAAATATTTAGAAAACCATGTATCATTTCTTTTACACTTCTCAAATACTTGCTTAGTGTTCATATATCATATACAGTGCCTTGCGAAAGTATTCCGCTTCCTTGAATTTTTCAACATTTTCCCACATTTCAGGCTTCAAACAGAAAGATAAAAATTTTAATGTTATGGTGAAGAATCAACAACAAGTGGGACACAATTGTGAAGTTGAACGAAATTTATTGCTTATTTTAAACCTTTTTAAAACTAAATAACTGAAAAGTGGGGCGTGCAATATTATTCGGCCCCTTTAATTTATCACTTTGTAGCGCCACCTTTTGCTGCGATTACAGCTGCAAGTCGCTTGGGGTATGTGTCTATCAGTTTTGCACATCAAGAGACTGAAATTCTTGCTCATTCTTCCTTTGCAAATAGCTCAAACTGAGTGAGGTTGGATGGAGAGCGTTTGTGAACAGCAGTTTTCAGCTCTTTCCACAGATTCTCAATTGGATTCAGGTCTGGACTTTGGCTTGGCCATTCTAACACCTGGATATATTTATTTGTGAACCATTCCATTGTAGCTTTTACTTTATGTTTGGGATCATTGTCTTGTTGGAAGAAAAATCTCCATCCCAGTTTTTTGCAGACTCCAACAGGTTTTCTTCAAGACTGGTCCTGTATTTGGCTCCATCCATCTTCCCATCAATTTTAACCATCTTCCCTGTCCCTGCTGAAGCAAAGCAGGCCCAAACCATGATGCTGCCACCAACATGTTTGACAGTGGGGATGGTGTGTTCAGGGTGATGAGCTGTGTTGCTTTTACGACAAACATATCGTTTGGCATTGTGCCTAAATAGTTCGATTTTGGTTTCATCTGACCAGAGCACCTTCTTCCACATGTTTGGTGTGTCTCCCATGTGGCTTGTGGCAAACTTTAAACAACACTTTTTATGGATATCTTTGAGAAATGGCTTTCTCCTTGCCACTCTTCCATAGAGGTCAGATTTGTGCAGTGTACGACTGATTGTTGTCCTATGGACAAACTCTCCCACCTCAGCTGTAGATCTCTGCAGTTCATCCAGAGTGATCATGGGCCTCTTGGCTGCATCTCTGATCAGTCTTCTCCTTGTTTGAGATGAAAGTTTGGATGGACAGCCGGGTCTTTGTAGATTTGTAGTGGTATGATACTCCTTCCATTTCAATATGATTGCTTGCACAGTGCTCCTTGGGATGTTTAAAGTTTTGGAAATCTTTTTGTAACTAAACCCGGCTTTAAACTTCTCCACAACAGTATCATGGACCTGCCTATGGTGTTCCTTGGTCTTCATGATGCTATCTGCACTTTAAACAGAACACTGAGACTATCACAGAGCAGGTGCTTTTCTACGGAGACTTGATTACACATAGGTGGCTTATATTTATCATCATCAGTCATTTAGTGCAACATTGGATCATTCAGAGATCCTCACTGAACTTCTGGAGGGAGTTTGCTGCACTGAAAGTAAAGAGGCCGAATAATATGGCACGCCCCAATTTTCAGTTATTTTTTTAAAAAGTTTAAAATACATACATAAAATGCAATACATTTCGTTCAACTTCACAATTGTGTCCCACTTGTTGTTGATTCTTCACCATAACAATACAATTTTTATCTTTATGTTTGAAGCCTGAAATATGGGAAAAGGTTGAAAAATTCAAGGCAGCCGAATACTTTCACAAGGCACTGTAAAATCCAGATAAAATACATTTCAGTTTGTGGGTGTAACATGAAAAATGAGGAAAAGTTCATGAGGCATGAATTCTTTTTCAAGTCAAATGTACATACTGTAACAGGTTTCTCTACATTTAAGTGTCTTGGATATTGGTAGATCCTCTGATTTTATCAGTAAAAATCTCACAATGCTCGATCATCTACACATCAATTGAGCCACCTATTTGAGAAGCTTTTCTGGACATTGCATATAACAGAGCTGTACTACAACTCACAACCAAATAAAGGTCTCTGGGAAGAAATTTATCAATGTATGTACATCAGAAAAGTAGCCACTTTTTGCACTAGCCACATTTGGCCACAAATTTACCTACTTTTTAGTTTTGCCCTGGTCTCACTGCTTTTTATTTAAAGTGGTTTTCCCATAAACAAATTTGAAAGGTAATTTTAATCAATAGATCTTGGAATAATAATAATTTCCACAATTGAATGTGTTATGAAAACATTTTCCTGTGCTGAGATAATCTTATATACAGTATGTGCCCCTGCTATGTACTGTGTAATGGCCGTGTCTGACCATACAGGGACATGGTCTGATCATACCACAGCTCCTGGCAGTGAAGGACACAAAAGCCACCCCCTATAGAAAAAATATAATATATAATATACAGGGGAGTAAATAAGTATTTGATACACTGCCGATTTTGCAAGTTTTCCCACCTACAAAGAATGGAGTGATATGTCATTTTTTTTGTAGGTACACTTCAACTATAGTTACATAGTTACTAAGGTTGAAAAAAGACCTAGGTCCATCTAGTTCAACCTTCCTCCACCAGTTCTACACCTGGTCACCAAGTCATTTATAACCAACAATGTTGTATGTACTGAGGAAATCATCCAGCCCTTTTTTGAAAGCTGTTATAGTATCTGCCATTACTACCTCTTGTGGTAGGGTATTCCACAGTCTGACTGCTCTAACTGTAAAGAACCCTTTCCTATTTAGCTGTCTGAATCGCTTTTCTTCCACTCGCAGTGAATGCCCCCTGGTCCTTAGTATTGTCTTCGGAAGAAATAAGTCATGTGCCAGTCCTTTATATTGACCACACATGTATTTATACATATAAATGAGATCTCCTCTGAGACGTCTTTTTTCTAAGCTAAACATGTCTAACTTTTTCAACCTGTCATCATATGGGAGGCCTTCCATTCCTTGTAGTAGTCTAGTTGCCTGCCTTTGAACTGACTCTAACTTCTGAATGTCCTTTTTAAAATGTGGAGCCCAAAACTGAATCCCATATTCCAGATGTGGCCTTACAAGTGATTTATAGAGGGGTAACAATACGTTGGGATCACGGGATCTAATCTCTCTTTTTATACACCCTAGAATCTTGTTTGCTTTTGCAGCTGCTGCTTGACATTGAGTGCTGCTGCTCATCTTATTTGTAATGAGAATACCCAAGTCCTTCTCCTGTTCTGTAGTCCCAAGTTTACTTCCATTTAATGTATACGCAGTTATAGGATTACTCCGTCCTAGGTGCATTACTTTACATTTATCAACATTAAATCTCATTTGCCAAGTATCTGCCCATTCTGACATCTTATCCAGATCTTTTTGTAATATTATACTATCAAGGTCAGTTTTTAATATCCTACATAGTTTGCTGTCATCAGCAAAGACTGACACTTTACTATCAATCCCATCCACAAGGTCATTAATAAAGAGATTAAAAAGAATTGGTCCTAGCACAGATCCCTGCGGCACCCCACTGCTGACTATGGCCCATTTAGAGAATGTTCCATTTATGACTACTCTTTGTTTCCTATCTTTTAGCCAATTCCTTACCCAGTTGCATATAGTTTCCCCTAGTCCTTGCTTCTAGAGCTTTAGTATAAGGCTATTATGTGGTACAGTATCAAATGCCTTTACAAAGTCCAAATAAATCACATCAGCTGCATTACCGATATCCAGGTTTGCACTTACCCCCTCATGGAACCCCAACAGGTTGGTTAGACACGACTTATCTTTCATGAATCCATGCTGTCTGTCAGTTATTATATTATTTTCTGCAACATATTTTTGCATGTCATCCCTTAAAATGCCCTCAAAAACTTTGCATACTACTGATGTCAGGCTTACTGGACGGTAGTTGCCTGGATCTACCCTCTTACCTTTCTTAAATATCGGTACCACATCAGCAATCCTCCAATCCTGAGGCACGAACCCTGTTACAAGCGAGTCTAAAAAGATGAGATACAGCGGTCTGTCAATTACGGAGCTCAATTCCCTCAATATTCGTGGATGAATGCCATCTGGCCCTGGGGATTTGTCAATGTTTAATTTTCTCAGACGTAGGCGTACTTCTTCTTGTGTTAAATTAATTATATCGGGTGGTGAACTTTGATTTTTCACTTGTTGAATAATGCCTAGTACAGTCAGTTCCTTGGTGAACACAGATGAGAAATGCCTATTTAATATCTCAGTCTTTTGTTTGTCCTCTATAACTAACTTGTTATTATATTTTAAGGGGCCAATACTATCCTTTGTTTTCCTTTTGGCATTAATGTATTTATAAAAGATTTTGGGATTTATTTTCATGTCATTAGCGATTTTTGTTTCAGTAGCTAGTTTTGCTTGTTTGATTTCTTTTTTGCATTGCCTATTGATATCTTTATACTCCTGCAATGCTATTTCTGTATTCTCAGCCTTCAAGATTTTAAACGCCCTTTGTTTCTGTTTTATTATACTTTGTACAGTCTTATTTATCCATAGTGGTTTCTTTTTATTCCGGGACGTTTTATTACCAGAGGGTATAAGTTTATTACAGGATTCTAGCAGTATATCCTTAAAATTTCCCCATTTATGTTCAGTATCCCCAGGTACCATGACTTTGTCCCAATCTACACATTTAAGCTCTTCCCTTAATTTGTTGAAATCAGCTTTCCTAAAATTCCAGGTTTTAGAATTTCCCCTTTGAAATGTTCTATTGAATATTACGTTGAAGCTTACCATATTATGATCGCTGGTGCCCAAGTGCTCCCGGACCTGTAGATCTGAAATTGTATCCGGTCTATTTGACAGGACCAAAGCTAGCAAATTATCTCCCCTCGTCGGTTCATCTACCATCTGAGAGAGGAAATGGTCTTGAATGGTAGATAAGAATTTACAGCTTTAAGCACAACCAGAAGATTCTATGTCCCACTGTATGTCTGGATAGTTGAAATCCCCCATAATAAGAACCCGATTATTATTATTAGCTGCCTTTTCAATTTGTTTCAGCATTTCACCCTCTATTTATTCAGATATGTTAGGAGGCTTATAGCAAACTCCAATTAGTATTTTTCCATTATTCCCCTCCCCATGTACATTTACCCATACTGACTCTACATTGTTGCAGTTCCCCCCAATGTCATCATTCAACACAGGTTTTAGGTTAGATTTGATAAATATACACACCCCACCACCTTTTTTGTCTTTCCTGTCCCTCCTAAATGTACTATAACCCTGTATGTTTGTCACCCAGTCATGGCTTTCATCCAGCCAGGTTTCCGTAATGCCCACCACATCATAATCCATGGTTGACATAAGAGTCTCCAATTCATTAATTTTGTTTGCAAGACTTCTTGCATTTGCCAGTAGACATTTAATCCTATTAACACCTTTATTACTCCTAGCCTCCCTACGTTCCTTGCATGTCCCATCCCCCCTAATCCTTCATTGACCCCTACCATCTCACTGTCTCTATCTGCTCTATCTATCCCCTTTTATGCTCCACTACCCTCCCTCCCTCCAGATCCTAGTTTAAAAGCTCCTCCATCCGTCTGACCATTTTCTCCCCCAGCACAGCTGCACCTTCCCCATTGAGGTGCAGCCCGTCCCTACCGTAGAGCCTGTAGCCGACTGAGAAGTCAGCCCAGTTCTCCATGAACCCAAACCCTTCCTTCCTGCACCAATTTCTAAGCCACGTATTTATCTCCCTAAGCTCCCGCTGTCTTTCTAGTGATGCTTGTGGCACTGGTAGTATTTCTGAAAACACCACCTTGGAGGTGGACTTCAGCTTCTCTCCTAGTTCCCTGTAATCATTTTTAAGGACCTTCCACCTGCCTCTAACTTTGTCATTAGTACCAATGTGCACCATGACCGCTGGGTTTTCCCCAGCCGCACCCAGCAATCTGTCTATCCGATCCGCAATATGCCGAACCCGAGCACCCGGCAGACAACACACTGTTCGGCATTCACGGTCTCGGCGACAGATGACCCTGTCTGTCCGCCTAATTATAGAGTCCCCTACCACCAACATCTGTCTGGGCTTTGCTGCACTCCTATTTCCCTCCTTCCTACAGCAATTGTTTTCCTGGTTGCTAGGAGCAACGTCCTGCTGTAGCGACCCTAGTCCTGGCCCTTCATTCCTAATATCAGCCAAACAGGCATATTTACTAGGTTGCGCCCTGTCAGGACTAGGCTCCCTGACACTTTTCCCCCTACCTCTTCTTCTAACTGTTACCCAACTACCTACCTCTGGGTCCTGATCTTCTCCACCTCCATCCTCCTCCATATCACTGGTTCCAGCCAGAGGAAGCTCAGTGAGCTCTAAACTCCTCTCCAGGTTTGCAATGCCCCTGAGTGTTGAAAGCTGCTTATTTAGATCAGTTACCTTGGCTTCCAAATACGCAACATGCTTGCATCGAGTGCAGACATATTCACCCTCAAACGGCTGCTCAAGGCATGCATACATCTGACAAGATACACACCTGGTAGCATTGTCCATGGAGCACCTATTAAATGGGGATAAACGTTAAAGTAGAAGAAAAAAACAAAAACAATGGGAAACGTATAAGGATAAATTCAAACTATGTTCTTGTGTTAAACTATGTAATTGTGTTGAAACTATGCCACACTTATTTTCAAACCTTGCACACTTTGCTTCAGAACCTCGCACGCCAGAATAAAAAAAAATCCAGAAAATCACATTGTTTGATTTCTAAATAATTAATTTGCATTTCATTTCATGAAATAAGTATTTGATACAATAGAAAAACATAACTTAATATCTTTGTTTGCAATTACACAGGTCAGACATTTCCTGCAGTTCTTTATCACATTTGCACACACCACTGCGGGGATTTTGGCCCACTCCTCCATAGAGATCTTCTCCAGATCTTTTAGGTTTCGGAATTGTTGCTGAGCAACATTGAGTTTCAGCTCCCTCCAAAGCTTTTCTATTGGGTTCAGGTCTAGAGCATACCCGCTGAAACTTCTTTGCTTGGTCCCCAGGTGCAATCTTGGCACACAGACCATAAACAAACTTTCTGCACCAAGTTGTTTTTAGGAGGACTAGGACAGTGTGACATTAATAAGGCTATCATAAGTCACAGAGTCTCTCTTATTACACAGTAAAAGTATGTCTCTATCGGAGCCACACATGCAAAGTCTCTCCTGTTTAGATAGGCAGAGACCAATTATTGTTGGTACTGAGCATGTAACTATCCCTTGGTTGCTCGTTCATATCTTCTCTTCTTCATAGGTGGATGATACTCCTGGCTCCCTGACTGTGGTAAGAGCCCTCTGAGAACCTATGGAAGAAGCTAGATCAGCATCATCTTGTGAAGGAGGCACTCGCATAATAAACTAAAGACAGGGCACAAGAAGCCAAACAAATGGTAGGATGGAGGCCCTAGAAGCCTCCTCTGATGCAACAGGGGTACAAACTAGAGGGACAGGAACAACCTATGGATTGCAAGCCTTTATTTGGCTACGATGAACCACCTTTTCTTGCTGAGTGTCCTCTCTGGCAATTTTGTACACTTGCACCCCTGGGAACGGAATACTTGTGTTGATGATGTTATTGCAGGATTCCCACTGATCATCCAGATTGTGAGAAGGGTGGTTCTTTTTAGACCAAACTTCTCCAACTTGTAAGGTTTTGGCCTTGGCCGTAGCATTGAAATTTTCCTCCTCCTATTGGCGGACAGCTTTCATTCGGTCATCCACAATTTAGTCAGCTTCTTGCAGACATTTTTGATGGTCTGCAAACCAATCTTTCTCTGGGAGGGGATTATGGCAATCCTCTACTTGAACGATTAGCTGGAGGTCTGCAGGCAGTTTTCCTGGATAACAAACATCAAGTAATATGGAGTGTAACCAGTGGAGCAGTGAGTGGTATTGTTGTACAAGTAAGTTAACTCTTGAAGTAACTCAAGACATTCTTTCCGTTCTTAGGATGAAATATTCTTTAACATGTCAAGCAAAGTTTTGTTCATCCTTTCACACAGGCCATTGCATTAGGGATGGTAAGCAGTTTTGTGAAGTTTCTTGCAGCAGTTGAGTACACACAGTTCTTGGAATAAATCAGACTCAAATGCTGAACCTTGATCTGTCAGACCTGGTCAGGATATCTATAAGGCCTCACAAAGTGTTTCCAAAATATCTTGGCAGTGGGTCGAGCAGTTTGATCTCTGATGGGCATGGCCACAATGAATTTAGTGTAGTGGTCAACAATGGTCCAAACATAAAGGTAGCTAGTACAGCTAGGTTGCAGTTTGACATGGTCAATGGAAACAAGCTCCAGAGGATAGTGAGTTTGCATGGGATGCCGCAAAGCTCTTTGTCACATACCTCTTTGTCTACTTTGAGTACATGGGACACATTCTCTGCACAATTTCTCAGTGTGTTGTCGCATTCCTATCCAATAGAAGCATTCTCGGATTGTCATCTTAGTCTGTTGGCGACTAAAATCTTTTGTCATGATATGCCTCTAGAATGAGATTGGCATCTTGTCTGGTGGCAACGTTTTGGAAGACCCTCTCATGAGTGTGGGGATTTACAATGCGTAGAACTAACACTTCTTTGTGGTAGTGCAGATGTTTTCTCTATCGCCATAATCAACAAAGTTCTGGATTAGATTGCCTGTAGCACACATGTAGCTTTGGTGGTCTAGATTCTAGCAACCTTCATAGGATTCTAAAGGTTCGGCTCGTCTTTTGAATATTCTCCGGATCTGGAATGCCTCCTGCTGCAGTAACTATGTATCCCAAGTACTGGACCTTAGGTTTTAGTAGATGGCGTTTGGATGGTGTGAATTTCAGGCCTTGCTTTGGCAAGATGTTGGAAATGCTCTTCTTTAAGTTTTGGAGTAAATGATTATGTCATCTAAGTGCAACAGCACAGTTTCAAAATTCTTATGACCCAAGCAGCAATCCATAAGTCTCCAAAAGGTTCCAAGGGCATTGCACAAGCTGCAGTTGAATTCAAACAAGCCCATAGGGTTAGTGAATGCAGTCTTGGTCCTCTAAAGTCATGGGTATTTTCCAGTACCTGCTGGTGAGATCTAGAGAGGAGAATAGACTGCTGATTTTATGGCAGTCAACAAATCTTCTATTCTGGGCAAGGGGTATGCATCTTTGTGGGTAATGTTAATCAGCTTGCGGTAATACACACGTTACCGAATACTTTCTTCTTTCTTTTTGAAGAGAACACTTGGCACGGCCAAGAACTGCGACTGTCCTCAATCAGATTATTATCTTTTATTTCTTGTCTTATCCTCATCCTCTTCACTGCTAGTACATTGATGAAGGTATAGGGCAGTACTTCTTTTTGATTGGCGGATGGGACCCAGTGGAGATGAGATGTTTGATTGTACGGACTCTTCTGAAGTCAAAAGCAAACTTGCTGAATATATTTTGGTACTCTTTGGCAACTCTTAGTGCTGTATCCTTTTGTGTGTGGTGGTTTCCTCAGTAACAATATCGAGCTCTTGCCAGCACTCCTTTTTAGTTTCTAGACTTGGACAATTTTCCTCTTTCGTAGAGTATTGAGACATTTGAAGGATATCATGATAATTGAGCCTACTCACTTTGGCTACAGTAGTATATTTACACAGGGTCACAGTGTACCGCCCCTGAGCAATCGAACTGCTCGGATCCGGGAGTGCTGTGGCTCGAGGGTCTCCGGACTCGGAGGCTTGTGGCCACTTTGAAGTGTAAAAGGGGGGATATTTACAAGGCAGAGTTTGTGATGCCACCCGTGGTTCGCGGTGAGGGGAGTACCGCCTCTGTCGATAGGAGTACCCGGGGGAGATGGAGCGGGGCAGCCAGGTGTTGTTCCCTCTGCGGGTAGGGGAAACCCCGGGACTCTAGAGGATAGGTGAGAGGATGGAATGGTGCGGGCTGTGGGGCAGGCAGAACGCAGGGGCAGCAGTGTACTCACTCAAGCTGTGTGGATGTTGGTGCAACTATTAAGCAAACTCTGACACAGAAGTAAACCAAGTCTCTAGGTGCCGCTGCCACTCTGGGGAGCTCGTCCGGGAATCCTTCCCTGCTGGTATTGTCTGGTGGACTGGAGCTTGCCTCCATGCACATGTAGATAGATGTTTCTGAGTGACCCCTTGGCCTGAAACTGTTGGGGTCCCACTCCCTATATTTAAATAGGGGAGCCGTGCTCTCGATGGCTGACACTTGGGATTCTGTAGGCCGCATAAGCTGGAAAGTCCTATTCCCCTTGTTGTGTTGGTGCCTTTGATCTCTGAGCTCTTGGAGAAAGTTCATAAAGAGACTATCCTCCACAGGTGAATTACCAGGTTGCGTGAAGCTACTCCCTGATCTAGGGTCCTGTACCCTGCCGTGCTCAGTACCAGTCCGGTTACTGGACTTTCTGGTGCCGGCCGTTCTTTAAAACTAAGTCTGGGCACCCTTCTCCACTACCCTGCTACTGGGTATCCGACTCCTCCGGTCCCAGACCACCGTCTGCAACCTAGCCAAAGTCTCCCAGGGAGCTACAACTCCCTCAGCTCCTCACTCTCTGAGGGCTACTCTAAAGTGACTATGTCCCTCCCACCAGTCTGCCTGACCCCTAGGCAGGTGGCCCTTTTCCAGCTAGACCACCCACTGGTGTGCCTGCCAGGGTGTGGTGTGAGGTGTGGTTAGGATTTGAGTGCTGATGGGAACAATACCAGAGTTAGGATCCCAGAACCATGAAGGATGAGTTCTGCACTAAAAGAGAAATGAGTGCAGTTCCCTGTGACATCCTGATAAGGTCACAACAGCTCCACCGCAATTATGAGATGCACTGGCACTCAACTGTGGGTTACACTAGCCAAATTTCTTGCAGCTATGTTGACTGCATCATCTTTGTATTCCATTGGTTCGATCAAAATTTCACAGTTCTGACCCTGTACATTTGACGCCCTGGCCAGGCTAGGTAGTCATAGATAGGCCCCTGCACTACACCTTTCCCTCACAGGCGACATCAGCCAACCTCAAAACCCTAGTCACCGCCCTCAGGGCTAGATGAACACACCAGGGGGCGGAACCAGGCGGTTGGAAGACTTCCGCCAAGGAGTCTAGACAGCCCGGGGGCGGGAAAGTAGTGAGTTCAGTGCAGTTCTGTTTTAGAGTTCAAGTTGGATAGAAGTGTGGGCTGGAGCTGTGTCCAGCTCCAGCAGTGGCGAATACCCCCAAATTGAACAGTGCCAGGGTAGGAGCCCTGGTGCCTTTGGCTAGGAGGCAGACGGCGGTCTCCGTCTGCAGGAGCCGGGAAGACGGCTCGGTGGAACCGAGGTGGACCGGGACAGGGTAGTGGCCCGCCAGTACCGACCCAGGGAACTGACTCGGAAACTGGAGCACACAGGGGGGTACTCGGACCCTGACGCCGGGACCAGAAGCGACTGGAACCAGCTAATTAACCGATTGAGGCCAGGACTAGAGGTCCTGTCCCACCCAAAGTCCCGATAGAAGACAACAGGCCACCGAGGGGGATAGAAGGCCACTGCCAGGGCTCAGAGATCCCACGGGCCAGCGTCTGTGGGCAAGGGCTCCTTAGGCCACATCCAGCCGGGAGCGGACTCCTGAAGTTGAAAGCACAGGCAGTCCACCATTACACAAAGGTGCAGGAGAAAGACAGAGACCACCAGCCGGGTGGGGGAACCAAAATGCAGCCAGCTGCGGGCACCAACCACCATCACCTTGGTTTACCAGAGACTCGTGTGTTTCCTTCAATAGTGAGTACACCAGCACCCTGCGGTCGCCCATCTCCCTGCACCAACAAAGCACCCAACGGGTCTCGGGGCCACCATCCCCGCCCACGGAGGGGTTAACTTGCTGCACAACATCTCCCCCGGGTGCCCTGTAACTGCAGCGGTGGTGTCCAAACTCACCACATACCGTGGGTGGCGTCATGAACCTAGTACGGCCCAGCCCGTACATATACATCCTACATCCCCCCAACCCATTTCATTCGGAGTGTCCGCGGGATCCCCCGGGTCCGGAGACCCTCGAGCCACCCACCGGAAGGCCTGGACCCGAGCAGCGGCAGACTGCCGGCACAGGGGCGGCACATACACCCATCTTAGTTTTACACCACACCATAGTTTCTGTAAAGGGTTGTAGGACCACAGGTCTTGAGTTCATAATCCTGGCAGGGCGGATTTCTCCTCTGGAATTAGTGGATTTCTGATCGCTAATGAGTATACGAAGCGTTTTCTGAATACAGTACTTGTCTTCTTTGTGGGGGAAGCATCATTGGCGGCTTAAGTCATGCTTTCAATTATTTTGTCAAACAGTTTTCTCGTATGTTCATTCCCAGTACTATAGGAGGAAAATTATCTTCTCCTGTATCTACTACAATAAGGCCTTGGTGAGGTAACTCTGTTCTAACAACTTTTAATGTAGTTTCCCAGTGGCCCAATTGCGGAACAGGTTGTCCATTACTAGCTATAATGTTAAGGTCAACGGATGTAATATGCCTCAGCCCCCTGATGAAGCCAGTCATGGCGAAACATGTCGGGGAGGTTATTAGCTGTTAGGTAGTTTTTAAAAGGCAGTGTAGGTGATAGCCAGCCATATTACGTTAGGAATTATCCAGAGTAGTGTTGGTCCGCGGCCGCACTCATCTAATACGGAATTGTCCGCCCACCTGCCATTTTTAATCCTTGTCCAATTCTATAATTTAATAAAGTTTATTTGATTAGGTCTTTAGTTAGGGTACCTCTTGTTGCCCTTCGGGCAAATAGTGTTTGTATAATTGCCCCTACGCTGACCGGGTGTGACAATCAGAGATTAGTGTTTGAACTACTAAGTTGAGCACGTCGCCCAGGCCTAGTACGTGTGAGTTTGACAAGATTCATAGCTGCCACCAGGTTATGGACATTATCAGAGACGACCATGCCTGGTTGTAGATTAAGCGGTGAGAGACACAGTTGTGCCTGGTTTTTTATACCTTTCAACAACTCTGCGGCAATGTGTTGTTTGTCACCTAAAGAAATTAGTTTCACCATAGCCTGTTGCCGGTTCACCGAGGCAGTGCTGCAGAGATTACAGCTTGAGACTGATATGGACAATATGCTCAAAGATTCAGAGATGAAGGAGGGGGTGCAGCAACCGGAGTAGGAGGTGGGGGAAACCTTGATGGCACTAAAGCCTGCAATCCTCGGCATCGTTAGCATGTGTGCTGTCCCAGGGTCCAACTCTGTCCCGTATTCCACAAGGGTCAATCAGTATGCTGTCAGGCAAATGTAGCATCCCTGGCCACAAGTACTTGTCCACATGTCATTGGTTAAATGGGCATTCTAAGTAACTGCATTGGTGAGAGCACGAGTGATGTTAAGGGACACGTGTTTGTGTAAGGCAGGGATAGCACACCAGGAAAAATGGTGCTGGCTGGGGAACAAAGACCAAGGGCCAGCTGCTGGCCCTTCTAAAATTATGACTAAGAACTGCTGGAAAAGACAGACATATCTCTGTTTGGATCACACGGACACACACATAGTACAAAACATAGAGGTGTGAAGATGATCTTTAATAGTATGAGTGTAAAGGTGGTGTCACACACAGTGACGGCGACAACGACGTCGCTGCTACATTGCCATTTTCTGTAACGTAGCAGCGACGTCCTGTCGCTGTGTGTGACATCCAGCAACGAGCTGGCCCCTGCTGGGAGGTCGCCGCTCGTTGCTGAATTTCCTGCTTCATTTTTTGCTCGTCGCTCTCCCGCTGTGAAGCACACATCGCTGTGTGTGACAGCGAGAGAGCGACGAACTGAAACGAGCAGGGAGCAGGAGCCGGCTTCTGGCAGCCTGCGGTAAGCTGTAACCAAGTAAATATCGGGTAACCAAGAAGCCCTTTCCTTGGTTACCCGATATTTACTTTAGTTACTAGTACCGCCGCTCTCACGCTGCCAGTGCCGGCTCCCTGCTCCCTGCACACAGTCAGAGTACACATCGGGTTAATTACCTGATGTGTACTCCAGCTATGTGAGCAGGAAGCCGGCACTGGCAGCATGAGAGCACACCGCTGGCTCCCTGCACACGTAGCCGGAGCCGGAGTACACATCGGGTAATTAACCCGATGTGTACCCTGGCCAGGAGAGCAGGGAGCCAGCGCTAAGCGTGTGCGCTGGTAACCAAGGTAAATATCGGGTAATGGTTACCCGATATTTACCTTAGTTACCAAGTGCAGCATGGCTTCCACAGCGACGCGTGTCGTTATGATCGCTGCTGCGTCTGCTGTGTTTGACAGCTAAGCAGCGATCATAACAGCGACTTACTAGGTCGCTGTTGCGTCACAGAAAATGGTGACGTAACAGCGACGTCGTTGTCGCTGTTGCTATGTGAGAACCCAGCTTAAATGTGTCTCTGGTATGTGTGAAGATAGACACTACACATACTGGAGACACGACATTTGAACTAGGATTAAAGTGGACAGGTAGCATTGTTACACTACTTACTTGCATATTAACCCTATAGTTGCATGCAAGTAGCTTTTTTATGGTGAGAGGTTCCCTTTCAGACTGCTGGAATTGACCAGTTTTAATAGTTTTATTCTATATAGTTGTCCAGCAGGTGGCAGAGTTACAGTTGCTCCGACTAAGATCATTTTTCTAATTATTAAAGTAAATAACCAGTGCACTACAGCATTGGGTAGAGTAAAGTGAAGGCTCACTACCTACCACAAATGAGAGATAATGTGCACATTGTCCTTACCTCCTATAAATCAGTCCAGTAGGAAATCCGTAACAGAGCTGGCTGATTGCTAAAACCACAGCAGCTCCATTGGGAGATTTGTCAGGATTGATGCAATAGCATAATTTCCTTGCTTCCAGTATTATAAGTTGGATGTCATGGCACATTTTTTAACTGATCTTATATCTTCATATTATAGCAGTTTTTCACTAATATATGCTCAAAATTACAGATCTAAAATATGACAGCATCAACGTTGAATACATAAATCACATCATCTAAAAAAAACTGGAACCAATTCATTTTTCATGCAGTCATTTATATACGCAGTTTAATAAGACACACAGTGTGAGATTATGATTAGTGATTTAGCAGTGGTGTGAGGATCATTTTCCTGGTAGAGTTTGCATACTGTAACTTTTTAACTGTAGATGGTAACACAGAAGGGTCTATGAATTAAATTTTCCTCATACTCTTAAACAGAACTCGTCTCACAAAATTGTATAAATACTAGAGATGATCAAATCAATTCTATATGAATCAAATTGATATAAAATTTTGAGAATTTCGAAGAACCCTGCAAATTGAAACATTCATGCAAATCACCTAAACTGTTCGCCACCATACATTACAGAAGATTGCATCAGCAGGAGAATGATCACAATTTACCTCAGGTGTGGCCGGGCAAGCTTTCCAATAAGGCTATGCATATATAGTTGTGCTCAAAAGTTTATATACCCCGGCAGATTTTTTTTCTTTCTTGGCTTTTTTTTCCAGAGAATATGAATGATAACAAAATCTTTTTTTCCACTCATGGTTAGTGGTTGGGTGAAGCCATTTATTGTCAAACTACTGTGTTTTGTCTTTTTAAATCATAATGACAACCAAAAACATCCAAATGACCCTGATCAATAGTTCATATACCCTGGTGATTTTAGCCTGATACCATGCACAGAAGTTGACACAAATGGGTTTGAATGGATAATAAAGGTAACATCCTCATCTGTGACCTGTTTGCTTGTAATTAGTGTGTGTGCATAAAAGTTGAGTGTGCTTCTGGGATCCAGACAGACTGGATTCCGGATTGCGAGTCATAGGGAAAGCAAAAGAATTGTCAACGGATCTATATGATAAGATAGTTGAACTGTATAAAACAGGAAAGGAATACAAAAAGATATCCAAGGAATTGATAATGCCGGTCAGCAGTGTTCAAACTGTGATTAACAAATGGAAAATCAGGGGCTCTGTAAAAAACAAAACACAATCGGGTAGACCAACAAAAATTTCAGCCACAACTGCCAGGGAAATTGTTTGGGATGCAAAGAAAAACCCACAAATAATATCAGCTGAAATACAGGACTCACTGAAAACTAGTGGTGTGGCTGTTTCAAGATGCACAATAAGTAGGCTACATGATGGCGTCACCAGAAGAAAGCCATTACTGCGCATATGCCACAAAGTATCTCCTCTACAAACACCAAACAACACCGAAAGAAACCTACAAATTTGTGGAACAATGTAATTTGGAGTGAAGAGACCAAAATCTAACTTTTTGGCCACAACCATAAATGTTACATTTGGAGAGGTGTCAACAAGGCCTATGATGAAAGGAACACCATTCCTACTGAAAAGCACGAAGATGGATCACTGATGATGTGAGAATGTGTGAGATACAAAGGCACAGGAAACATGGTTAAAGTTGTAGGAAAGATGAATGCAGCACGTTATCAGCAAATACTGGAGGCGTACTCATCAGCCCAGAAGCTGCGCATGGGACGTACTTGAATGTTCCAACATGACAACGATCCAAAACACAAGGCCACGTCGACCTGTCATTGGCTACAGCAGAACAAAGTGAAGGTTCTGTGGCGCCCCTGAGGCTTCCGTCACCACAGAGACATTGCACCCCAGGCAAAGGTGTGATGTCCCATCCTGGGTAAGGAAAGGGGTACATGCCAGTTCACAGGTAAAACTGCACTACACCCATTGGTAGGCACACACTGGGACCAGGGACAGTGGCAGCAATCCTCCCATGCTGCATGCTGGGAGGGGTCGTAAGACCCATCCCTGCTCCCATAGGGTGGTAGCTTAGCAACCGGGGGGTGGGAGAGCCAGCCGAGCGTAGAGCAGAGAGGAAGGTCAGAGTTTCAGTTTACCTCAGAGAGTGAGAGAGTGAGGAGACAGCATATAGCTGTGAAAGAGAAAGAAGCTCTGTGAGTTCAGAGTGTTCACAACAGAGAAAGAAAGCAACAGAGAAGGAGAGAAACAGAGAGTAGAAAAAGAGCTCTAGTCAGGCAGGAGCTAAAGAAAGAAAAAAGTGACGCTTCCTGGTGAAGACCCTGGGTCTCAGAGGGTCCAGGTGACACCAAGCAGGGAACGAAGGGATTCCAGGGCCACAGATAGCTTCAGAGCTGGTGGCCTGTTCCACAGGAACATCGGTGGAGGGATCAAGCTGCGTCAGGGGACGGTCCCTAGTCACTGGAGGAGGAGGAGAAGTCATCTCCAAAGGTTAAAAGACCGAGGTCCAGGGAAAGCTGCATGCTCCCTGGACCAAAGCCCACAGCAAGAATCTCTGGAAAAGGGGCAAATACCAACAGGCGAGCTCCCAGCCCGGAGGCTGCAGCGGAGGCCGAGCCAGGTTCAGCCACAAAAGGCAAAGCTAGTGAAGTCAGCTGAGAAAGGACACAATTAGAGGGGTGCACTGGCATTTACCCCCAGATCTACCCGGGATCGGCGGAGGTCCCTGACGATGGTCCCAGCAGTCCAAAGGCTCCTGCAGGCCTTGACAAGAACTGTGAGTAAAGACCTTGAAACTGCACCCCTGGTGTTGCCTCAGTTATTTATCTGCATAAACACTTACGAGCACCAACAGTGTCCCCGGGGCACCACTCCACCTGTGGGGAGCAGTACCACCATTGCTGCCATTCCATCACCCCGGAGGCCTCACACAGCAGCGGCGGCTTAATAGCCGCAAAACACAGGTGGCGTCACGACAAATATACACTTTAATTACCCCTACGTCACCAGCCATATTAATTGACACCCACCAGGGCCACGGAGCCGGGCCCCGCCACCACTGACGACCCCCGGACTAGTCCGGCCCGGCACCGGGTGTCCCATAGCCCTGGGGTTGGCGAGTCAGTTCTGGAGTGGCCATCTTAGTCTCCCGACCTCAATATCATTGAGTACTCTGGGGAGAACTCAAGTATGCAGTTCATGCAGAAAGCCCAAGTTACAGTAACTGGAGGTTTTTTGCCAAGAAGAATGGTAAGCTTTACCATCTGAGAAAATAAACAGCCTCATCCCCAACTACCACAAAAGACTTCAGGCTCTCATTGATGTTAGAGGGGGCAATACACGGTATTAAGAACTGGAGTATGTGAACTTTTGATTAGGGTCATTTGGATGTTTTTGATTGTTGTTATGATTTAAAAAGAGAAAACACAGTAGTTTGACAATAAATGGCTTCACCCAACCACAAACCATGAGTGGAATAAAAGATTTAGTGTTATCATTCATATATATTCTCTGAAAAAAGGTCAAGAAAGCAAAAAATCTGCAGGGGTATGTAAACTTTTGAGCACAACTGCATCTCATAACATGGTATAGCACAGCCAATAATGAGGGACTATAAGAAGCAGAAGCAGGTAATGCAGCAGCCATTTTGTAGTGGGTTTTAATAGTGAGAGGATAGATAAACTATTGGGCCAAAAAGCCATAAAACACTGAACACATTTTACAATGTGTTTGACAGCATAGAAGTAAATGAGGTAAAAATGAGATAATAAAAATACAGAGAGGAAAGCTGGCAGCTGTGTAGTTAAAGTGTTGATACTTCATCTCAATTGCATATTTATTTGCATTTATGCAAAAGCAAGCCACCAATATTGCCAAAAGGAAACAAAAACTGTGCGACTGTGTTGGAGGTAGCCAGGTTACCCCACTCCTACGGTGTTTACACATAAAGTGTCCGATGTGTTTTATATTGTGTTAATAGTCGGATATTACAAAATGTCTAAAGGCCCTGTCACACACAGAGATAAATCTTTGGCAGATCTGTGGTTGCAGTGAAATCATGGACATATTGTTCCCTTTGTACACAGCCACAAACCTGGCACTGATTGTCCACAATTTCACTGCAACCACAGATCTACCACAGATCTGCCACAGATTTATCTCTGTGTGTGATAGGGCCTTAAGTGTTGCTGCTGCTGGAGAATATGGGCTGGCAGTGTAGCAAAGCTGAAGCAGTGCAGCCGTCAGCGCAATCTAGCGGCTGAAAGTTTAAAGCGTTTTATTAAAATGTGTATTATACAGTAATGTAAAGTATAATCCATTATGTGAGATTAACGTATTAACCGTGCAATATAGAGTCCAAAAATGTTAGCTAGATAAGGATTATAGTACCGGTAACTGAAGGTTTTAACATGTGGAGTATTTACTTCCTACTTGCTGAGGTAACAGAGAGCCAGGATGGTCGGAGTGACAGAGAGGGTTGGCTTATGAGACAGGACTGAGAGAAGTTAATTCTGCAGAGGGGTCCCAGGTGTTGGGCGTTACTTAATGACTTGCATGCTTCGAGGAACCCAGAGGTGTCCTCTGTGTGTCCGGAGCCTACAGGTTACCTTGGGTCAGGCTTAGTGTAGCCTTCCGAGGCAGTGTTTGGACAAGGGGTAGCTGGGAAGACCAGGACGGAGTCAAGTAGAAGTTTAGGATCGGCAGCTGGAAGTCTAATACCCAGGGTGCTGGGTAAGCAGAAGAAGTACCCCAGGTAACAGCGTTAGTGGAACAGGTTAGGAATGGCCAACTCAGTCAAAAAGGTTAAAAAACAAATAGACCATTCCATGTTGTTTTGTAATTAGACTATCTATGTGATGTGTTGCACTGACCTGTCTGAGATGGTGACCAGCTGCATGGAGGTGAACGCTCCTCTGAAGACCAAAGTAAGTGTCGCACCCTCCCCGTCCGGGGTGGATCACAAACACAAGGTAAGTCTGGTAAAGTAGAGTAGAGCCTTGTCGGCCCGGCGCTTGCTCTGCTCTACAACAGCCTCAAGCTACTGATATTTTTATGACGCAAATACATACAACCTCAATACTGTATCCGATTGCTGCTGTTTATTTTCTGAACATGTACCTAGCACTTTTTTGTCACTACTTTTTAGGAAGAGAGTTTCAAAACAAAAAAAAGTATTGTAAAGTAGTAAAAAGAAAAAGTCGCAATGGACAAGGTAAAAAAAAATCATGGCATCTGTCATTAAGAATGTGGTGGCCGTAAGTTGCTGCAGTGGCAGCAGCACCACTAGCACTAGCCATCCTAGCATGAGTACTAACAAATGCAGATCATAATTGTCTTCTTTTACCCTTCAGAAAGCATATTAGTGGCAGAAGAAGCATGATACACACCACTCACCTCAGTCACAAGATGCTGTTACCTCTGATAATGACTCTGTTTTGCTCGCGAGGCGAGCATGGTATTAGTGGGTCCACTGGACACTTTGATACAATGTACAGTAGTCAGTGTACAGTTTGTATAACAGTGTAAACTTGGTGTGCCCTCTGAATAACTCAACACACAGCCATTAATATCAAAACCACTGGCAACCAAAGTGAGTAAACCCCTAAGTGAAAATAGCCAAATTGTGCCCAATCAGCCTTTTTCCTCTCAGCTCATGTGACTCATTAGTGTTACATAGTCATGGTGTGAATTGAGAGCAGGTGTGTTTAATTTGGTGTTCTAGCTCAATCACTCTCTCAGGAGGATCTGAAAAAAAACAATTGTTGCTATACATAAAGATGGCTTAGGCTATAATAAGATTACCAACATCCTGAAACTGAGCTGCAGCATGGTGGCCAAGACCATACAGTGGTTTAACAAGACAGGTTCCCCTCAGAACAGGCCTGGCCATGGTCAACCAAAGAAGTTTACTGGACGTGCTAAGCGTCATATGCAGAGGTTGTTCCTTGAAAATAGATGTAGAAGTACTGCTAGCCTTGCAGCAGCATTAAAGGGGTGGGGAGTCAGCTTGTCTATGCTCAGACCATACACTGCACAGTGCTGCTAGTTATGAGAAACTACAGTTCATTGAGGGAACCATGAATGCCTGTACTGTGACATTCTGAAGCAGAGCATGATCCACTCCCTCTAGCAACTGGGCCACAGTGCAGTATTCCAACATGATAACAACCCCAAACACACCTTCAGGACAACCACTGCCTTGCTAAAGAAACTCAGGATAAAGGTGCTGGACTGTCCTGGCATGGATTGGTCTCAGGACTAGTGATGGGCCGACCCTGTAAAAGTCCAGATCCATGCCGTTTCTAAGGTTTCAAAGGTACCCAGGTGCCGGACCCAGGATTCTAGGTGTTGTCCTATGAGAAGATATAATAAAATACTTAAACAATGTGAGGGGCGTACTCACATTGTGTGATACACTGCATCTGTGTGTGTGTGTGTGTGATCAGTGTATATGTAACGCCCCAGGGCTGTGGGGTACTCAGTCCTGGGTGTGCAGTGGGCAAGGGGGAACAGTTGTGGTCGCGGCCGATGCCCGGTTCTGTGACCCTGGGGGTCGCTTCAATAAAAGGGGTGAAAAATGGAAAAAAATAAAAGAAAATAAAATAAAAGAGTTTTCTACTATGCCACTTGCGGTGTGTGGCCAGGTTATTGAAGCCGCCGCTGCAGGATACTGCTGGGGCTGGTGGAGTAATGCAGCTTAGGTGTTTTGGGCCCTCCGCAAGCAGGGCCAGGCCCCAGCAGTGGATGATGAGGGAGCTATAGTAGGGGACAGTCAGTGTATGTGTACGGAGGCGAGAAGGAAACAGTCCACCCCGATATTGCAGTTTCAACTTGTCTTTTTACTTTGGCTTGGTACCTGGACCTACTGGTGCCGGTTTCAGGTGTTCCCGCTCCCTTTGTTCTCCATGCCAACTGTGACGTGGGGTAGCTGTCCTCCGTGAACACTTGTTTGTATTGGGTTCCCGTGGCTTAGAGCTTCTGGGGAACCCCTCCGTTTCAGTCTTGGTTCTATTGCAGGCAGCCTGGACTGTGACGACATGGACTCTCATGGGTTAAAGTTTCTTAAAATTCAGTCAGACAGCATGATAGATTGCTTATAGACGGGGGAGAAGTCCCTCATTGTTTTTACAAGACTCTTGTTGACTCAATGTAATTGTGTTGGCCACTGAAAGCCAGACGTATTGTTCTCCAGACTTTTCCAGTAACCATTGTATTGTAGTTGTGTATTGCTAATGTGATTACCTTAGTAGCCATTGTTGAGTCTGTGACTTGCAGACTCCATGTATACCCTCAGTCTTTCTGTAGACCTCATTTGGATAAACATTGTCCATGCAGCTTGAGATTCATCCAATGGGAGAGGCGCTCTTGTCCAACCAATCGATGAGGACGCAGTGTATCCAAGTGGAAGGCTGTGGCTATAAAAGGGATTTCTTTAAGCCACCAGGGGGTTGTTGATGGATGCTGATGGATCCAGTCTAAGCTCTTCGGAGCTGACTAGAGGATCAGGATATCTTATGGCTTCAATCTAGGGACTCCGGTTCCGGTTGGAGACCATATCCACAGCCTAGGGATTTCGACTCCGGCTGCCAGGATTGTAACATCAAACGGGGTGCTGCTGGATTGGAGTAAGCGGCCCTGGAACCTCTGAGGCAAGGGCATTCTAAATCCCTGGTGAGCCAGCGGAAGGGTGAGACTCTGTTGCCTGTTACATTTGTGTGTTTTGCTGGTTATGTGTTATGTGCCGTTAATTGTTTGGGGATCCAATAAAGTCTAATTATTGTGGTTCCCTCACCCTGTGTTGTCTGAGTAGTGTTACGCCCACGGTTAAGGAGGCCGGCGTTCAGTTGGGATGAGCCCTGAGCCACGCTGTCTTTCTAAAGGCGGCGGGTTTTAGTGGACGAGAGCACCCACTGAGCCCCGTGTCTCCACAATTGGTGGCAGCGGTGGGATACTACTCAGCCTGGTTTACCCAGGGGAGCTGCAGCGGACTGGGGTTCATGGACACTGTCCAGGGCTCAACAACCAGGGAGGCACATAAGCATACCCAGCAGGCCATAGGGGAGGCATTCAGGTTTCGGACGCTGCCATGTCCAACCCCACCAGCTCAGCCATGGGACAAGGACAAGAGAGGAGTTACGATCGCTGCAGTAAATGAATGCTACAGGATCTGTGCCAGAGGCGAAAGATTATCTACTGGAACGCTGAGACTCGGTCAGACTTGATCCAGAAATTAGTCCGTTGGGATGCCCAGAATGATGCAGAGGACAATG
The DNA here is from genome assembly GCF_048569485.1 of Anomaloglossus baeobatrachus. Classification (NCBI taxonomy): domain Eukaryota; kingdom Metazoa; phylum Chordata; class Amphibia; order Anura; family Aromobatidae; genus Anomaloglossus; species Anomaloglossus baeobatrachus. Next base: position 134,915,317 of record NC_134357.1, on the reverse strand, counting down.
AGGATCCCGTCGATATTGACCCAGAGGATTTAAACTATGTGCCACATCATGGATCTAGTGACAATCGGAAATCAACTTTGTCCAAAATGGCCCAAGCCACAGAGTTGTTGGATGCATTGGGGCCTAGATCCTCAAGAGAAGAGAGGGCTTGGGTTCTGGAATATGTTTATGGGATTCCAGCTGCCGTACTGCTAGCACCAGCCGGTCGAGAAGGATGGTCCCGCTACCCAGTAGAAGCTGCACCAAAACAAAGGACTACAAACAGGGCCTGTGACTCGCCCAATCTATGGCGCTGTTATACATGTGGGCGCCATGGACATATAGATAGAGATTGTCTCCAAAACCGAGGCCGCATACTTGGAGCCCATCTACCAGCTCAGCCGGTCAAGAGCCAGGGACTACGAGACACTGTTTCCTCCATTACCCTGGTAAGTCCAGTTATTGTTTCCCCAGAAGACCCTGTACCAGATTCCCAATTATCCATCTCCCTGGCTAAGGGCCAGTGCTCAGACATTCCTCTGGCATGTGTGCAGTTGGACCTAAGGACCGACCAGGGAGAGGTCGAGGTGGAGCTTGTGGACAGCCTCCCCACACCTGGTATTTTGGGGACCAAACTGGGGACCAACCAAGAAGTGATCGATGTGGGGATTGTGAACAGCCTCCCCATACCTGTCATTGTGGAGACTGACCAGAGCAAGGCTGATGTGGAGCTTATGGACACCGTCCCCACACCAGTTATTTCGGGAAAGGACCAGGGAGAGGTTGATGTGAGACTTGTGAACAGCCTCCCCACACCTGTCATTGTGGAGACTAATCAGAGCAAGGCTGATGTGGAGCTTATGGACACCGTCCCCACCCCAGTTACTTTGGGGTCTGACCAGGAAGAGGTCCATATGGAGTTTATGGATAGCCTCCCCACACCTGTTGTTTCGGGGACTAGCCAGGAGGAAGTTGAAGTGGGGTTCATAGATGGCCCCACCAAGCCTGTTGTTTCGGATACCACTCAAAGGGAAGTGAAAGTGGGGCTTGTGAATTACCTGCTCACACCAGTCATTTTGGAGAATGACCTAGGACAAGGACTATCCAGTCAGTTTGAAGCAGCCATCACCCGCCTCCAAGCCAAGCAGGACCCTGATGTGGATCTTTCTAACATCTTTTCCAGGGATGGTTTGCATTCCCGGTCTCCATCATCCACTTCTGAGCCAAGAACCGTGAGTAAGCCTAACCACACTGTGGCTATTGACTGGGGGAGGATTGATAGTGGGAGATTTGTGCAGGCCCAACTCATGGACCCCACCTTAGTGCTTGTCCACAATATGGCTGCTCAACTTGGGGGAGGTAACCAGGGGGAGGTGTATAGATGCAAGCCTCTGTTGCTGACCTCACCATTAAAAAGGACAATGCCGTTAAGAGGAGAAGGATGATCGGAAGCCTATTATGTCTGGCTAATATTAAGAAGGGGGAGGAATGTGACGACATGGACTCTCATGGGTTAAAGTTTCTTAAAATTCAGCCAGACAGCATGATAGATTGCTTATAGACGGGGAGAAGTCCCTCATTGTTTTTACAAGACTCTTGTTGACTCAATGTAATTGTGTTGGCCACTGAAAGCCAGACGTATTGTTCTCCAGACTTTTCCAGTAACCATTGTATTGTAGTTGTGTATTGCTAATGTGATTACCTTAGTAGCCATTGTTGAGTCTGTGACTTGCAGACTCCATGTATACCCTCAGTCTTTCTGTAGACCTCATTTGGATGAACATTGTCCATGCAGCTTGAGATTCATCCAATGGGAGAGGTGCTCTTGTCCAACCAATCGATGAGGACGCGGTGTATCCAAGTGGAAGGCTGTGGCTATAAAAGGGATTTCTTTAAGCCACCAGGGGGTTGTTGATGGATGCTGATGGATCCAGTCTAAGCTCTTTGGAGCTGACTAGAGGATCAGGATATCTTATGGCTTCAATCTAGGGACTCCGGTTCCGGTTGGAGACCATATCCACAGCCTAGGGATTTCGACTCCGGCTGCCAGGATTGTAACATCAAACCAGGACTACCTATGGAGGACACTCAGGTTGGGACAGTTCAGTCACCTGTTACAGACTTTGCAGACCTCAGACAGCTTCCTAAATCTGGCATTATTCCTTTCTCGGTGAGTGCCCACCAAAAGCGGGGTGCTGCTGGATTGGAGTAAGCGGCCCTGGAACCTCTGAGGCAAGGACATTCTAAATCCCTGGTGAGCCAGTGGAAGGGTGAGACTCTGTTGCCTGTTACATTTGTGTGTTTTGCTGGTTATGTATTATGTGCCGTTAATTGTTTGGGGATCCAATAAAGTCTAATTATTGTGGTTCCCTCACCCTGTGTTGTCTGAGTAGTGTTACGCCCACGGTTAAGGAGGCCGGCGTTCAGTTGGGATGAGCCCTGAGCCACGCTGTCTTTCTAAAGGCGGCGGGTTTTAGTGGACGAGAGCACCCACTGAGCCCCGTGTCTCCACATGGACTATTTAATGGGTGGACTTCTGTCCCTGTTCCCAGGTCCCAACTTTGCTGCTGATGCTTCAAACTCTTTGGTTGGTGAGGTACCCTGGAGAACCCCTCACCTGGCAGATTTAACAGTTGACCACAAAGTGTCTCGCTGTCCTAGGGTCTGCACCCTGCCTTGTGCTGAGTCCTGTAAGCCTTGGTTCCGTACTTGATCAGGCGCCCCACGGTTCCTGGAGTCCTATACTTCCACAGATAATCCATGGTTCCTGGACTCCCGGTTCCTTACTCCACAGTCCTTGACTCCTTTACAGCATCCTGTTTTTTCTTTAGGTCTTTACACCTTTCCTTCTTTACTTTACTCTTCACTCCCTCACTCCTAACTCCTGCACTTCTGACTCTCTTCTCTTCTTCCCGCCAACTTCCCAACTGACCACTTGCCCCTCCCCTTGCTGGGCCTTTCCATACAGATTGGGTGGCAATTAGCCAATAAGTGCCCATCCCTTTTACCTGTTGCTAAGCAGTCTTCCAGTCTGGAATTGGGGTTAAGTATGTGGCCTGAGGGTGCTGGTGTGTTGACTGGCACGGATATTCCAGGGTTTGGGTTTCCACAGTTCATATTTTGTGGCACCTGAGACCTCAAGGGTGCTACATATACATGCGTGTGTGCTAGGTGTGTATACTCATACATACAGTATATTTGTCTAATGTGCATGGAGTGTCCATACTGTGTATGTAGTGTCTATCTATACTGGTGATCAAAAGTTCATTTTAGTGATGAAAGCAAGTTTAATTTATTTGGGTCTTTTCAGTAACATTATGTTCGTCGACAAACTGGGGAGTGACTGCACCCAAAGTGTGTTAAGAAGTCAGTGAAAGGTGGTGGAGGAAGTGTCGTGGTTTGGGGAATGTTTTCTGCTACATGGTAGAGTGAATGCAACTCCAGTGACGACAACTCTCATCAGAGCTACTGGGACTCTGGCACCGTTGAGCCAGCAGCTCTGATGAGTGTTGTCATTGTACACGAAGACTGTGAATGACTGCACTTTACTGCTAATCACAGTTGCTGGAGTTGCAGTTGTGGATGATGCATTAGGTTGGAGCTTCGTGGAAACATTTTTTTTTTAATAAATTGGTGAACGAGGAAAATTGTGGGGGAGTCTTTATTCAAATAAACAATATTTTTCCTGTGTATGTATGTTTTTTTTTAATTTACACTCACTTGGTTAGTGTCTCTGTCGACAAGATGCTTTCAACGGAGGATTTTGGCTTATGCACATACATTATGGCAAGCTGCAGTCTATTTTTTTCGTCTCTGTGTCAGCAGTAGGGTCCTCCTGGGTCTCCTGCCATAACATTTCATTTTTTTCAAAAGTTGACAGATAGTTCACACTGACACTGATGCACCCTGAGCCTGCAAGACAGCTTAAAGTTCTTTGGAAATTGATTGGGGCTGCTTATCCACCATCCAGATTATCCAGCATTGTAACTAGGGAGGAGCGAATGTATTCGCCACTATTCGGTATCCGACAGATAACAGGCTATTCGCACCATTCGGTATCCGACGAATAAAACAACATCCACTCCGATACTTTCATTTTCATTTCTGACTTCCTGGCACCTGTTTTCCAGCCAATGAACACATCTGATGTTGCTTGCCCTCACAGTAACGCCGCAGCCATCTTTGTTGTGGTGTTACTGTGATTGGCTTGGCTGCACTGCGTCATAGGGGCTATATAAGCCAGCGGCCATTTTGTGAACACGCAGTAATAGGGAGCTGGCAGTGGTGATAGACTGTATTGTGTGCGGGAGAGCGTTCCTAGATCCAACTAATAAATAGTCCTTGTAAGGGCTAAAGACAGTGTCCAGTAGCTGCTAGCAGCTCTATAAATCGCATTTTTGACAAACAGAATGCAGGTCTTTCAGTCTCCCTCTTCCTCCTCTCTCATACTCACCAATCATTGACCGATCACTGGTGTGGCGCTGCACAGCTGTCACACTCCTCTGGCAGCTTCTCCAGCTTTTGAAAATGCCGGCCGCTCATTATTCCATCTCATATTACCTGCTTCCCCCGCCCACCAGCGCCTATGATTGGTTGCATTCAGACGCGCCCCCACGCTGAGTGACAGATGTCTTACTGCAACCAATTACAGCGCCGATGGGCGGGTCTATGTAGTGCAGTAAAAGAAATAAATAAAAAATTTTAAAAAAAGGGCTTGCGGTCCCCCTAAATTTTGATACCAGCCAAAGTAAAGCCACACGGCTGAAAGCTGGTATTCTCAGCATGGGGAGCCCCACGTTATGGGGAGCTGCCCAGTCTAAAAATATTAGACAGCAGCTGACCGGAATTGCCACATCCATTAGATGCGACAGTCCCGGGACTCTACCCGGCTCATCCCGATTGCTGTGATGCGGTGGCAATCAAAGTAATAAGGAGTTAATGGCAGCCCATAGCTGCCACTAAGTCCTAGGTTAATTATGGCAGGCGTCTATGAGACACCCCCATGAGTAACCTGTAAGTGAAAGTAAATAAACACATGCTCTCGAAAAAATCCTTTATTTGGAATAAAAGACAAAAAAAACACCTCTTTCACTACATTATTAAAATCCCCAAATACCCCTCCAGGTCTGGCGTAATCCACACGAGGTCCGATGACGCATCCAGCTCTGCTACATGAAGCTGACAGGAGCGGCCATAGAACACTGCCTCTCTATCAGCTCCACGCAGCAATTGAAGTGAGCCGCGCGATCAGCGGTGACGTCACTCAGCTATGGGCTGCCATTAACTCCTTATTACCCCGATTGCCAGCGCATCACGGCAATCAGGATGATGTGAAATTATATACAATTTGCCTTTTTTTCTTTGTTATTTTTTTGTGTTGTTCCAATACACACAAATTAAATAAACATGGTTATGACAAAATGTGTAAGGCCTAGGACACACGGCGAGTTAAAGGGTCCCAGTGGAATGCAATAAAAAAATCGCATTCCACTCGGACCCATGTTACTCTTTGGAGCCATTCCCATCTGTGATTATTTTTTCAGCCCTTATCGGGCCGAGAAAATGGTAGCAGCATGCTGCGGGTGGAATCTGATCCGTATTCACTCGCTCCCATACAAGTCTATGAGTGCAAGTGAAACATTGCAATACATTTGGATGACACCGGAGTGCAGTGCAATAATCGCATTGGCTGATAATGGAGGAGATAGGGAGATTAGTCCCTCCCTCTCCTCCACAGCTGTCATCCGATTGCAGGATCAGATCAATGTTGCATGACACTTGGTTCATGCTCAAAGCAGAGCAGGAGCCAGGGGTCATTAGCATAACGCATCCGATGTTCTCGTATCGGATACTAAATGCTTGTGTGGCCTTAGCCTAACTGCAATAATATTCAGGGATAAATACATAATTTTCTGGAATAATTTCAAGGGTGCCAACACTTTTGGCCATGACTGTATATTGCAATATTATGGCATTGCACTATATAGTATAAGCAAACAATTACAGCCTCCTGACCCCAAGGAAACAAATGTTTAAAAAAAATATGTAAAAATTACTAAATTACATCTATTTTCACCTTCAAAAATAAAGAAATAAAAAAATGTAAAAAAAATAAAACATATTTAGTATAACTGTGTCAGAAAAATTCCAATCTATCAAAATCTAAAATTCTAAAACACACATTAAACGCTGAGTAGTTGTTAGAAAATGGCAATACAAAAACAGTTACGGTAATTTTTTTTACAAATTTTAGAAAACATTTTCACTACTTAAATGATGAAAAAAAAACTAGACAAGTTTGTTATAGTTATAATCATACTGAAATGGAAAAATGGAAAATCGGGTCAACTGACCTGTCTATTATTATTGTATGAAAAGTCTAAAAGAGCATGTCTTATCAATGAACAGGATGTCAGACAACAGTCAAAATGATTGTCACATAATGTACTTTTACAGCCTCTCTAACTGGTCATAAAATAGTTAATATTTGGCAGTTAAACTTCTGTAACCCAACTATTAACCGGAATGAAGCATTTCGGTTTTCTGTTGTCAAGAGTCATCTGTTTAAATTAATTGAGGCATGAAAAAGATCCATATGAGCAATATGTTTGATCAGGGGCAGACACAGACTGCAGAGGGCCCCTGATCTTTTTGGGTCCCCCCCTTCATACCACAACAAAATGATGTAAGCATGTAAAGTACCTTGCAAAAGTATTCGGCTCCCTTGAATTTTTCAACCTTCTCCCACATTTCAGGCTTCAAACATAAAGATAAATTTTTAGGCTATGTGCCCACGCTGCGGAAAATGCGCAGATTTTGCCGCGGATTTCTCGCGGAAAAGCCGCAGATTTCCCGAAAATCTGCACCACAGCTACTCCCCAGCCATTTCTATGGCATTTTGGAAATGCTGTGTCCACGCTGCGGATTTTTCCGCAGCGGAAATCGTGCGGATTTTCGTCCGGAAAAATCTGCAACATGTCAAATATTGTTGCGGATTTTCATCCGGATTTTGGCTTTAAAATTGGGGAAAAAAAAAAAATCCGCTCCAAAATCCGCATCCAATTCGCGTCAATTCCGCGGTAAATCCGCACCTTTGTAAAGGTGCGGATTTTGCGGGAAAGCTGCGGATTTTGATGCAGAAAAATCCGCAGCTACATTCTCCCGTGGACACATAGCCTTAATGTTACGGTAAAGATTCAACAAGTGGGACACAATTGTGAAATTGAATTTATCGCTTATTTTAAACATTTTTAAAAAATAAATAACTGAAAAATGGGTCATGCAATATTGTTCATCTCCTTTAGGCTGCTTTCACACATCGTTTTTTTTGGCATCAGGCACAATTCTGCGAAAAGCGGATAAACCGGATCCAGCACCGGATCCGTTTTTTCCCTATAGTCTTGTATTAGCGCCGGATTGTGCAGCATGGTGTTACGTTTCATCCGGCGTGCGCCGGATCTGGCAAAAGTTGTTTGTGCGGCCACCGGACACGACACACCATGTATGCCTCTTTCACACATCACGTTTTGCCATCATGCGCAATCTGGCATGTTTTAAAAAAAAAAACGGATCTGGCTCCAGATTCCTTTTTCCCTCGTAGTGTTGTTTTTGAGCTGGATTGTGCCGCATGGCCTTACGTTTTGATCCAGCGTGCGATGGATCCGGCAAAATGTGTCTGTGCGGCCGCCGGAAGGAACGCAGCATGCAACATTTTTTGTGACTGGCAAAAAAAAGAATTGCGACGGATCCAGTTCTGTCCATTTTTTAACAATGGTAGCCTATGGGCGCCGGATCCGTCGCCATATATAACAAAAATGGAATCAGGCGACGGATCTGTTTTTTGTTTCTGGGTATGCCCAGAACATATGTAAATTCACTTCTGGAAAGAAAAAAAAAACAACTCTCTTGCTGGAAAGGTAAAAATGAGACCGATCCGGTTTTTTGCCTGATCCGTCACATCAGTTTTGTCACAATCTGCGACGGATCCGTCGCATCAGGCACATCCGGTTTGTGCCTGAAGAAAAAAAAATGTGAAAAAGTAAAATTTTTTGTTAAAAAAAATGACCGCCGACAGATCCGGCGCCCTCCGGCATGTTGTATAATGGAAGTCTATGGACACCGGATCCATTGTAATACAGCAAAAAACTAAATACAGCGACGGATTGTGTTTTATTAAACTGAGCATGCTCAGTATCACAATGGATCCGTCGAAAAACGGAAGAAATGGATGGAAAAAAACTAATGCAACGGATCAGTTTTTTCGACGGATCCGTTGCATCAGTTTTTTCGCCACATTGTGCCTGATGCCAAAAAAACTGATGTGTGAAAGCAGCCTTATTTTCACTGCAGCAAACTCACTCCAAAAGTTCATTGAGAATCTCTGAATGATCCAATGTTGTCCTAAATGACTGATGATGATACATATGACACCTGTGTGTAATAAAGTCTCCGTATAAATGCACCTGCTCTGTGATAGTCTCAATGTTCTGTTTAATGGGCAGATAGTATCATGTAGACCAAGGAACACAACAGATAGGTCCGTGATACTGTTGTGGAAAAGTTTAAAGCCGGATTTGGTTACAAAAAGATTTCCAAAACTTTAAACATCCCAAGAAGCACTGTGCAAGCAATCATATTCAAATGGAAGGAGTATCATACCACTGCAAATCAACCAAGACCCGGCCATCCATCCAAACTTTCATCTCAAACAAGGAAAAGACTGATCAGAGATGCAGCGCCTGGCCCATGATCACTCTGGATGAACTGCAGAGATCTACACCTGAAGTGGGAGAGTCTGTCCATAGGACAATGTGACGCCCCAGGGCTATGGGGTACTCGATCCTAGGTGTGTGTGACACTCAGGGGAGTCATGGTCACGGCCGATGCCCGGTTCCATGACCCTGGGGGTGGGTCCGAATAAAAAAAGGGGTTGAAATAAAAGAAAATAAAATCGTTTGTCGACTATGCCACTTGCGGCATGCGGCCAAGTTATTTGAAAGCCGCCATGCAGGGTTCTGCTGGGGCTGATGGAGCAGTGCAGCTTAGGTGTTTTGGGCCCTCCGCAAGCAGGGCTGGACCCCAGCAGTGGATGATGGGGATTGTAGTGGGGAACAGTCAGTGTGAGTGTACGGAGGCGAGAAGGAAACAGTCCACACCAGTATTGCAATTTTAACCTGCCTTGTCTTTTTACTTGGTTTCAGTGTTTGGACCCATTGGTGCCCTTGTTCTCTGTACCAGCTGTCGATGGGCTCCTGTGGCCTAGAGCTGCTTGGGAACCCCTCCGTTTCTGTATTGGTCCTATTGCAGGCAGTCTGGATTATTTAGGGGGTTAAATCCCCGGTCCCCTCTTTGCTGCTTGTGCTTCAGACTCTTTGGTTGGTGATGGACCCTGGAGATCTTCTCTCTTGGCAGATTTAACAGTTGACCATAAAGTGTCCCGCTGTCCTAGGGTCTGCACCCCACCTCCTGCTGAGTCTTGTGAACCTAGGTTCCAGACTTCCACAGGCGCCCGCGGTCCCTGGAGTTTTCCACGTCAACAGGTACCTCACGGTCCCTGGAGTCCTGGTTCTTTACTCCACAGTCTCTCACTCCTGCTACAGCACTCCGTTGTTACTTCAGGTCTTTTCTTTTCTTTCTGTACTTTCACTCCTCCAACTACTACTCTCAACTCCTCTCTCCTTCACTTCCTTTTCTCACTCCACTGACTCCTTGAACTCACTAACTTGACTAAACATTTCCTCCCGCCAACTTCCCAACTGACCACTGGCCCTGACACCCCCTTGCTGGGTTTCTCCCTACAGATTGGGTGGCGACTATCCAGTCAGAGCCCCTCCCTGTTACCTGTTACTAGGTAGTCTCCCAGGTTGGTGTTGGGGTATGTGTGTGGCCTGAAGGTGCTGGTGTGTTGACTGGCTCGGATATTTCGGGGTTTGGGTTTCCACTTACATTTTGTGGCACCTGGTGCCACAGGGGTGCTACAACAACAATCAGTCGTACACTGCACAAATCTGGCCTTTATGGAAGAGTGGCAAGAAGAAAGACATTTCTCAAAGATATCCATAAAAAGTGTTGTTTAAAGTTTTTCACAAGCCACCTGGGAGACACACCAAACATGTGGAAGAAGGTACTCTGGTCAGATGAAACCAAAATCAAACTATTTGGGCACAATGCCAAATGATATATTTGGCGTAAAAGCAACACAGCTCATCACCCTGAACACACCATCCCCACTGTCAAACATGGTGGTGGCAGCATCATGGTTTGGGCCTGCTTTTTTCAGCAGGGACAGGTAAGATGGTTAAAATTGATGGGAAGATGGATGGAGCCAAATACAGGACCATTCTTGAAGAAAACCTATTGGAGTCTGCAAAAGACCTGAGGTTGGGACAGAGATTTGTCTTCCAACAAGACAATGAATCCCAAACATAAACCAAAATCTACAATGGAATGGTTCACAAATAAAAGGTATCCAGGTGTTAGAATGGCCAAGTCAAAGTCCAGACCTGAATCCAATCGAGAATCTGTGGAAAGAGCTGAAAACTGCTGTTCACAAACGCTCTCCATCCAACCTCACTGAGCTCCAGCTGTTTGCAAAGGAAGAATGGGCAAGAATTTCAGTCTCTCGATGTGCAAAACTGATAGAGACATACCCCAAGCAACTTGTGCTGTAATCGCAGCAAAAGGTGGCGCTACAAAGTATTAACTTAAAGGGGCCGAATAATATTGTACGTCCCAATTTTCAGTTTATTATTTTTTTAAAAAAATTTAAAATAAGCAATAAATTTCGCTCAACTTCACAATTGTGTCCCACTTGTTGATTCTTCACCATAACATTTACATTTTTTATCTTTATGTTTGAAGCCTGAAATGTGGGAAAAGGTTGAAAAATTCAAGGGGGACGAATACTTTTGCAAGGCACTGTACATTGTACAGTTTATTCCTAGTTTAGGACACAACTACAAAATCTAAACAATAAATAAGTTCCATATTTGCCAACTGAATATAAACACAGACCAGTACTGCCGCCCTTCTATTTTGCTGCATCTTCAGCGCTGTCTCCAATGCTTCTATTCACATTGGCTAGAGATGGCACAACCTGGACACCCTGTGTGTTGCAGCTTGTCAGTGGTATACAGCTCATGTCTAAAACCAGTGATTGTCTGCAGCGGTCACATGGGGCACCTGGGCTGTGATATCTGCAGCAATTGTAAACAGAAGCATCAGGGAATGCAACACTAGAGCTGTCAGGTGCAAGAAAGATGAGGATTATAGTTTTTTAAAGGGATTATCCAGACAAAGGCCATTACCTGGAGGCCAGAGTCTGTAAAAATAACAAAATAAATTGTATTCAACTGCTGTCCCCCTCCTGGATCTAGCACAGACCGTCCTGTGCTCTGTGCCGGCATTATGTCACCGTTCTATGGGATACAGGAACGCTGCACCTTGTGATGCATGCAGTTCAAGTCACCTGACCGCTGCAGCCAAACACAAACTGCAGCGGTCCTGTGTCTGGTAGAACAGTGACATAATTAATGCTGCACAGACCACAGGACAATCGGCGCTGGATCCAGGAGGGTGACAGCAGGGGTGAATAATTATTTTGTTAGTTTTACAAAATGTAACCCCCATTAGATCCTTTTGCCAGACACTTTTTTACAGTGCATGTATTATTTCACACAACTCCTTTAAAGGGAACCTGACAGCTGATACCCATGAGCCGTGGGCAGCCTGTACCAGGCAGTGGCTGTATGATCACAGCCAGGTATGTACCAGGCAGTGGCTGTACTATCTCAGCCAGGTTGTGGGAGCCCGGCTTTATATGACGGGGAGCCCCTGACTGGCCAGCCTGGTTGTGGCTTGTTATGCCCTCTTTTCCCTGGTGCATTGTAAAGGGTTAATTCTCCATGGCTTGTTCCCTTCCCGGATCCGGATGTGAGGCAGTCCTCCTTCCCCCCTCCCCCTTGGGGGTATATATTCCTGTGACTGAAGTGCTTCCGGCCTCTTTGATCTGCGATCGAGAGCTGCACCCCCCATTGTGCTGAGCTGTTCTTTATCTGTGCTTTTCAGGATGGCGTCGCCCTTGGAAGCTGCTATCAGGGAGAGGGTAAGCAGGGAGGGAGCTGAATGGCTTGCAGCACTCCTGCCAGAGCCTGCTCCTGTCCCGGTGCCTCTGTTATTAGATAGAGCAGGCCAGAGATCTGGGCGTAAGCCACGCCCCCCAAAGCGTTTGAGCCCGCCTACCTTTCGGGCCCGAGGATCACGTTGCCCTGCCACTCGGCAACATGGGAGGATACCTTCCAGCATTCAGCAACCAGGGAAGGACCCGCCCCTTGTTGAGGAGGTTACACCTCCCGCTTTTGACCCACCCCCTAGCCATGCTGGGCAATGGGTGGGCGGGACAAGTTTGAATAACACTTCTGCTAAATGTTTGGCCACTTCACAGGGGGGGCGGAGTTACAGCTTCCAGCGTCCTCAGCCTCGTGCAGCAGAATCACAACATCAGCGTCTGCCCTGCTCTGCCCACGGCCATATTCACAGCCTGCTTTAATGGGGGGTACTCACAGTGCCAGCTCCTCATCTGTGGATGAAGCTGGGCATTGTGTGAGCACAGGCAGCCTCAGCTTCCGGTGGTTCAGTCTGGGGACAATCAGATGGTTGCTCCTGGGGCCTCTGGGAGTCAGCAATCATTAAGGTCCCCACAGTTTGCTCCCCTTCCTCCTTCTACAGACTTTCCCCTAGTGCATTCAGCTGTCCTGCAGCCCCTTCCCACTGTACAGCTGCTGATTGCTGGCAGTCAAACACCCTCCCCTCTGATTACATCGCCACAACCCCCCCTTTCCCAGTCACTGATAATGCACCAGGTGCCTGCTGGAGGAGTTAACCCCTCTCAAGCTGTTGACACTCTCCTGGCTTCTGCCATTGCCCCTTTGCAGCCGGGTGTTGTTTCTGCAGAATCTAGTGCTATTTCAACAGCTGCAGGTAACTCTTTGTTACTGGGTTTATCAAACCAGCAAGGGATGATGCCTACCGTTTCCACTGTTTCTGTTCAACCTGTTACAGCCTCCAACGTGGCCTCGCCAGGCCTGGGTCGTTCGAGGCGAGGCAGGAAAAGACATCACAGGTCGTCTTCCTCTTCGTATGACTCGGATAGAGGATCTTATAGCCGTCGTAGCCGGCATAGTCACCGCAGGAGACGGCGTTCCATTTCCTGCCAGAGTCGTCGGTCACGATACTCGAGATACCGTTCGTCTTCATCCTCGGGATCCCGTGGTCGGGCATCAAGACGGCATTCACCTTGTCGTTCTCGGGATGAACAGCCAGGCCAGGCTGCACAAGGAGGCCCTACGTCATCGGTGATCCCAGTGCCTGAGGCGCCGGTTGGTGAGTTTGATTATTCGGGTGCTTGGGGCGGGGTGGGGGACAAGTATGTTACAGTGGACACGTTGAGAAGCATTTTAAGTGGGGATAAGGTGGTTTTGAACCCTAAACTGTTGCCTCAAAGCGCGTCCCCTTCGCCCCTCCCGCCTGTTCGCGCAGATATTCATAGGGACGTTTTCTATTGTGGTGTTGCCCCTTTGGGTTCCCACCTGGATCAGGAGACCATAAATAAGATCTGGACCAATGATTATATAGATATTTGGTCCCTTTTGTCGCCAGAACAAAGCACGGTTGACCGTGAAAAGCGGCCTGTGGACAGGCCGTATGAGCGCCGTCCTAAGATTGCGAAGTCCATAAATAATTGGCTTCAAGCGTTTTTTGTCTTAGGCTGTGTCATGGGTAGAAAGCATCCTGAGCGGTGCTCGGAACTTTTTCTATACATGGACACAATTTATAATTCGCATAAGACGCATGGCGGTTCCGCTTGGTGGAGATATGATGAGGATTTCCGGCGTCCCTTGCTCTTAATCTGCAACTTGGTTGGGGTGTTAAAGCCACAGATTCATGGCTGCGCCTTATGATGTCCCAAAGGCCCATCCAGCCCTTTCATTCCGGGGCCCCGGGCCAGCAGCCTGGCTCGGGGCCAGTTTCGGCCCGCAGGCCTGGCACCTGCTGGCTGTTTAATGACGGCCACTGCAGGTACTTCGGATTATGTAAATACAAGCATGAATGCTCGGCATGTGGTGGCCCACATGCACTTGTCAAGTGCTCCCGCCCTGCTCAAAAAGCCACCTCCAGTAGGTCAACCCCACAACAAGAAATTAAGGACCCCGGTGAACGTCTCCGCGATGGAGCCGTGGCTAAGCAGGTACCACAATAAAGTGGCAGCTGCTCAGCTGCGGGTTGGTTTCACGTTCGGATTTTTCATACCTTTTCGGTATTCTGTGACCCCTTCGTTTTCCTCTAACCTTAAATCGGCCAGAGAGCTCCCAGATGTGTTGTCTAAAAAAATAGCGAAGGAGGTGTCCCTTGGTCGCATGGAAGGGCCTTTTGCTTCCCTCCATTTCTCCAACCTTAGGGTATCCCCTTTGGGTGTAGTCCCTAAGAAGGAGCCTGGAGAATACAGGTTGATTCACCACTTATCTCACCCCCGAGGCTCATCCGTAAATGACGGAATTAGTGAGGAAGAGTCTTCGGTGGTTTATGCCTCTTTTGATCATGCAGTTTTGATGGTCCAGGAAGCCGGGCGTGGTGCGCTAATGGCTAAATCAGACATCGAGTCCGCTTTTTCGCCTTTTGCCTGTACATCCGGATTGTCATCACCTATTGGGTTGTGTCGTCGATGGGGCTTATTATTATGATACTTGCCTGCCCATGGGGTGTGCAATTTCATGCAGGCATTTTGAGCTTTTCAGCAGCTTCCTGGAATGGGTCATTAAAGATGATTCAGGCTCTAAGTTGGTCACTCACTACTTGGATGACTTCTTGTTTGTCGGTCCAGCAGGTTCGGACACGTGCAGCAATGTTCTGATGAGGTTTAAGGAGTTAATGGGCGTTTTTGGTGTCCCATTATCTGAGGAAAAAACTGTGGGTCCTCTTACGTGCCTTTCATTTTTAGGCATTGAAATCGATACCATGGACATGGTTTTCCGTTTACCTGTTGAAAAAATTGATAAGCTTCTAGGTTTGATAGATGGTTTCCTTTCCCTTAAGAAAGTTACGTTGGCACAGATGCAATCCCTCCTGGGGTCTTTGGCTTTCGCGTGCCGCATTATGCCGATGGGCAGGATTTTTTCCAGGCGACTGGCCATGGCCATGCGAGGTGTTCAGCTTTCACACCATAGGATTCGAATAGGCCTCCCTTTAAGGGCGGACTTACAAGTGTGGAGGAGTTTTTTGTTGCAATATAATGGTCACACTTGCTTCCAAGGCGAGGAGCGGTCGTGTCAGGACCTCCCCCTGTTTGCTGACGCGGCCGGGTCGGTTGGTTTTGGAGTTATTTTTCACGACCAGTGGTGTGCTGAGCGTTGGCCATCCAGATGGATTGAATGTGAATGGACAAAAAACCTCACGCTGCTCGAGCTCTTTCCATTGGTGGTGGCGGTTGTTATTTGGGGTGAGGAATTGGCCAATTCTCGAGTTTGTTTCTGGTCCGACAATGAAAGTGTTGTCCACGCTGTGAATCATTTGTTGTCTTCTTCACTTCCGGTTGTGAAGCTGATTCGTTTCTTGGTGTTGAGATGCTTATCCCTTAATATTTGGTTTCGTGCTCGGCACGTGCCGGGTATAAAGAATTCTATGGCTGATGCGCTTTCACGTTTTGATTTCCAGAAATTCCGGGAGCTTGCTCCATTGGTCAGTCAGCAAGGAGCAACGTGCCCGGACTACCTCTGGGAGGTGCCGGAGGCCCCCTGATGCCGCTGGTTCGTGCCTCCATAGCTTCATCAACATGGACGGCGTACGGTAAGGCTTGGCAAGAGTGGTGTGTTAGTGCAGGTAATCTGCCAGTTGCTTCATCTAGCTCGGCCAGGATTGAGGCCTTAGAGCGTTACTTGCAGCAGCTCCATGCCGCTGGTTCGTCAGCGGCTTTGGCTAAGAATAGGCTGTCAGGTTTGGCCTTTCATTTTAAACTTCGCGGATGGGAAGATGGCACAAAATGTTTTATTTTGTGCCAGGCTTTAAAGGGTTGGGAAAGATTAAGGGAGCAGAAGTTGCTTAGGCGTCCAATTTCTTTTTCGCTTTTGCAGCGTCTTATAGTAAATACTAATTCGGTTTGTAGTTCACCTTTTGAAGCGATTTTATTTGCTGCTGCGTTCGGGATTGCATTTTTCGGGGCCCTGCGGGTTAGTGAGCTGGCGGCCCCTTCGGCGCGGGTTCCGTGGGGACTGCAAGATAACGATGTTGCTTTTTGTAACGGCGGTATACGCATTCGTATTCGGCGTTCGAAGACGGACCCGACGGGTAGTGGGTTGTGGTTCCCCCTGTTTTCTATTACTGGTCCTATTTGCCCTATCAAATTAGTTTCTGATTATTTGGCTGTTCGCCCTGAAAGTCCTTAGTTTTTTGCGCATGCTGACGGGTCCCCGTTGACTAGATTCCAGTTTTTGGCGGTTTTGCGACGGATTTTGATTTTCTTGGGTCTCCCTCCGGGTGAGTTTGGTACCCATTTGTTTAGAATTGGGGCTTCTACAGAAGCTGCACGCGCAGGTTTAATGAATGAGGACATTAGGAGGGTTGGCAGATGGCGCTCGGGGTGTTTCTTTCGTTATATCAGGCCTGAACTGCTTACGCTTTGATAACCGTTATTTGCATCTGACTTTAGTATTTTCTCATTTCAGGTTGTTCCAGGCCAAGTGTTTGGGTCCTGGGACACTCTTATGTTTATTGGGCTGGGCAGAGGGCCGAGGTACGTCCTGGTGGTAAATCACTTGGTTTTGTTGATGCGGAAGTGAATTGGAGAGGCATCCGGGGGCTTACGTGGTCACAAGTGCTTCCGGAAGTTGTGAATATATCCAGAACGGCTATCGGACCAGTCGTCTTGGTTTTGCATGCGGGGGGCAACGATTTGTCCTCAATACAGATGACGGAGCTTCTTACGCTTATGCGAGCGGATATTGATAAGTTCCCCGCGTTTTTCTCACAAGTACTTATTGTATGGTCGGAGATAGTACCCAGGGTGGTGTGGCGCGGAGCGCGGGATTGGGCAGGTATGGAAAGAACCCGCAGGACCATAAACCATTGTATTTCATGGTTTGTGCATTTTAAGGGCGGGGTTATTGTGCGGCACCGCCAATTAGAGGGGACTAATGCCAGGCTGATGCGTCCAGATGGGGTCCACCTGAATGATATTGGGTTGGACATCTTTCTGTCTGGGCTGCAGGACGGAATTGAGGAGGCGTTGTTTGTGCTGGGTGGGGGGTCGTAGCTCCGCCGTGTCGGCGCTACTCCGTGGCGGAAGATCGGCTATGGGTAACATGTGTCGGGAGTCCGGCGGCATAACCCCAACACTTCCGGTGGTCAAGATCAGGAGCTGCGACCTTACCCTTCCAAAATGGTGGTCTTAAAAGATGAGAGTGGTTGTAAGTTTTGTTTACTCTCCAATAAAGTTATTTAAATTTCTAATGTGGTCTTTTCTTTGCGTCGGGGAAAAAGGGGCCTTTGTTTAATGTGTGGGCAGTCTGTGGGAGCCCGGCTTTATATGACGGGGAGCCCCTGACTGGCCAGCCTGGTTGTGGCTTGTTATGCCCTCTTTTCCCTGGTGCATTGTAAAGGGTTAATTCTCCATGGCTTGTTCCCTTCCCGGATCCGGATGTGAGGCAGTCCTCCTTCCCCCCTCCCCCTTGGGGGTATATATTCCTGTGACTGAAGTGCTTCCGGCCTCTTTGATCTGCGATCGAGAGCTGCCCACCCTCCCTCCCTTTTTATGTTCCTGTTTGTTGTTGGGATTAATGATGTTGTAAGTTGCAGTGGATGGAGGAAGATCGGCTATGGGTAACATGTGTCGGGAGTCCGGCGGCATAACCCCAACACTTCCGGTGGTCAATGTCAGGAGCTGCGACCTTACCCTTCCAAAATGGTGGTCTTAAAAGATGAGAGTGGTAAGTTTCAAGGTCAGGTCAATGTCAGGAGCTGCGACCTTACCCTTCCAAAATGGTGGTCTTAAAAGATGAGAGTGGTTGTAAGTTTTGTTTACTCTCCAATAAAGTTATTTAAATTTCTAATGTGGTCTTTTCTTTGCGTCGGGGAAAAAGGGGCCTTTGTTTAATGTGTGGGCAGTCATGTCTGACCCTAAAACGCTGCAGAGATTCCGAGAAAGACATTAATAGATGTCAGGGAATGAGCTGCATGAAATACTAGTCGTACAGATGTGATGTCTGATTCAGGCTGCTGGATCAATGGGTGACACTTATCTGCTGTCAGGTTCCTTGTAAGCAGCGCTCTATACCACAGGAGGGTACAGAAGAGAAACAGAGGAAATACAACAAAAAACAGCGGCACCAAGTCTTCATCAAAGAAGGTCTCACTAATTTGTTTACTGATGGAATATGTGTATATGCATGTAGTGTCATAATATACTTGTAAGGGGTGGGCAGACCCCTTACAATGTGGTACTGTTATCCCGAAATGTTGATGTGATTTAATAAAAATGTTTTTATGTTATTACACTGTTTTAGTGGGATCCCCTAGTGGCCGGGTGGGACGGCTGTCTCCACAGAAACAGGGCAGAGGAAAGGAGGAGCCGGCAGCAGAAAGGGGAGGGAGAAGAGTTGTTAAGGAAAAAAACTAGAACTAGCAGGCAGTTGAGTCTGGGACGGGAGAGAAGAAGCAGAGAAGGGGCAGAGTGTGGGAGCTGGGTGAATAGGAAAGCCGGAGAGAAAAGGAGAAGGCGGAACCTCAAGTGTGAAGCAGTACTGGTGTGGGTCCGGTCTGTGGGTAGCCGTAGTGGGAGCCAGGTGAAGAGGATTAGCCGGGCACATCCCCACTGGAGGAGACGTCAGGAGCAGGTTTTTCCCCTCAGCCAAAAAGTGTGAAGTCACCTGAATTGTTGTGCCTCTGTGACGAAAAGCGCGTAATAAAAATGCCTGCTGGTTCAATTGATCCATGTCTGCAGAGTCTCTGTACAACTGACGACGGCGTCTGCACCACCACACTCTGCCCCACCAAGTCATCTCCTGTCCCCAAAGTGACGGCGGCACCAGGGGTAAGCCTAGCAGAAGGGGCCACGACTACAATCCCGAGGCACCCCTGGCACCCCGTTACATGTGGCGTAGTCGGCAGGATCAGGATTATATGCAAGGGGTCCCGATTCGAGAAGATGGAGACCAAGTGGTGCCTAGGGCACAGGATCCGGATTATTGGAAAAGGGTCCCGATCCCATGGTGGGAAGAAGAAGTGGTGCCTAAGGCGTTGGACCGGGCACAAGATGGCGGCAAGATGGCCGCCGTCTTCATGGACACAGTGAGCGCGCGAAGAATTGGCGCCAAAAGAAGAGCCTGGGGCTGGCCGGTGAAGAAAAAGAAGTGCGGAGTGCGCCGCTCAAAGAGGGGAGGTGCTGGCCCCAGGATGCTGAAGAAGACATGTGAAGTGGGCGGTGTTCCAGGAAAAAAGAAGAAGCCCTTGGCCGGGTCGACGTGATGTGCGAGACTGGGGGTGGAGTCTACCCAAGAGCGGGAAAAGAAGGCCCGCCTCCACCTTCCCCAGCATCTCCACTGTCCCCGACGCCATTACCAGAAGCAACTACTCAGAACGTGACGTCGAGCAAGATGGAGAACTCAGAAAGACAACAAGCTGCGGTGGCTGCGTTGGTCGCGACTAGTCTGGGCAGAGGACCCCCAAAGCAGACTGCGGCTGCGGAAGGACTCACCCCTAACTTACCGGCTGTGCCCGGAGGACCGGAGCGGCCCACGAAGGTTACCTGGGTTACCACCTGGGACGCCGCGACCGGAGAGACCACGACCGAGGTCTGAGCGACTTACACCGCACAGCTGCCGTCGGGAAACAGACTCCTGGGAACTCCATACCCGTGCCCGGAGATACCCCTGTCAGTCGCGGTGGGATCTTCAACCCACGCCACAGTTCCGGCCCCGGAAGAACCACACGCCCGGGAGCTAGAAAAGGACGAGTGGGGTTTCTTCTGGATACAGTGAAGCCGTCGTCCCAGACTCAGCGGAAGTCCCCATCACCAGAACCTGACCCGGTACAGGAGAGACTACTGGCTGAGACCGTGGCCCGTGAAATGATGGCCGGTCCCCGGAGTGAGGAATTCGAACGCCAGTGTACCGTCAGGACTGTGGTGAAGTTTAACCAGAAAGAAGGCTACGGTTTCATCGAGGATGAAGAGACCGGCGATCACTACTTTTACAACCGGGTGAACCTGAACACCGAGGGCCTACCACAACGCCTCCACACTTTATACCCGGGAGAGAAGGTGCGGTTCATGAGAGAGGTGGGATGCCGAGGCCTCTTTGCGGTAGGAGTGACCCGGATGCCCACTACCCAAGAGGCTGCCCAATGGCAGCAAGAAATCGAGTGGGAAGAATGCCAATACCGGCGACGTACACAGCAAAGACCGGTACTAGCTGAGATTTCCCGCTCGAGAAGCACACTGGCAGTAGCACCTGAAATCATGACCGGACCGAGCGCTGACCCAGAGAAGGGGACCCCGGCGGTGCTGGCTATACAACAGAACCTGGTTACTCACCCGGTAATCGTCATGGGCAGCCCCCAGCCGTCCCGTGCAGCGACCCCGTCGCCCCCGTCGGGGGTTGAGGAGACAAGACCGGAGACTGAGACACTGGAGCCAACCGTCAATTATGAGCCCTTCCAGAGGCTGCGCCGGTTGCCTGGTCAGTCCTTGTCTGACTACGTGAAGGCTCAACGGGCTGAATGGCAACGGGCTTATCACCCTGAGTGAACTGTCATGACCGGAAGCTAATGGACCTGTTTGTTTGGAGACCGGCATTGTTCAAGAGCCGAAAAAGTTTTACCGTTTACAACCTGTTCAAGCTGCTGAGCCCAGAAGGAGCCTAACGCTGGACTGAGCCAGGGGCTCCCTCCGTGTTGTTGGAAAAGACTCTGTGGTTTAGTGTTCCTGCCTACTAAGACCGGGAGTGCTGCAAAAGCCTCCGGGCAGAAGCCCTGCAAAGACCGGGAGTGCTTACTGAAGGCCTCCGGGCACCGTCATCTACTAAGACCGGGAGCTCCCAGGAGGGACTCCGGGCGCCGGACTGGTACGCCCCTTGCGTGTGCCCTAAGGTGGACATGTTTCTAGTTTTATTACATGAATGTGTTTTTAGATTTGTGCCTTGCCGGGAGGCTTAGGCTTAAAGAGGGGAGGTATGTAAGGGGTGGGCAGACCCCTTACAATGTGGTACTGTTATCCCGGAATGTTGATGTGATTTAATAAAAATGTTTTTATGTTATTACACTGTTTTAGTGGGATCCCCTAGTGGCCGGGTGGGACGGCTGTCTCCACAGAAACAGGGCAGAGGAAAGGAGGAGCCGGCAGCAGAAAGGGGAGGGAGGAGAGTTGTTAAGGAAAAAAACTAGAACTAGCAGGCAGTTGAGTCCGGGACGGGAGAGAAGAAGCAGAGAAGGGGCAGAGTGTGGGAGCTGGGTGAATAGGAAAGCCGGAGAGAAAAGGAGAAGGCGGAACCTCAAGTGTGAAGCAGTACTGGTGTGGGTCCGGTCTGTGGGTAGCCGTAGTGGCAGCCAGGTGAAGAGGATTAGCCGGGCACATCCCCACTGGAGGAGACGTCAGGAGCAGGTTTTTTCCCCTCAGCCAAAAAGTGTGAAGTCACCTGAATTGTTGTGCCTCTGTGAAGAAAAGCGCGTAATAAAAATGCCTGCTGGTTCAATTGATCCATGTCTGCAGAGTCTCTGTACAACTGACGACGGCGTCTGAACCACCACACTCTGCCCCACCAAGTCATGTCCTGTCCCCAAAGTGACGGCGGCACCAGGGGTAAGCCTAGCAGAAGGGGCCACGACTACAATCCCCGAGGCACCCCTGGCACCCCGTTACATACTCACCTACTACTGCTCTCTCTGGTGACCAGCGCTGTTCTGCTCCGCTTCTCACTGATGTCACCACTCTCCAGTATCTCCAGTGTCCAGCCCTGTTCTGCTACTCTTCTCACTGATGTCACACCACTCTCTCTGGTGACCAGTGCTGTTCTTCTCTTCTTCTCACTGATGTCACACCACTCTCTCTGGTGACCAGTGCTGTTCTTCTCTTCTCACTGATGTCACCACTCTCCAGTATCTCCAGTGTCCAGCCCTGTTCTGCTACTCTTCTCATTGATGTCACACCACTCTCTCTGGTGACCAGTGCTGTTCTTCTCTTCTCACTGATGTCACCACTCTCCAGTATCTCCAGTGTCCAGCCCTGTTCTGCTACTCTTCTCACTGATGTCACACCACTCTCTCTGGTGACCAGTGCTGTTCTTCTCTTCTTCTCACTGATGTCACACCACTCTCTCTGGTGACCAGTGCTGTTCTCTTCTTCTCACTGATGTCACGCTACTCTCTCTGCTGACTAGCGCTGTTCTGCTCTTCTTCTCACTGATGTCACGCTACTCTCTCTGCTGACTAGCGCTGTTCTGCTCTTCTTCTCACTGATGTCACGCTACTCTCTCTGGTGTTCAGCGCTGTTCTGCTCTTCTCAGTGATGTCACTGCTCTCCAGTACCTAGCGCTGTTCTGCTCCTCTTCTAAGTGACGTCCCCGCTCTCAAGCATCTCCAGGTCACATTGCTCTGCAGGACCTGAAAATGACTTAGGCTATGTCCGCACATTGCTTTTTACCTGCTTTTTTGCTGCTTTTTCAACTGCAGCGTTTAATGCCAAAATGGATGTGTTCTGCTTTTCAAGCAAAGTCTATGGGAATTTGGGTTTCTTGTGCGCACTATGCAGTTGAAACTGCAGCCTTTTTGTTGCAGAACTTTGGTCAAAAACTCAGCTTTGCAGTGCAAAACCCAAATGGCAAAAACAACTGACATGTCAATTGTTTTTGCCATTTGGGTTTTGCACTGCAGAGCTGAGTTTTTGACCAAAGTTCTGCAACAAAAAGGCTGCAGTTTGAACTGCATAGTGCGGACAAGAAACCCAAATTCCCATAGACTTTGCTTGAAAAGCAGAACACATCCATTTTGGCATTAAACGCTGCAGTTGAAAATGCAGCAAAAAAGCAGGTAAAAAGCAACGTGCGGACATAGCCTTACAGTGTAAGTCTATGGTGCCTCAGAAAGGCTTTAATTGTAAAAGACTTCTGGCTCAGAATGTAGTGTGACTTGAGATACCAGAGAGTGGTGACTGCACTCAGGAAAGCAGTGGTGGTAGGTGAGTATATAAATACACTCACACTGCATTACTTGCACAGATACAATCTATCAGTAAAAAAGTGAGTAGGAGGCTTCTTTATATGAATGTATTCACCTATATGCTCACATCCGACTTCACCACATGACCTTGTTCACACTTATAATGGAGCTGAAATAATATGAGCATATAGGTGAATACAAGGATGTATACAAATAAATACACGGGCAACATGTACACATATGTGCAGAAATACATAGACATGACACATATACAAACATATTAGACATATAGATGAATGGATAGATAGATAGATAGATAGATAGATAGATAGATAGATAGATAATAGATAAATGGATAGATAATGGAAAGATAGATAGATACAGGGCCGGACTGGGACTAAAATTCAGCCCTGGCATTTGGGGGTACACAGGCCCACTTTTCGCGTCGTGAATGTGTTATATCTTTGTGCACTTGTAGATGTGAGTACTGTATGGCACTATGTGACACTATATGGCACTATGTGAGTACTGTATGGCACTATGTGACACTATATGGCACTATGTGAGTACTGTATGGCATTATGTGAACACTGTATGGCACTATGTGAGTACTGTATGGCATTATGTGAGTACTGTATGGTATTATGTGAGTACTGTATGGCACTATGTGGGTACTGTATGGCATTATGTGAGTACTGTATGGTATTATGTGAGTACTGTATGGCACTATGTGGGTACTGTATGGCATTATGTGACACTGTATGGCACTATGTGAGCACTATATGGCATTATGTGACACTGTATGGCACTATGTGAGTACTGTATGGAATTATGTGACACTGTAAGGCACTATGTGAGTACTGTATGGCATTATGTGAGTACTGTATGGCATTATGTGAGTACTGTATGGCATTAAGCGAGCACTGTATGGCATTATGTGAGTACTGTATGGCACTATGTGAGTACTGTATGGCATTATGTGAGTACTGTATGGCATTTTGTGTCACTGTATGGCACTATGTGAGTACTGTATGGCATGTGACAATGTATGGCATTATGTGACACTGTATGGCACTATGTGAGTACTGTATGGCATTATGTGACACTGTATGGCCCTATGTGAGTACTGTATGGCATTATGTGAGTACTGTATGGCATTATGTGAGTACGGTATGGTATTATGTGAGTACTGTATGGCACTATGTGGGTACTGTATGGCATTATGTGACACTGTATGGCACTATGTGAGCACTGTATGGCATTATGTGACACTGTATGGCACTATGTGAGTACTGTATGGAATTATGTGACACTGTAAGGCACTATGTGAGTACTGTATGGCATTATGTGAGTACTGTATGGCACTATGTGAGTACTGTATGGCATTATGTGAGTACTGTATGGCATTATGTGAGTACTGTATGGCATTAAGTGAGCACTGTATGGCATTATGTGAGTACTGTATGGCACTATGTGAGTACTGCTGTATGGCACTATGTGAGTACTGTATGGCACTATGTGAGTACTGTATGGCATTTTGTGACACTGTATGGTACCATGTGAGTACTGTATGGCATGTGACAATGTATGGCATTATGTGACACTATATGGCACTATGTGAGTACTGTATGGCATTTTGTGACACTGTATGGCACCATGTGAGTGCTGTATGGCATGTGACACTGTATGGCATTATGTGACACTGTATGGCACTATGTGAGTACTGTATGGCATTATGTGACACTGTATGGCCCTATGTGAGTACTGTATGGCATTATGTGACACTGTATGACACTATGTGAGTACTGTATGGCACTATGTGACACTGTATGGCATTATGTGACACTATGGCATTATGTGAGTACTGTATGGCATGTGACACTGTATGGCATTATGTGACACTGTAGCATGACAAAATAAAATGGGAATGACCAGAGCTGCAGTGTAAAGCATGACAAAAGGAAATGTGAATGAAGAGAGCTGCACTGTAAAGCATAGGAAAGAAAACGTGAATGAACAGTGCTGCAGTGTAAAGCATGACAAAAGGAAATGTGAATGAACAGTGCTGCAGTGTAAAGCATAACAAAAGGAAATGTGAATGAGCAGAGCTGCAGTGTAAAGCATGACAAAACGAAATGTGAATGAGCAGTGCTGCAGTGTAAAGCATGGGAAAGAAAATGTGAATGAGCAGAGCTGCAGTGTAAAACATGACAAAAGTAAATGTGAATGAGCAGAGCGTCGTGGGACCTAGTGGATTACGCCAGACCTGGAGGGATGTTTTGGGATTAATAAAGTGGTGAAAGAGGGTCTTTTGTCTTTTATTGCAAATAAATGATTTTTTTGGGTGTATGTGTTTATTTTCTTTAACTTACAGGTTAATCATGGGGGTGTCTCAGACGCCAACCATGATTAACCTAGGACTTAACAGCAGCTATGGGCTGCCATTAACTCCTTATTACCCTGATTGCCACCGCACCAGGGCAATTTGGAATGAGCCGGGTAGAGTCCCGGGAATGTCGCATCTAATGGATGCGGCAATTCCAGGCGGCTGCTGGCTGATATATGCAGGATGGAGGGCTCTCCATAACGTGGGGATCCCCATCCTGAGAATACCAGCCTTCAGCCGTGTGGCTTTATCTTGGCTGGTATTACAATTGAGGGCGACCGCACACCGTTTTTTTTAATTATTTATTTATTTTACTGCACTACATAGACCCTCCCACCGGTGTCTGTGATTGGTTGCAGTGAGACAGCTGTCACTCAGTGTGGGGGCTCGTCTAAATGCAACCAATCATAGGCGCCTGTGGGCGGGGGAAGCAGGGAATACGAGACTGAATAAAGAGCGGCCGGCATTTTCAGAAGCAGGAGAAGCTGCGACAGTGTGACAAATGTGCAGCGCCACGCCCGTGATCGGTGAGTATGAGAGGGGGGGATGGAGAGACTGACAGACAGACAGAGAGCTCTATAGCCGCACACAGTACAGTGTACAATCTACACCGCCAGCTCCCGACACCAATGATTGTGTGTTCACAAAATGGCCGCTGGCTTATATAGCCCCTATGATGCTGCGCGGCAAAGCCAATCACAGTAACACCACAACAAAGATGGCTGCGGCGTTACTGTGAGGGCAAGCAATGTCAGATGTGTTCATTGGCTGGAAAAAGGCGCTAGGCAGTGAGTAATGAAAATGGAAGTATCGGAGCGCATGTCAAATTAGCCGTCGGCTATCGTATGCCTCGGATACCCTATTAGCCGTTGGATAGCGAATAGTGTCGGATACATCTGCTCATCCCCAGTGATAACGTATTGCACCAGGGCTCGGCGGTGCTGCCACAGTCGCTGCAACATGAGCATAGTCGAATTCCAGCATGTCGGTACATCGCATTTCAGCCGGTGAACCGGCAGGCCTAAAGACTTCTGGAGCGATGCAAGTCGTTCAGCTGCGGGGTGTGAACAGCGGAAGTGAGCACATAGCAACCGTGCCCTCTGCAGAAGCCCATGTAGGCCGGGATAGTAGGTTAAAAATTGCTGGACAACCAGATTCAACACGTGAACCATACAAGGCACGTGTGTCACATTGCCCCGGCGAAGGGCCGCACCCAGCTTTGCAGCATTGTCGCACACGGCCTTCCCTGGCTGCAGGTTGAGTGGAGACAACCATTGATGAAACTCGGTCTCCAGAGCTGACCACAACTCCTCAGCTGTGTGACTCACATTTCCAGACATTTCAAAGTAAAGACCGCCTGATGCCGTTGAGCTCTGCTGCCAGCATAGTAAGGAGGTGTGTGGGATTCCTTGTGCGCAGTTACAACGCGGGTGGCCTTACCAGACAGGCTTTGGGCAGAGGTGGAGGACCGAGACGAGGTTGAGGAGGCAGAAGCAGTGGAGGAACTTCTACATACAGAGGATTTGCATACAAATCAGAGTGAAGAGGAGGTTAATGCCGCGCATCAGCCAAAATGAAGATGTAGCACGTTGATGTTATAACATCAACGTGCTACATCTTCATTTTGGCTGATGCGCGGCATTAACCCCCTCTTCACTCTGATTTGTATGCACATCCACGTGGGGCTGCAGCACACGCCATCATCCTATGCTCTATCAGTGGTTGTGACTATCACAACCTTTTCAGGTGAGTGTATTTTTCCTGATCTACCTCACTGATCTGTTGGTATTACACTATCAGCGCTCCTTATTTTTCAGCTTATACATACAGAGGATTGACGCACAACTCGTGGGGACGGCAAGACTTGTACAGCAGACCCTTCTCCATCTCTCACCATAGTTACCCAGTGCCCAGTCAGCGACATGTAACGCCCCTGTCCATGCTTACTGGTCCAAGTATCTGTGGTGAAATGCACCATGTCACAAACAGAGTTTCTCAAGGAAGCGGTGATGTTGTGTGCGACATGCTGGTGTAGCGCAGGCACACCTTTCTTGGAGAAGTAGTGGCAACTGGGCATCTGGTACTGGGGCACTGCAACGGACATAAGTTCTCGAAAATCCTCTGTGTCCACCAGGCGGAAAGGCAGCATTTCTAAAGCCAACAGCTTGCAGATGCTGAAAGTCAACCTCTTAGCTTTGTCATGGCTAGGAGGAAATGGTCTTTTACTTGTCCACATCTGAGGGACCGAGGGCTAGCTGCTGTGCTGAGACAGCGTTGAGTAGGGTGTCCCTGGCAAACTGCTGGTCTGTGAGGAAGGTGCAGGCGCAGACATAATGTTGCCTTCATCCAAAGGTGGTGTTCTCGATGTCTGAGAGAGCTCAACACCAGCAGCTGTTTCCACTTCCAAAACAACTGACAACCTGCCAATCACACTGCCTGTTGCGGGTAAAGAGTTGGAAGGTCTGCGTCCAAAGCATGTGTGACTGCTGTCCCCACAGTCACAGAGGATGAAGAGCACGTGGATACACTTGATGGGGCAGACGGTGGTTGGCCCGCCCCGCTAGGCCGCATTGTAGCACAATGAGCTTCCCACTGCAACTTATGCTTCATATCCATGTGACGGTTCATGAATGAAGTACTTAACGTAGTGAGTTTTTGGCCTCTACTTAGAGATTGGAGACAAATCTTACAGATGACATGAGTTGGCTGATCCTTTGCGATGTCAAAAAACGCCCAGGCTGGGCAAGGCTTAGAGCCCATGCAACCTGCAAAGCCACCCCGACTTCTGCTCAGAGGCAGAGTTGTGGCTGAGGATGCAGTTGTTGACGTGCTTCTGTGGCGCCCCTGACCTGGTCAGGCACCACTGAGTACTGCACCCATGCTGGGGACAGTACAATACAGGTAATCCAGAAGGCTGACCGGGGTGTGGAACACAGGCGCATAGTAATCAGCTCTCACACATGTACCCATGAGAGGACCCCTGGGGATCCCAGGAGGGGGAAAAGCCTTGACCTTCACTGGAATAGTGGAGGGGGCCAAAAGCCTCCATCTCCTCTCAAGGGGTGTGGTAAGAGAGTCTGGTTGCTAGGTGGCGTAGGCAAGAACAGGAGAGGAGGGGCAGTGAGTCAGTTAGAGCAGAACTCCATAGGGCTCAGTGAGGAGCAGACCTGTGGGGCTGTTGCTGTCTAACAGCGCCCGCGCAGTGGCTACTGACGGGGGAGAACGGTCAACTAGGAGTGCTACCTGAAAGCCAGCTTCAGCTAGAGAGAAAGCACGGAGTGGGAAGTAAGGAGACTGCTAGAGAGCACCAGGCCCAACCGGGCGGCAGATCCCGAAGCGAAGATAGATCCAGCTTTCTTCTGCTAAACCTGCCGGTGTGGGGCTCTCAAAGCCCACACCACAACACCACAAAAGCCGCAGCCACGTAACCGCAGTGAGGGCCCATAGGTCACAGGAGGCAAGCAGCTGGAGTGGCCTGGTCCGGGGAACAAGCACACGGCAAACGAAGGGGAGTGAGGCTTCAGCAACTTCCCTGGGTGACCCCCATAGGGACTCAAAGTCGGGGTCACCCCAAACCACCAAGGGCTAAGGAAGGCGAGTTAGTAGTCACCCTCACAAGTCAGCCTGAAGGACACCTGGTTCCCACTTGGTTCATCCCAGCTACGCCCGGGTCACTCACCCTGCCATCAACTGTGAGTAAAAACCCTGAAAGACATCCTGCCTGTGTGGAGTTATTCTGCGCCTTGTGGTACTACGCACCTACACCGGGCCCTGGGGCTTGCCTCACTCTCAGGAGGCTATTCCAACTAACTGCACACACCATCAGCCCCAGGCGACCCTCAACCTGCAGTGGCGGTCCCTACTGGCCGCAATACTGAGAGTGGCGTCACGACAAGAAGAAGATCTCCTACCTGTGACCAGATCCAGCTACGTGGAGTCCCTGAAGGTAATGCACCGACACAACACCTGTGGGGCTTCACATCTGGCGTCACGAACAGGATAAGGACTAGACCTGTTCAGACAGGTGACCATGTGCCTGGGCGGTCCACTTGAAAAATTGGAAGCGCCGCCATATTGCCACCATGAAAAGCGCGCTGAAAAACAACAGCAGCCCGCGCTGGAAGAAGTTACCGCCCACGAAGAGGTGCGGCTACCCAGAGATCCCCTGCAGAGTTCTGACCTTGCCAGCTATGAGAGTGGAAGCGTCCAGAGTCGGCGGGAAGGAAAGAGAGCCACAAGCCTGCTGCTGGGAGAGGAGCTGCTGAAAGAGGCAGAGCAGAAACTGAACAGCTTGCTATCAGAGGCAACGGCGAGTCCACAGCTGGAGAGTCGTGCAGAAGAGGGCGCAGAAGAAATGGCGTCTGACCGCAGAAATCCAGAACCGGGCTCCGCTGCCTGGTGGTATCGGGAGCTGGCCCAGTTCTGCGACCGACTGGAGAACCGGGTTGTGGAGCAGATCCGGGAAGAACGAATGGAAATGCTGGAGATGACCGCGGCGGTTCGGGCCTATGAAAGGAGAGCCGCGCGCCGAGTGCCAGACAGGACGGCGATGACGCAGACCCCGATGCTGCCACCGGTGGGTGAGTCGAGTGATGCCCCGGCCAGCGCAAGTGCCCCGACCCCTGCTGCCACGCCCGCGGTCCCCGAAGAGGCGTCCGGTGCGGCGACGCTGAAGCAGGCCGCAGCCACGCCAGGTGCGGCCTTCCAAGCCCCAGCGGCCACAGCGGTGCCCTGCTCGGCCTGCCAAGACCCGGTCCCTGCAGCAACGCCCAGTCCGGCCCGCAAAGAACCGGCTGCCACCGCGACCCTCATCCGCGTCGCAGGCGTAACGCGGACCCAGGCCGCCGCCCTGCTAGGCCCGGCCCGCCGAGACCCCACCGCCGCAGCAACGCTCGTCCGCGCCGCAAGTGAGGTGCTGAACCAGGCCGCAGCCACGCCAGGCGCGGCCCGCCAAGCCCAGACTGCTGCAGCGACGTCCAGCCCAGCCTGCACAGAGCCCCCTGCAACAGCGACGCTGATCCAGGCCGCCGCCATGCCGGGCGCGGCCCGCCAAGACAAGGCTGACGTACCATTTACCCCGGCCCGCAAGGCCAGAGCAGACAAGGCTCCCCAGGTTCAGGAAGTCCCTGCTAGGCAATCCCTGGTAGGTGAGGACTCCGCATACTGGCAGCTAAAAGCCGACCTGGAAGCTAAGTTCCCACAAGAGATGGTGGATCGGTATCTGCTCCCTCCGCATACCCCCAAGGAGATTCAGGCAACCCCTGCAGCCGCGCCAGAGAGTCCACCGCCCAGACCAGCTGAAGAAAGCCCATCCCCAGCACTGCCACCAAAGGAGTGCCAAGAAGAACTAAGGGGGAGAGGAGGCCAGGAAGCTGAGGAGCTGACTCCAGAGCCATACCCAGAGCCGGAGATGTTACCCTATTCCCGTTGGGATGAGGAGGACTTGACACCGTCCGCTGACGAAGATCTGCCTAAAAGTCTCACCTGGGAGTTTGCAAGCTGTACCACGCAGAGTTCAGGCCGCAAGACAAGGCGTCGCAACAGTACAACGCTGTCCCCTGCATCACAGTCTCCAGAGCAGAGAGAAGTCACAGCCAGAGACCTGCAGGAGAAAAGATTACTGAGAAGGTCTAGAGCCCAGGTCAGAGGACCCCTTTACAGAGGAGTAGTAGAGGACTTCAATTTGAAAAGCGGATACGGCTTTATTGTAGCAAGAGGAATAAAAGAGGGCATATTTGTGAATCGGAGAGATGTTCAAGCCCACCTGCCCAGAGGACATTCAGGCAGAAATTTGAAAATTGGAGACGCAGTACAGTTCACCTTGCATCAAGGAGAAAGGGGCTACTATGCCTTAGATGTAGCACCATGTCCCAAAGAAGAAAGAAAAGACAGAGATAAAGAAACAGATGCAGAAAAGGAAACAGATGAAGATCTAGAAAGAAAAGACCAAGAGCCTACAGATGAAACTACCTCAGAGGATGACAAGGAGCAGGAAAGCAGCAGGTGCCACCGCCATACAGGCTCAAGCCCTGGTAAAGAGGAGTAAAGTAAAGTAAGAAGAGAAGTTACTGTTTTGACCAGTTTGAAAAAGTTTGTTTTGCAACGTTCACGTTTAAGCATGTGCCCACAAAAACTATTGTGAGAAAACCATAAACCTTAAGGCTATGAACTGGCTATAGCCACAAACTCTCGCAGTGTAAATAGTTACACCAGAGGGCACCACCACCACCAGAGTCAGCCTGTTTAGGGGCTTGGCTCGTCTGCAACCAGGAGGAGCCCGTCCGTATATAGGGCCTTGGCTCGCCTGCAACCAGAGAGCATGCCTGTTTATGGGGCCTGGCTCTCCACCACAAAGAGGGTACCTGGTCAGCACCAACTGTGGAGGCCGCCTCTGCATCCTGCCAGAAGAGGCTGAAGGCGCGGATCCACCAGGCCAGGTATACCCTGAAGACCACCAGCCCATGAAAGCCGCCTCTACATCCTGCCAGAAGAGGCTGAAGTCGCGGCCAACGTGAAAGGGTTTTGGGTGGGTTAACGGACTTGTGGGTGGAGGGTGGTGATGTATGGTACCTGGTGCTTTTAAAATGTTTTACATGTTTTAATGTTTTATGCATTTTAAAATGTTGTCTTGCAGCCCGAGGACGTGCTGGTGATAACTAAAGGGGAATGTGGCGCCCCTGACCTGGTCAGGCACCACTGAGTACTGCACCCATGCTGGGGACAGTACAATACAGGTAATCCAGAAGGCTGACCGGGGTGTGGAACACAGGCGCATAGTAATCAGCTCTCACACATGTACCCATGAGAGGACCCCTGGGGATCCCAGGAGGGGGAAAAGCCTTGACCTTCACTGGAATAGTGGAGGGGGCCAAAAGCCTCCATCTCCTCTCAAGGGGTGTGGTAAGAGAGTCTGGTTGCTAGGTGGCGTAGGCAAGAACAGGAGAGGAGGGGCAGTGAGTCAGTTAGAGCAGAACACCATAGGGCTCAGTGAGGAGCAGACCTGTGGGGCTGTTGCTGTCTAACAGCGCCCGCGCAGTGGCTACTGACGGGGGAGAACGGTCAACTAGGAGTGCTACCTGAAAGCCAGCTTCAGCTAGAGAGAAAGCACGGAGTGGGAAGTAAGGAGACTGCTAGAGAGCACCAGGCCCAACCGGGCGGCAGATCCCGAAGCGAAGATAGATCCAGCTTTCTTCTGCTAAACCTGCCGGTGTGGGGCTCTCAAAGCCCACACCACAACACCACAAAAGCCGCAGCCACGTAACCGCAGTGAGGGCCCATAGGTCACAGGAGGCAAGCAGCTGGAGTGGCCTGGTCCGGGGAACAAGCACACGGCAAACGAAGGGGAGTGAGGCTTCAGCAACTTCCCTGGGTGACCCCCATAGGGACTCAAAGTCGGGGTCACCCCAAACCACCAAGGGCTAAGGAAGGCGAGTTAGTAGTCACCCTCACAAGTCAGCCTGAAGGACACCTGGTTCCCACTTGGTTCATCCCAGCTACGCCCGGGTCACTCACCCTGCCATCAACTGTGAGTAAAAACCCTGAAAGACATCCTGCCTGTGTGGAGTTATTCTGCGCCTTGTGGTACTACGCACCTACACCGGGCCCTGGGGCTTGCCTCACTCTCAGGAGGCTATTCCAACTAACTGCACACACCATCAGCCCCAGGCGACCCTCAACCTGCAGTGGCGGTCCCTACTGGCCGCAATACTGAGAGTGGCGTCACGACAAGAAGAAGATCTCCTACCTGTGACCAGATCCAGCTACGTGGAGTCCCTGAAGGTAATGCACCGACACAACACCTGTGGGGCTTCACACTTCCAGCACTCCGTCTCTGTTCAGGAAGGCGCAACCTAACCTTGTCATCACTAGCATTCTCCTCCACCTCCTCTGCTGACCTCGTTGACTGGCTGACTGTGGGTTGACAGTAAGTGGGATCTCCAACCTCATCATCACGCTGTGTGTTCTCACTCCCCTCGTCCTCAGAGCCAGCCTCTTCCTGCCCTGACCGAATAGTCAAGTTGTCATTCCAATCAGGTATCTGAGTCTCATCGTCATCAGCATGTTCCTCATTGTCTCCACCAAAAGGAGTTACAGTTTGGGAATGCGGGTCTACATTATGCTCAGAACCTTCTGCATCTGGGCCTAAATCTGACTCACAAAGCTTCTGGGCATCAG
Source organism: Anomaloglossus baeobatrachus (assembly GCF_048569485.1). Lineage (NCBI taxonomy): Eukaryota > Metazoa > Chordata > Amphibia > Anura > Aromobatidae > Anomaloglossus > Anomaloglossus baeobatrachus. Next base: position 134,881,581 of record NC_134357.1, on the reverse strand, counting down.
TGCAGATCATTTCCTTGTCTGGACTCACTGCAGCTTTGGAGCAGACCTCTGATTCCCAGGCTATAGTGACTGAACAGCTCTGCAGACTCAACCATCTCTGTTACCCCATACTCAGCAGGGCGGGTGGAGACTTGAGAGCTGGTAGGAAGCAAGTGCGATTGGGGTGACACCTCTGAGAACTGGACTGTTTGGGATGTGGAAGTTGAGGTGGAGGAGAGGCCACTTGATGGAGCACTTGAGATCCATTCAAGCACCTGCCCTTTTTGTGGCTCATCTACATTTGGTAGCGATGGTCGTGTCCATAAGAAAGGGCTCATATCAGATTGTCCAGGGAAAGAAGTAGACATCTTATTTTGGCTGGAAGATGGTCTTTCTTCAGCAGATGTTACTGCTGCTTTACCACCTACTCCACGGACACAAACTTTTTATTCCTTTCCAACACGCCTCTTCCCCTTTCCACCAGCATCAGGCTTTTTGCCACTCATTTTGTATGTGAACAAATTGGCAACTCTGCAGTTGTTGTCAAAAAAAATTAGGATGGGAAACGAGCAGAGCTGAGTGGCCAAACACTGCTACTATGCCCAAGAGATTATATGGGCTAGCTGCAGTTAAAAATTGGCAACTGGATAGACAGGCGTTGTAGCTTTCTACACAGCAGTGCTACAACACTGACTACCAGGCACTGCTACTATGCCCAGGGGATTGCCTGGGGTAGCTGCAGTAAAAAATTGGCTACTGGATAGACAGGTGGTGTAGCTTACTGTAAAAGCTGGGCTACAACACTGACTACCAGACACTGCTACTATGCCCAAGGGATTGCCTAGGGTAGCTGCAGTAAAAAATTGGCTACTGGATAGACAGGCGGTGTAGCTTTCTACACAGCAGTGCAACACTACCTGCCCAAAAGGATTGCCTGAGTTAGATTTGACCAGATGCTGTGAAAAACACTTGCCTGGCAAAAATTGCTAGGAACTGCTCTAACCTAGCCCTCAAAAGGGCTGAAATTACAACTAGTCCCTACTCCCTAAACCTATGTCTCTATTAAACTTTATAGTGCCCACAGCAGCAGTAGCGGTGACTGACACACAACTGCAGCACTGAGGTAATGGCGGCGATGGGGAAAATGTCCGGGTCTTATAGGGCAAGAACATATGACATACACAGCCAATGACACATGCCCTTGCTTGTGTGCAAAAAAATGCACTTTGCTGTGTGTGTGTGTGTGTGTGTGTGTGTGTGATTGGCTGACAGCTTGCACCACCCCACTGTACATGCAGCTAGTGAAAAAAAAAATAGAAGATCAACATTATTTCAGCAGCACTGACCTAAACTCCCCCCCCCCGCACACTATACACTGAAGTTGGATATTAGGCCGGGGCCACACGGGGATCTGCTGTGATCCCCTTGCATGACATCGGGCTTACGCTGGCAGTACAGCAGAGCCGAGTGTCATGCGAGTGTCCCTGCGACTGAGGTCTGTTCGTGCGAGCAGACCTCAGCTGCGGGGGGCGGGCCGGCACGGAGGAGGGGAGGGAGGGATTTCTCTCCCTCTCTCCTCTGTATCCGGCTATTGCCATTCTCGCCCTGCACTCGCGGTATACCGATGTACCGCGAGTGCAGTGCGATTTTTCTCTCGCCCCCTTGACTTGAATGGGTGCGAGAGAAACAATGATGGCATTACACTTACTGTGAAAAGCCAGTTACGCTTTTGGTGATCGAACTGTTATCGAACATAACCTCGAACTGTCGAACTTGAAGCTAATTGTTCGCGTTTGTCGAACGACTCGAACATCACCTAAAACAGGTCGAATTTGAGATTGGCGAACAGTTCGATTCGAACACCGCTCATCTCTAGTGTTAAATCACGTGGTAAGGGTCAGTAAAGGGTCAATTTCATACCTTCCAACCATCACGGATTCAGCGAGACTGTCCCGATTTGAGGGCTCACTCCTGCAGTTCCCTGCTCTTGTCCCGGCTCCTCCTCACAGTTCAGTGAATAACGTAACTCAAGACAAGCAGTGCATAAATTAAATTCTCTTGTGCTCTGGTTTCCCAGGAACAGACTGGAACTCATGAGATGAATGACTTCACAGCAGATTACACAGGACATAGATATCCATTGTACAGAGCAGCATCTCTATGTTATGTATTCTAAGGGGAGAGTAAAAGATTTTTTTTCTTCTGATAAAATTGTGAAAAATAATGAAAAAATAGAATACAGTGGAACCTTGGTTTACGAGAACAATTTGTCCTGTGAGTGTGCTCGTAAACCAGGTTACTTGTCAAGCAAAGCAAAATTTCCCATAGGAAATAATTAAAACTCCGCCAATTCGTTCCACAACTTGTAGCAATGTCCCATCCTGGTCCCCTATTGTGCCATTCCACACACGCACAAACACACACACATGACCAGCTGAGGGAGGATTCTCCGGTCGTGATGTCTGTGTAACCAAACCCCCTTATCCTCTAAGAATAAACACACGGACTGCATGCGACTTGGTTCAAAATGGCCACAGCAGCCTTTTATTGCCTATTGTTTTACAAACTAGCACCTTAGGGACGCCGTCCAACGGGCGACCCAAAACAACCACATAAAGGTAACAATAGACAATAACATTTACAATACCTACCCCGGGGTAGGCCCAGTCCACTAACTACTACTCCCCCTGTCCCCGGCCGCAACACACCGACCCAGAGACGAGGTGCCAATCACCCACGGATTGACCCCCACACTTTGGCAGAACCCCGTGCCTGCCACATCCCGGAACCGAGAGCCACCATACCAAGACAATGACTCCCGGTCCAGCCACCAATCACTTCCAAACCTCTGGACCAGACCTACCCCCCCGCCACAGGACAGACCACGTGACACCTTACGTGGCCTGGACCCGCCACACACCAAAAGCACGCTCCACACCATCCTGCAGACCCAACGCCCATAAATCCAGACCGACCTCGTTGAGGTGCACACCATCACCCCTCTGAAATCGCCAATCTGCCGGCTCCAAATCCCTGTGCCTTACCACAATCCCACCATTCCTGGTCACAAACCTAGCCACCACCCTATTCACCTGGGCCCTGGCCTTATTAACCTTCTCCTCCGACCGAGCCCCTCTCCATGCCAACCTGGTCACTATGTCGGACCATACGACCAGCAAACCAGGATACCGCTTCCACAACTGCAGTAAGTCGATCTTTTTATCTCGGATCAAATCCCGCGACGCCCGGGCACCAAGATCATTACTCCCCACATGTAATACCAGCACATCCGGGGGCCGCTCAACTTTACAATGGAAACGAAATTCCGGGACCACCCTGCCCCACTCCATGCCCCTAACTCCGATCCATCGAACAGTCGCCTGCGCACGATCCAAACCCAGCTGTCGACCATTCGGGCGGACCTCAGCCCGACGGGCACCCCAAAATACGAAGGAGTGCCCCAAGATCCAGATCAGGCACTTTCCTATAACAAATAAAACAGAATGAAAATATCAAAACCCATAACATCACAACCACCAACACAGCTAGAAACACCCCTTTCCGCAAACCTTCCGCACGTAACCAAATTACCATGATGCTACAACAACTGCGGTCTCACATACCGCCGAAAACAAGAAGATTCCCATCTACCAATACGCTTCACCACCTCATCTCCAAGCCCCCAACGAGCTGCCTCCGTCGCTGCACCAATTCGGAATGAATGTGACCCGAATTCCTCCGGGCGCTCCCCCGCGTTACGTAGACTTAGCCGCAGAACCGCCACAAACTGAAACCTCGACAAAAACGACCCATTCAAATGCCGCAACAACGGGCCAGGTAAGCCTCCCCTCACGGCCATAAATCTCTCGACTAAACGCACAGGGCACAATTCCTCTCCTGGAACCGCATATAACACCACCAATCTACCACGGCCCAGCTGATCCATTTTTGACCGGCGAATCCGGCACTCCACCTGACTACCGCTCACTCGCACATCCTCAAGCATCAAACCACCACCCGTCACCCTGGACGGGCTCACCAGCTCGCCTATCCGGAAAGCCCCATAAAAAGCGAGACCGAAAGCCGTTGTAAACAGAACCGTCTCGTACACAGACTCACAAATGCCGCTCAGGCCACCCACCATCCGTCTCAACAAACCGAACGATACAAGACGCCTCTTGTCCCTCTCCCGTATGCCGCGGCGAAAACCCCGCAAAGCCTGACGAACCCGAAAATCCTGTGAAACATCACGCTCCCCTCTCATTTTTAACCAAAACGCCACTGCCGACACCCGATGTGCCACAGCCGATGCCAATCGCCCGGCTGAAAAATCCGTACTCACCAACGACAACAAAGCCACCAAGTAATCCACGCTCTCCCCACCAAACATCAGACACAACAACTCCTCCCATTCAGCCCACACCTTAGCATACCGGCACCAAGTCACCTCGGTCACCGAGTTCCGAATCAAGTCTGAGATCACCGCCTCACCAGATGCCACAAATCCTCGGGACACTCCACTCCAACTTCGTCCGCCCACGGCAACAGCGCCCGAAACCTGCTGAACTGAAAACGAGACAAAGCATCAGCCACCTCGTTGTCAACACCCGGAACGTGCCTTGCCACTACCTGCACATTCAACTGCAGACATCTCAACACTAAATGCCGCAAATACACCACCACCGGCTCCGACTTAGCAGACAAGTTGTTAATCGCGTGCACCACCGCCTGGTTATCACAATGAAAACACACTTTCCTTCCGGCAAAGTGCGACCCCCATAGTTCCACTGCCACTACAATGGGGAATAGCTCTAACAGAGCCAAATTCCTAACCAAGCCGCTCTCCCGCCACGCCTGTGGCCACTGCCCGACACACCAATGACCTCTGAAGACAGCCCCAAACCCGGCCGACCCCGCCGCATCCGTAAACAGCTGCAACGCCCCGTTAGACGCCACCCTCTCCATCACCAGCGCCCGGCCGTTAAAATTCTGCAAAAATTGATCCCATACTTCCAAATCGTCCCTGATCGCCTTTGTGATCCGCACAAAATGCGCCGGAGACCTTACCCCGGCCGTCGCCAAACGCCTCGCAAACACTCTCCCCATCGGCACAATTCTGCAAGCAAAATTCAATTTTCCAAGCAATGACTGCACCGCCTTAAGCCTCACCTTCTTCGCCGCTTTCACCCCCCGTCACTGCGGTCCTCAAATCACGGACCTTCTCCGCCGGCAACCTGCATTCCATAGCAATGGAGTCAATCTCAATTCCCAAAAAACACATCACCGGCGCCGGGCCTTCCGTCTTATCCGGCGCCAAAGGAATCCCGAAGCTGGCCGCAACTTTTTGCAACGCAAATAGCAAACCCGCACAAACCATCGAACCCACCGGCCCGACACACAGGAAATCGTCCAAGTAATGAATGATGGCCGTAAGCCCGGACACGTCCCGAACCACCCACTCAACAAACGAACTAAATGCCTCAAAGTACGAACACGAAATGGAACAGCCCATTGGCAAACAACGATCAACATAATAACTGCCATCCCACCAGCAACCCAACAAATGCTGACTATCTGGATGAACCGGTAACAACCGAAACGCCGCTTCTACATCCGCCTTTGCCATCAATGCACCCCGCCCCGCCGCCCTAACCAGGTCCAACGCCTTATCGAACGACACATAATATACCGCCGACAACTCCGGTGCAATGCCATCATTCACCGATAACCCTTCCGGGTAAGACAAATGATGAATCAGCCGAAATTTATTCCGCTCTTTCTTTGGTACCACCCCCAACGGCGAAACCACCAAATTCCAGCACGGCGGGGCGACATAAGGACCGCCCATTCTGCCCAAAGCCACCTCCTTTTCCAGCTTCTCATCCACCACTTCCGGATGATCCCGAGCGGAACGCAAATTACGATACGGCGGGACCGACGTATTAACAACCGACGGGATATGAAAACCATCGGGAAAACCAGAACATAACAATGCCGCAGCCTCCCCGTCCGGATACCTATTTAAAAACGGAACCATCACTTCTACCTTCACCGGCGTCGTCCCTCTTACCAGCACCGTCACCAGCCTTTCCTTTTCCTTTTTTAAAACATTTGGACAAGCTATGTCCCCCCCCACATCCGGAGCATTCATGCTTAAAACGGCACGCCGCTCCAAACCTGCACTGCCCTTCATTGTACTGCCAACACAAACCTTTTTTGAAACTTGCCAGGGACCCGGCCCCCGGTCCCCCGGCGCACCCCCGAAAGGGCTGAGTCGGTGCCGACATCAGTCGCATCCATAAGGAAATATCCTTATGGTCCCATCGCATATCTGGCCGCAATGCCTTCCGCTGCCTAAATTGCTCGTCGTAACGCAGCCACGCCAGCCCGCCATAAACTCGATAAGCCTCCCCTATCGCATCCATGTAACCGAACAAAGCCGAACAATGCTCCGGCTCCTTCTCCCCGACCACGCTCGCCAAAATCGCAAATGCCTGTAGCCAGTTGGCAAAAGTCCGAGGAATAAGCCTATAACGGCGCTTTTCCTCCTCGTCCTTCTCCTTTTTAGAGTCCCTCGGCTTAACCCTATCCAGATTAAACTCTGTCACTCCCCCCCTCGCCCCCCCTTTTCTCGCACCCGCTCCGTCACCGACGAGGCCCCTAAACCGGCCGCTCCCACCCACGCCGCCACCGGCGCCTGAGTCCCCTCCCCCGCCACCCCCGAAGCCGCCGCCAGCCCCTGCAACAGCCCCAACAATTGGCTCCACACAGCTAAACCAGCGGGCGCTGCCGTAGCCGCCCCCCCCCGAAGCCCCCCGCCAGCGCAGCCCCTGCTGCCTCCGCGGCCGTCTCACCCGACCGCAGCTCGGCGTCCCCCGAGACTGCCGCCTCGCTGTCCTCCGTCTGTCGCCCATCCGACTCCTCCGAAACGAAAGCCTCTTCCTCCTCCACGCCACTGGCCTCATCTTCCATCCGACATCCGGGGGGCGCCGCCGCAGCACCACCCCCACCACGGCCGCCAGACAGGGTCGCCGCGTGGGCAGAGTCATCCCCGCTCCATCTCTTGCCCCGGGGTGACAACCCAGGAGACCGTCCTGTCCCCCGCGCCGGCACCCCGGGCCTCGATCTCTTGCGCCCACCCCCCTGCCGACTGCAAGGGGCCTCTGGGCGCGGACGAACAGACGCCCGGCTCCGGGTCTCAGCCGTCGTCGCCTCTGGCCCTCCTGGGCTATTGCAGGCCTCCGTCCACCGAGTCCTCCCGCTCCCACGGGAGACTGCCACATCCGGGGGCTGCACAGCGGTACTGAGTGACCCGGCGGTCGCCGCAGGGCTCCCGCCGTCACTCCTTCCCTCAGCCGCATCGGGGTTAGGCACCGCAGACCTCCCCCCGGCGCCGGACCTACCGCCACGTGCAGCCCCGCGGTCCCCCCGCCGACTGCAGGGGGATCTGCTGGCCTCTCTCCTGCGCCGAGCGCGCTCCCGACCTGGAGCCGCTGCACTCACAGGAAATCCAGCCCGGAGGCCGGGACTGGAAGTAGGCCCCGTGCTGGCCACTCCCACCTCCCGACCGCCGCGGCTGGAGCGAAGATTCCTCCCGCCGGCCTCTGCAGCAGCCAGACGCTGCTGCTGCGCTACACTCTGCGGAGGGTCCCTGGAGGGGCTCTTACATCTCCTCCTCGCCCCCCCTGCGCCCGGGGAATACCTGCGGGGGGGCCGCGACTGGCGCCCGCCGCTGCTGGGGGGACGAGGGGCAAGCGCCGACGGGTTAACCCCGGCAGCCCTGATGTGGGACTGCACTGCCAGGGGCCCGTGCGCTGCAACCGCTGCCTGGATCAAACGCTGCAGGTCCTGGAGGTCCGCCATGGAGGTGATTGTTCGGCGTCCGGAAACAGAAGAGGAGGTAACTCTTCCCTCTCCCGGACTAACCCTTTCCCTACTCCTCCTCTTCCTCCCAGGCTAAGACCATCCCCAAATGCCATATTAGGCATACACACAACTGTCCCTATTAACCCCATCACTCCCTACCTCCCCCTTGGTCATGTCGCCCCTCCCCCCCAAGTGGGTCCGTGGCTTTCTCATTTTGCTCACCTATTCTCCGTTCCCTCTGCGGCCTCTTCCCTGGTTCTTGTAGTCCGCAGGTATGTGGACCCGGTAACTATCGCGACTAATGCAGCGGCTGACACTGTCAGTGCTTCATCAGCTGACGTCATTGGCATTAGCAGCTTGCCTCTGATTGGCCAGCGCACTGACGTCAAATGCATGAGCTGCTTGCCTCTGATTCGTCAGCGCGTTCTCTTTGGGAAGAACTGACAGTGGCAGCCCTTGCATCGGTCGCGATGGTTACCGAATCCACATACCTGCGGACTGCAAGAACCAGGGAAGAGGCCGCCGAGGGAACGGAGGATAGGTGAGCATAATATGTGTGTGTGTTTTTGTGTGTTTGTATGTGTTTGTGCATGTTTGTGCAGACTGCAAGGGCGCGGTGAAAGTATGGAACCGGAAGTGTGTGCGGTATTTGCTTGTACAGCGAAATGCTCACACACCAGGTTACTCGTAAACCGAGGTTCCACTGTAATGTAACTTTTATTGCGCATTTTTTAAAAATAATAAATATCACAAATCAGCCAATAACATGGACATATTTGGTGTCCTTGTTCCCTGAATTGTAAAGCACTGTGGAATATGTTGGCGCTATAGAAATAAAACTTTATTATTATTATAACAACCCGCACAATACAGCGATCAGCTAATTTATGGGGATTGGTAAAAGCACAAAACATGGTGCAATTTTTCTCTATTAAAATCCATAAAAAATGTAATAAAAATGTATCACTGAGGCCATGTTTACAAGTAGCGTAAATGCTGGGTTTTATCTGCAGGTTTTCGCACCACACAACGCAACAACAATCTTCTCTGGTTATTGTGTGTTTGCTGCATTTTTTATGCGCTTTCCCTGATATTTGATACATGCTTGTTGCAGATGTGAATCCGGGTTTTTAATCAATTTTATTACATCAGAAAAGATTTGATTCTGCTTTTAAAAATACAGCGGCATTTTTTTTTTTTGCTCACATTTTTTTAGGCTCCACAAAGAAGCCTATACAAAAAAAACACCAAAACTACACGGTTCAGCAGCGTCTTTAGACGCACATAGGGTGGAGACTTCATGACATCATGTCCACTCTGCTTGGAGATTTAGTCCGTGTTCACATGTAGCGTAAATTCCGTGTTTTTCTGCTGCTTTTTTTTACCATAAATTCTGCTTTGTTGAACTGTGCAAGCAAAGTGAATGTGATTTCACGAAAAGACGTCGCTGAACTCTGCTGTTTTAGTGTTTTTTTTCTGTAGAGGCTTCTGTGTGGAGCTTAAAGAAACGCAAGGCGGAAAATGCAGCTACTTTTCTAACTGCAGAATCCAAGCTTTTCTGTACTATAAAAACGCAGCTTCACATCTGCACCAAAAATGTATGAAATAATGGGAAAAGGCATAAAAATGCAGCAAATATGCAAAACTCAGAGCAGATTGTTATTGTGTAATTTGGTGCGGACAGCGGCAGAAACAAAAAACACAGGATTTATGCAACGTGTGACCACAGCCTTAAGGCCCCGTCACACTATGCAAAATCGCTAGCAACATCGCTGCTAACGAACAACTTTTGTGACGTTGCTAGCGATGTTGCTGTGTGTGACATCCAGCAACAACCTGGCCCCTGCTGTGAGGTCGCTGGTTGTTGCTGAATGTCCTGGGCCATTTTTTAGTTGTTGCTGTCCCGCTGTGAAGCACAGATCGCTGTGTGTGACAGCGAGACAGCAACAACTAAATGTGCAGGCAGCAGGAGCCGGCTTCTGCGGAGGCTGGTAACCACAGTAAACATCGGGTAACCAAGAAGCCCTGTCCTTGGTTACCCGATATTTACCTTTGTTACCAGCCTCCGCCGCTCTCACTGTCAGTGCCGGCTCCTGCTCTGTGCACATGTAGCTGCAGGACACATGGGTTAATTAACCTGATGTGTGCTGTAGCTAGGAGAGCAAGGAGCCAGCGCTAAGCATTGTGCGCTGCTCCCTGCTCTGTGCACATTTAGCTGCAGCACACATCGGGTAGTTAACCCGATGTGTGCTGTAACTTGGAGAGCAAGGAGCCAGCGCTAAGCATTGTGCGCTGCTCTCTGCTCTGTGCACATTTAGCTGCAGCACACATCGGGTAGTTAACCCGATGTGTGCTGTAACTAGGAGAGCAAGGAGCCAGCGCTAAGCATTGTGCGCTGCTCCCTGCTCTGTGCACATGTAGCTGCAGCACACATCGGGTAATTAACCCGATGTGTGCTGTAACTAGGAGAGCAGGGAGCCAGCGCTCAGTGTGCGCTGCTCCCTGCTCTCTGCATGTGTAGCTGCGTGCGCTGGTAACCAAGGTAAATATCGGGTTGGTTACCCGATATTTACCTTAGTTACCAAGCGCAGCATCTTCCACGCGGCGCTGGTCACTGGTTGCTGGTGAGCTCACCAGCAACTCGTGTAGCGACGCTCCGGCGATCCCTGCCAGGTCAGGTTGCTGGTGGGATCGCTGGAGCGTCGCAGTGTGACATCTCACCAGCAACGTCCTAGCTACTTACCAGCGATCACTATCGTTGTTGGGATCGCTGGTAAGTTGCTTAGTGTGACTGGACCTTTACAGACACAAACAAGCAACATGTCATATAGTGACGCTTATATATAGTGGGTACGGAAAGTATTCAGACCGCTTTAAATTTTTCATTGCAGCCATTTGGTAAATACAAAAAAGTTCTTTTTTTTTCTCATTAATGTAAACTCTGCAGCCCATCTTGACAGAAAATAATAGAAATGTAGAAATTTTTGCAAATTTATTAAACAAGAAAAACTAAAATATTACATGGTCATAAGTATTCAGACCCTTTGCTCAGACACTCATATTTAAGTCACATGGTGTCCATTTCCTTGTGATCCTCCTTGAGATAGTTCTACTCCTTCATTGGAGTCCAGCTGTGTTTAATTAAACTGATAGGATTTGATTTGGAAAGGTACACACCTGTCTATATAAGACCTCACAGCTCACAGTGCATGTCAGATCAAATTAAAATTATGAAGTCAAAGGAACTGCCCAAGGAGCTTAGAGACAGAATAGAGGCAAGGCACAGATCTGTCCAAGGTTACAAAAGAATTTCTGCAGTACTCAAGGTTCCTAAGAGCACAGTGGCCTCCATAATCCTTGAATGGAAGAAGTTTGGGACCATCAGAACTCTTCCTAGACCTGGCCGTCCAGCCAAACTGAGCAATCGTGGGAGAAGAGCCTTGGTGAGAGAGGTAAAGAAGAACCCCAAGATCACTGTGACTGAGCTCCAGAGATGCAGTAGGGAGATAGGAGAAAGTTCCACAAAGTCAACTATCACTGCAGCCCTCCAACAGTCAGGCCTTTATGGCAGAGTGGCCCAAACGGAAGGCTCTCTTCAGTGCAAGACATATAAAAGCCTGCATAGAGTTTGCAAAAAAAAAAACATATGAAGGACTCACAGACTATGAGAAATAAGATTCTCTGGTCTAATGAGACGAAGATTGAACTTTTTGGTGATAATTCTAAGCGGTATGTTTGGAGAAAACCAGGCACTGCTCATCACCAGCCCAATACAAAACAGGGTGGTGGGACGCATGGCCAGACGACTCATTCCTTAATGTGAGTATTTTTCTATTCTAATGTTAACTATTGAATAATTGGCAGTATTTACTGTTGCACTTATTGAAGAGAGTCATGCCTCGCTCAGTCAGGTGATTGATATTTTGTTGCAAAATCAGTGTGACATACTGGGATGATTTACCTGAGGATGGTAGGAGGTGATGGGTGAAGGTCAGCTTGTGCTGAGGGTTAATAAATAATAGGTGAGCCGATCCAGCTATATATGTGGCCTGCTGCCTTATATCATATTATCAGGACCAAAAAAAGGACATTGAATCCTTCTTTCGTCCTAGAATTTGTCACACTGAAATAGCAAAATAGTAGATGGTGATATATTCAATGATTGCAGAGATATGCCTCAGGATGCATATAAATCAATGTTAAATGGTACCTTGATATTTGTATACTTTGATGGCCAATCAATATATTAGACCTAGTTAATCCATGTTTTGGGGCATTTATCTCGGTCCATATATTGATGTAGAACCACTAGTAAGGATATAACTGTGATTTACAATACCAGATTGATGTTAGGCATGGCTGTTCCATGTTATATTTAGTGATAACATATTATGCACAGGATAGAGATGATGTGTAGACATTCTGGAACCATGTGCCCCCCAGGTGGCTCTCTTGTTTAATTAAT